>NC_058519.1:319635636-319964386 GCF_904849725.1 Hordeum vulgare subsp. vulgare | reverse complement strand
TCCTTTTCGGAATGATTTGACCATTGAACTTTAAGAAACTTGAGGTTTCGACATCGAGTGGTACGCTCAGTTGATCAAGAATATGCACAAGGTATGAAAGGTATGAAAGTTTATCTTGGAGATCAAGTGTTTCGTGGTCCACTTCACGGATAGGATCCGAAAAGCAACGCCTGAGTTGCGAGACGTCTAAGACATCATGAACCTTGGAAAGATGCGGAGGAAGTTCCAACTGGTAGGCAACTTCTCCTCGTTTGGCAAGAATGCGAAAAGGACCAATGTAACGAGGAGCCAACTTGCCCTTGATACCGAATCGATGGGTACCCTTCAAAGGTGTAACTCGAAGGTAAGCCTTCTCGTCAACTTCAAAGGTCACAGCCTTATGATGACGATCATATTGGCTCTTTTGATGAGACTGGGCTGTTTTGAACTTTTCACGAATAATGCGAACCTGCTCTTCTGCATCCTGGATCATATCCGGGCCAAAGAGTCGCCTCTCTCCGATTTCTTACCAATTAAGAGGTGTTCGACATCTTCGTCCATAGAGAACTTCAAAAGGGGCTTTGCCCAAGCTTGATTGATAACTATTGTTATAAGCAAATTCGGCGAATGGAAGGATCTTCTCCCAATTCATACCGAACGATATAACACAAGCTCGGAGCATATCTTCTAGGATTTGATTCACTCTTTCTACTTGACCACTTGACTGAGGATGGAAAGCAGTGCTAAAACATAAGTGAGTCCCCATAGCATTCTGAAAACTTTCCCAGAAGCGAGAAGTAAAGATACTCCCACGGTCCGAGATAATCTCCAGGGGAACACCATGAAGAGAAACTATTCGAGAGATATATAACTCTGCTAGTTGGCTAGCTGTTATACTCTAAAGAACTGGAAGAAAATGAGCTACTTTGGAGAGACGGTCAATGACCACAAAGATAGCATTATTTCCTTTCTTGGTCTAGGGAAATCCGGTAATGAAATCCATACTGACTTTATCCCATTTCCATTCAGGAATAGCTAAAGGTTGAAGGGTGCCAGCAGGCCTTTGATGTTCTGCCTTAACTCGACAACAAACGTCACAGTTAGCAACGAACTCAACAATTTCTCTCTTCATCCTAGTCCACCAAAACCTCTAGCGTAGGTCCGGATACATCTTAGTACTACCCGGATGAATGGTGAGAGGAGAATCATGAGCCTCCTTAAGGCTCAATTGCCGTAGACGTTTGCTCTTAGGAACCACTAAACGGTTCTCAAAGAACACAACACCTTTCTCATTGATGGAGAAATCCCTAGCGTTTCCGCTAGCAATATTCTCCTTGATCCGGGATATACCCTTATCATAAGCCTACACGGCTATGATTTGATCCCTAAGAGTAGCCTTCGCCACCAGGGTAGAAAGGAATCCTTGAGGAACAATATGGAGATTTAACTTCCGAAATTCCTCATAGAGATGTGGTTGACCTCGTTGTAGCATCAGATTTTTACAATAAAATTTACGACTTAGTGCATCAGCCATAACATTGGCCTTCCCCGGGGTGTAAGTTATCCCTAAGGCGTAATCCGAGATCAACTCAACCCACCGTCTTTGCCTAAGATTCAAATCCGGCTGGGTGAAGATATATTTTAGACTTTGGTGATCAGTGAATATTTCACAACGATTACCGAGAAGGTAATGTCGCCAGGTTTTAAGTGCATGGACTACAGCTGCAAGCTCAAGATCATGTGTGGGATAATTATCCTCATGTGGACACAACTATCGAGACACGTATGCAATCACATGATGATCTTGCATGAGAATGCAATCTAATCCTTGTCGCGAGGCATCGCAATAGATAACAAAGTCCTTAGAAAAATCTGGTGGTGGCAATACAGGTGCGGAAGTCAGGCATCTTTTCAGTTCCTGGAAACTATGCTCACACTGTGGTGTCCACTCGAACTTTTTATCTTTCTTGAGGAGTTCAGTTAGAGGATTTGCAACCTTGGAGAAATTCTCGACAAAGCGGCGACAATAGCTCGCTAGACCAAGAAAACTCCTAACTTGCTTAACCGATTCAGGTTGACTCCAATCAAGGACAGCTTGAACTCTCTCGGGATTGACAGCAATACCCTTACCAGAGATTACGTGACCTAAATAGGTCACTTCTGGTAACCAAAATTCACATTTTGAAAACTTGGCATAAAGGCGATGCTCTCGAAGTTTCATGAATACCAGCCTTAGATGCTCGGCATGTTCTTGTTCGTTCTTCGAGTAGATGAGAATATCATCGAGGTATACCATGACGAATTTATCCAAATACTCCATGAAGATTGAATTCGTCAAACGAGAGAAGGTGGCTGGGGCATTGGTTAAACCGAAGGACATGACGGTGTACTCGTATTGGCCATAACGAGTAACAGTAGCCGTTTTTGGAATGTCCCCGTTCTTGATCTTGATTTGATGGTATCCCAACCTCAAATCCATTTTTGAGAAGATTGAGGATCCAGCGAGCTGATCATACAGGTCATTGATCATGGGGAGCGGATACTTGTTCTTTATGGTGACCAGATTAACTGGTCGGTAATCTACAACCATCCGATCCGTTCCATCCTTCTTCTTCACGAAGAGGACGGGGCAAGCCCAAGGAGAAGAGCTAGGATGAATGAAACCTTTATTCAAGGCCTCATCTATTTGCTTCTTAAGTTTGGCTAGCTCCAGGGGTGCCATCTTATACGGTCTTCTGGCTATTGGAGTAGTTCCCGGAACAAGATCTATTACGAACTCTACATCTCGGTCAGGTGGAATTCCTAGAAGTTCCTCTGGAAAAACATCCGGGAAGTCACGGACTACCGGAATGTCTTCAAGTTCCGGAAGAGGGTTGGCATTGAGGGAATAGAGTTGGCATTTGGCAACTCGAGTAGAGACATTGACTATCTCACCCGAGGGATGGGTAAGATGAACATTTCTAGAATGAGTATCAATCTTGGCATAGTGAGCTGACATCTAGTCCATACCCAAGATGATATTAATATCCGAAGATTTCAGGGCTATCAATGAGGCTACAAAAACTAGCCTGTCTACTAGAATTTCATTGTCATAGGTTATCCTAGAAGTTTGCCACTTACTACCAGGAATTTGGACAACCAATGGAATTGGCATATCACAGAAAGACATGTTATGCAACTGTGCATAACTTTCTGAAATGAAGGAATGAGAAGACCCAGTGTCAAAAAGAACAGACGTTGGGTGATGATTAACAAGAGGCGTACCCAGTATGACGTAGGGATCCTCTGCAGCTTCTTCTGCTGAAACATAGTTCACACGGCCACGTGCAGGAGTTGGCTTCACATAGTAAGATTTGCCCGACTTGCCTTGCCCGACGACTTTCTAGGTTGCTTGGCACGCACATTCTGAGGACACTCTCGGGAATAGTGCCCTGGTTCTCCACACTTATAACATATCACTTGGTTGGCACGCGGCGCAGCATTGCTAGCTGGACCACCATAGATTTTTGCTGGAGGGTTGGTCTGATTCGTCTGAGGCGCCGCGTAGGATGGCCTTGGAGTGTATCTTGGTGGCAGAGAACTGTTTGGAACCCACAGCCTGCGTTTTGGAAACGCGGAACCAGATGACGAGCCAAAGTCACAGGAGTGCTTCTTTGTGGCTTCAAAGTCGGTATGACCAGTCTCGGTACTGATCGCCTTGTTGACCAGGGCTTGGAAGCTTGTACACTCGTGGAGGTGCAAATCACGACGAAGCTCAGGGCTCAGACCCTTATGGAATCTTGCTTGCTTCTTGGCATTAGTAGACACCTCCTCTGTTGCATAGCAGGCGAGGTTACCGAACTCGCGGCTATAGGCATCCACAGTCAGCTTTCCCTGGGTGAATGCATAGAACTCCTCTCTCTTTCTGTCCATCAGGCCCTCTGGAATATGGTGCAGATGGAAGGCTGCACTAAAGTCTGCCCACGTGGCTGCTGGTTCAGAAGGACGCATAGCTTCAATGTTCTCCCACCACAGATTGGCGGGTCCTTCCAGAAAATACGCCGCAAAGGTCACCTTGTCGGCCTCAGAAACATTCGTAGAGCGAATCTTACGTGATATACTGCACAACCAATGATCAGCGTCGAGGGGATCGACGGAGTGATGGAACTTTGGAGGATTCAGCTTCACAAAGTCATTGAGGGACACTGCAGCATTCCTAGGCTGATGATCCGTATTTTGCTCAATACGCTCTAACAGTCGGTTGGTCTCCCTTTTGTTTCTCTCTGCCTCAAGCATAACTTCCGCCAGAGAGGGCGGGTGAGGTAGGTCTTCCTGCGACGCTTGACTACTCTCGCCTTGCTCATGAGTAGGGGCACGGTTCAACCTGGTGAACACCATCCTGACAAACAAACTCACAGCTTAGACCAATATCAACATCAATACTAGGTATGGATTAAGAATGCACTAAACACATGGAATGCGGAAATGACTATCCGAACAACATGGTAACAAGCAACTTCTATATATACACCATGGTTCATACACACCCTTACATAGTTCAGTACAACCTTATCCGAAGAGCAAACTACTGAAGTTATGAAACTACTCATCAGAGGCTTACAAGCTTCCTATACATTATTTATCTATGCCTCCGGAATTCATTTCACGACATATGTATACTTCACAAGTCACACAGGACTGTGAAAGTACAGCAAGTACCATACTATCCTTCCTCTCACGGTTCAGGCATCCGTATAGAACATCTCATAAAGATTGCCTCCATGGCCTGGAAGCTCAACCTGCGGATCAGGAAATACTCTAGCCTGAGATCCCTGGGATCCGTAAGGACACGGATGTGGCCTTGGTCCCCTGACTGGTGGTAGTAGGGGTCCCCGAAGAGGGGTGACTCCTCCTATAGCGGGCCAGTCAACATGAGCCGGAAGATGGGTCCTAATAGGGTTCAGCATCTCCATATCTCCATACCGTGTCTGGACTACCGGTGCCAGCTACGTCAAAGCCGTCCACAGACGGGCACGTGTAGCATAAAGCTCCATGCGGAGGGCATGAGCATCCCTGTCTCTATTCTCTAGCATCTCAGCAGTGGACTGCAGTAGCGGATCCTCCATAGAGGAATCAAAATAGACCCCACTGAGGTATCCTTCTTCACCTGGCTGAGAGGCAGGAACATAGCACAACTCCGAATTCTGCAGCAGGGCATGTCTCGCCCTCATAATGGTCAGCATTGAATAGGCAGCATCTTGTACTTCCATGTCAACAGTGACTCCCAATCCATAAGACCAATGGATTGGCTCCTCAGCTCCAGGGTAGTCTGGAAATACCCTAATAGTGCAGATATACTGGCTCTAGTTGAAGTCTCGGTACTGTTCCTCCACTGTGTACTCTGGGTACCAGCGGTAACCGCACACCGACATCACCCTGACCAGCATGGCCGTATGACCCGGCACATCAATGCACCTGGTGAGACGAACCACCTGACGAGAAGGACGGCCATGCATCTGAAAATAGAGAGTAATGCAAAAGCATTAGAGCTCTGAATGCAAAATTGGGCAGCATAACGCCTGTAAATGCTCAAAAACAATTTTGAGACAACCCAAAAATAGAATAGCGTAACCACTCAACTATCAAGTTCAATTCTCTGATCATCAAACTTACTTCCTTTTTCCTAGGGATAAAAGAAACCCAAATATCTCTTGACCCGTAGTCCAATAATCTACCGATCAGAAACACGAGCCTAGAAGAAGATGAGTGACCTAGTCCTTAATTCCCGCAGAAAAGACGAGGATGACTATAATAGAATAACTTGAGAAAAGAACAGGAGTCTTACGTTCCCTTCCACAAACAATTCCCTTATATATAACTAAAGCAATATTGGACTCAACTTCGACCAATTTGACTTAGTAGTCCTACAGTCAGTCAGGCTCTGATACCCACGCTGTCGGGACCCCGATCCTAAGTCATAGGAATCCAGCCTGTAACACATCGCATCTCTTTGCGGTCTCACACACGGTTATCCCCACGGCTGCAACCTTACCTTAGCCGGGACCGTTCGCGCCTTTTGACTCGCGTATACAATTGTGTCGCTAGCAATCCAGTGACAGAGAACCCGTATCGACATGTCTAGTCATAAACCAAAGCAGTAGTTCCGCACAGGGACAGGCATACATGACCCAGCAAAGCAGGTGTGGGTCACCGGCGAATGTAGATGATTCGTAGCAAGCTACAGGGACTCCATTACATCGCATGACATTTCCCCAAATGGGGGAGACACAGCAGCTAAGAAGGACACATGTCGGTCAACCAATGTGTCTGGAGCAGTAGAGAACTACCATGGCTCGTTGGATCACAAAGGGGCATTTCCCTGTAAGGAATGCTACTAAAGCCTACGGCTAGGTAATCGAACCCCATACATATCAAGTACGACACACGTACGCATGGCATATTGATATGTATAGATACATCGATGGCATCACAACATAACCATAAACATACAAGCTTTATTTAAAAGGCTCGGAAGAGCCTCACACATAATATTACACAGTAGGGGTCTCACGACCCATCATAACAGTCATTCAAGTTACAAGCCAGCGGAAGTAGATAAACTGTTTGAGTACAGACAGATGAAACTAGAAGGCACATGGCGTGACTATACTACAGACCCACCCTAGGGCCAGATCGTAGCTGGGATACCAGCTACTCGTCGTCGTCGATGTCTAGGAAGAACCCTCCATTAGGGTCATTAACAACCTCTGCAACAAATTATTAAGCAAACATGAGTACGGAGGTACTCAGCAAGACTTTAGGATAACTATCTACTCATGCAATGTATCAATAAGGAATTGTGGGGTTTCATGCGGAAAGCCAGCATGTGACTCGTGGCTAGACAACTCGCATTTTAAATACATTTTGACAACTTGATTTCTCACACACGAGTCCACTAACACCACAAGAATACTCCCTCGTGGAATCATCCCGTCTCCACATGGAAATGCCGTCCACGACACTCACACTTATCTTGACAATTTTACGAGTAGCCATTAAGGTTATCTATGAACAACATATGTCTCCAAGTAGTCCATATCCGCGGACGCGGCTATTCGAATAGATCATAACCCTGCAGGGGCGTACTTCTTCACACACCCTCTCGCCACTTATCGCCATGTGCACGTCATGCACCTCGGCAACCTTCAAGCGGAAGCCCAGCGAGGGAGTCGGCCAAGACCGTTAACCACGCTAATACTTAGTCCAGGTCTATTGCCCATCTAAGGGTAACCCGCATCGAAGTCCGGCCGAGGTTTCCGCCACGGCCCCAAACGATGTGCGCAGGGTTCCCAAGCCCACCATCCGGGTGCCACTTGGTACACCGTGCCACTGCCTACCGCATCACAACACACCTCTCAGGTCAGCGCTATGCACGGCCTCGAGCATGACTATAAACACCAGAAAGTACTTGGAACTCCTGCACCGAGTACTAAGCGATTAATAAGTCGAGAGGGTCAATTAAGTATCCCAACGTGTGGTAGTATCTAGTCTTGGATTACATACACGGAACTCAGTTCCTAAGGACGCTTCCAATGAAACAACTCGCCATGTACTCCTACATAGCATTTCACCGGTACCTTTACCAATCAGGTTCAACACACAACCTTTACTTACTGAACACATTCTCACAATTTTGTTCATCTCCCAGATGACAGACCATAGACAACTCTAAACATAGCATGCATAGCAGGATAAGGCACATCATGGCTCAAACATCTACCAGGTATGCTAGGTTGCAAGGTTCAACTATTTACCGTGACAAAGACAGGTCATGCAAAGGAAGTGGGTTCAACTAACGTGGCAAAAGCATTTGAAGCATTTGATCCTAATGCAATAAGTAATTGCAGGAGCGAGAACATGGGATTTATCGGGATGATCAAAATGGTTGCTTGCCTTGTTGTTCAGAGGAAGGACAATATCCGTCAATCGGATATTCGGTGGAATCCAGAGGAGCGGAGCCTACCGATAGAAATGACATCAATCAATAACAATCATATGCAACAAAATGATGCATGAGCATGGCATGAGATGCAAGGTGGTATGCTAATGTAGCTACCATTATTAGGTTGAAGTGGATTTGAATCAGATTCAAATATCACTTCCAACGAGGTATTCTCGAATACCATTTTAATTGATTCGACCTGATGCTCAGATCAAATTGTCTTTAACATGAATGGGAATGATATGTTAAGTTGCTGGTTGTGATTGGACAATGTTTGATCATAGCATTTGAAGTGGAATTCAAATAATTTTCAAATTCCATCTCCAAAGCATTTATTAAATTTCACCTATTCATTATTCTACATGGTTGGTCCAGTAACGTTTCAAACAGGTTTGAAAATGACATATTCACATTCCTTGGATTTTTATGATACTTTCTCATATATAAATTATTTTCATTGGAGTTACAGATTAATTTCTATGATTTTTAGAAGTTTTGGGAATTTTTTGGAATTCTTTTAAATCAGAAAATCTTTACTGCATCAGCATGACATGAGCAGGTCCGACTGGCCGTTGAAAGTCAAACCTGACCAGTGGAACACCCTGGTCAGTGACTGTGGTCAGTTTTAGATTAGTTTTAAACTTAATTAGCTAATTAACAGCACTTGACCCACATGTCAGTGACTTATTAGATTAATTTATTTTATTTTTATTAACTATAATCATCCAGAGGCTGGCCCCACGTGTCAGTGGCTCAGGCCAGCTGAGATCCACCGGCGGCGAGGTCGTCCTTGCCGGCGGTGAGCCTCCGGCGACCACCAGAACGGCGGAGGGCATCGCAAATGCGTCTCCGACGACCAAACGCACGGCGGAGGCCACAGGGAGAACGGCCACTCGACGACGCGCACGATGGAGCAAACCCCAGGGCCTGGGGTGGCTGGAATCGACACCGGCGACGAGCTCGGCGGCGACCGAAGCTCGCCCATCGTCGAGGTCATCGAAAACAAGGTCAAATCGCGCGGGGCTGGGCTCCTAAAGCATCTACGCAACGAGCTGAAGCTGGTGCAGGCCTCAGATGGACCAGCTAGTCACCATAGGGTCACCGGCGATGAGCTACAGCGGCGGTCCTCGTCGGGCTCCGGTGGAACTAGGCCTTGAGCTCGGAAAAGAGACGGGAAATGGGGGAATCACTCCACGGCTCGTGTGCGGTGACGAGGGGATGCTCAGGCTGCTCGGGAAGGCACTGGATCCGGCGAATCGAGGGTGGCTTGCCAGCGGCCGAAGCTTGAAGACGATGGTGCCGAGGGCGTTGCAGGGCTCGGGGGATCCTCTTCATTGGCAGGGACGACCAGCTTGTCGAGGCGGAGTGAACGGTGCACTCAGGGGCGAGGGAGGATGGCCGGAGCAAAGGCTAGCTCGAGTTCGAGCTCGTGGCAATGGCGGCCAAGAGGGAGAGAGAGAATAGGGGCGAATGAGGAGGGGAAGAGGCTAGGAACGGATCGGGGGATGCTTATCCTCCCTCTCCAGCTCATCTGGGCGAGCCAGGCACGCTCACAGGTGTGTGGCCGCGGCAGAGGAGGCGGCGGCCACCTCCTGCTGCCCACTGGCGAGGAGGAAGACGACACGGGAGGAAGCTGGGCCGGGCCAGGTGAGCGACAAGTAAGTCTTTTGCCTTTTTTTCTTGTTTTGTTTTCTGATTTACTAACTATTTTGATTTGCTATTTATTTCAGCTCCAAAATAGTTTATAAAAATTATTTTGAACACACCAGAATATTAGTTGGAATATAACCAACCATTCCTGAAGTTTTCAGCATTTTTAAAAACTTAAAGTTTTTGAATTCAAATTTAAACTTGAATCTAGTGGATTTTTGCATTTAAATAAAATGCCAAAAGTGTTATGAAAATATTTTTCTTCACTGCTTATTTGCTTTCAAGAATTATCCGAAAAGTTGAACTTTTCTTGAGGCCATTTTGGGTTCATTGATTTTAACAAGTTTGGAATTTCTTTTAAATTGAGAAGTGGCTAGGGTTTTTGAGTTTTTCTTCAGCAGTTGCTTGATCTTGTTGCAATTTTCTTGGATGCAATGCAAAGAAGAAATGAGCACAATGCTATACTTTGGTTAGGGTTCCAGGGATGTGACAGGGTCGCATCTAAGCCCCCGAGTGTGGAGCATGTTCGTACTCGGAGTTGTTTTTAACTTAGGTGAAGTCAGGCTCGCAGCTAAGCCCCCGAGTATGGAGCACGTCAGTACTCAGAGTTGTTTTTAACTTAGGCGAAGTCAGGCTCGCAGCTAAGCCCCCGACTGTGGAGCATATCCGCACTCGAAGTAGTTTTAAGTTAGGCGATACGGAGTCGCGGCTAAGTTTCCGAGTGTGGAGCATGTCCGCACTCGGAGTTGTTTTTAACTTAGGCGATACGAAGTCGCAGCGAAGTTCCTTAGTGTGGAGCGGGTGCCTACTTGGAGTAGTTTTAACATAGGCGATACGAAGTCACAGCTAAGTTCCCAAGTGTGGAGCGTGTCTGTACTAGGAGTAGTTCTAAACTTAGGCGATACAGAGTCACAGCTAAGTTCCCTAGTGTGGAGCATGTCCGTACTCGGAGTAGTTTTTAACTTAGGCGATACAGAGTCGCAGCTAAGTTCCCGAGTGTGGACCGTGTCCATACTCGGTGTAGTTTTCAACTTAGGCGATACAGAGTCGCAACTAAGTTCCCGAGGGTGGAGCGTGTCCGTACTTGGAGTAATTTGAACTTAGGCGATACGGAGTCGCAGCTAAGTTCCCGATTTTGGAGCGTGTCCATACTTGGTATAGCTTTTAACTTAGGTGATACGGAGTCACAGCTAAGTTCCCGAGTGTGGAGCGTGTCCATACTCAGTATAGTTTTTAACTTAGGCGATACGGAGTCGCAGCTAAGTTCCGGAGTGTGGAGCGTGTCCATACTCGGAGTAGTTTTGAACTTAGGCGATACAGACTCACAGCTAAGTTCCCGAGTGTGGAGCGTGTCCGTACTCAGAGGAGTTTTTAGCTTAGGCGATACGGAGTCGCAGCTAAGTCCCCGAGTGTGGAGCGTGTCCGTACTCAGTATAGTTTTTAACTTAGGTGTTACGGAGTCGCGGCTAAGTCGGTCACCGACTAGGTGTTACACCTAGTGGGGGTGGTGGTGTAGATGTGGTCTGTAGAGTGGCGACGTGCTGGGCAGCCATGTGACGAAGACGCATTCAGCCGAGTGACGGCGCGTGAAGCGGCCGGATGATGGAGATGCGTCCAGCCGAGTGGCGACGCGTGGGGCGGCCATGTGATGAACATGTGCTCAGCCGAGTGACGACGTGTGAGGCGGCCAGAAGATGGAGATGCGTCCAGCCGAGTGGCAATGCGCTGGGTGGCCAAGCGATGAAGACGCGCTCAGCCGAGTGACGGTGCGTGAGGCGGCCGGGTGATGTAGGCGCGTCCAGCCGGGTGGCGACGCGCGGGGCAGCCAGATTATGTAGGCGGTTCCAGCAGAGTGGTGACGCGCAGGGCGGCCATGCGATGAAGATGCTCTCAGCCGAGTGATGGCGCGTGAGACGGTCGGATGATGGAGATGCGTCCAACCAAAAGACGACGCGTTGGGCGGCCAAATGATGAAGACGCGCTCAGCCGAGTGACGACGCGTGTGTCGGCCGGATTATGGAGATGTGTCCAATTGAGTGGTGATGCATTGGGTGGCCAAGCAATGAAGACGCTCTTAGTCGAGTGACGACACGTGAGGCGGCCGGATGATGTAGGCGCGCTCAGCCGAATGGCGGTCGTGAGGTGGCCGATGATGTAGGTGCCTCCAGCAGAGTGGCGACGCACAGGGCAGCGATGCGATGAAGACGCGCTCACCCCAGTGACAGCGCGCTGGGCGGCCAATTGATGTAGGCACGCTCAGGAGAGTTACGGCGCGCGAGGCGACCATGTGAGGAAGACGCGCTCAGCCGAGTGACGACGCCCTGGGCAGCCATGTGATGTAGGCGCGCTCACTAGAGTGACGGCACGCGAGGCGGCCAGATGATGTAGATGCGTCGAGCCGAGTGGTGCCACGCTGGGTGGCCATGCGATGTAGGCGTGCTCACCCGAGTGATGGCGCGTGAGGCGGCCGGATGATGTAGGCGCGTCCAGCATAGTGGCGACGCGCGGGACGACCATGCGATGAAGACGCGCTCAGCCGAGTGATGGAGTGTGACACGACCGGATGATGGAGATGCGTCCAGCGGAGTGACGACACGCTGGGCGACCAAGTGATGTAGACGCGCTCAGCCGAGTGACGTCTTATGAGTCGGCCGGATGATGTAGGCGCGTCCAGCCGAGTGGCGACACGCGGGGCGGCCAAATGATGTAGGCGTGTCCAGCAGAGCGGCAACGCGCGGGGCGGCCATGCGATGAAGACGCGCTCAGCCGAGTGATGGCACATGAGATGGACGGATGATGGAGATGCATCCAGCCGTGGGCAGCCAAGTGATGAAGACGTGCTCAGCCGAGTGACGACGCGTGAGGTTGCCGGATGATGGAGATGCGTCCAGCTGAGTGGCGACGCGCTGGGTGGCGAAGCGATGAAGACACGCTCAGCCAAGTGACGGCGCGTGAGGCGGCCGGATGATGTAAGCGCGCTAAGCCGAGTGGCGGCGCGTGAGGCAGCCGAATGATGTAGGCGCGCTCAGGAGAGTGACCGCGCGCAAGGCGGCCATGTGAGGAAGACGCACTCAGGAGAGTGACGACGCCCTGGGCAGCAAAGTGATGTAGGCGCGCTCAGCAGAGTGACGGCGCGCGAGGCGGCCAAACGATGTAGATGCCTCCAGCCGAGTGGTGCCGCGCTGGGTGGCCAAGCGATGTAGGTGTGTGATACATTTCCAATGTATCTATAATTTTTGATGGTTTCATGCTATTATCTTGTCAAAGTTTGGATGTTTTGCATGCCTTTTATATATTTTTTGGGACTAACTTATTAACTCAGTGCCAAGTGGCAGTTCCTGTTTTTTCCATGTTTTTGACCCCTTTCAGAGGATATTTTGAAACGGAGTCCAGACGGCAGAAAATCCCTGAAAATATTTTTCCCGGAACGGAAGAAGATGAGGAAGCTTGGGAGCCAAGGCAGGGGAGCCTCAGGCGCCCAACATTCCCCCACCCAGCGGCCAGGGGGGTAGGCCGCGGCCCACAAGCTTGTGGGCCCCCTAAGCGCCCCCTAACCTAGGGATTGCGCCTATAAATTCCCTAAAAATCCCAAAAAAATCAGGAGATCATCGAAATCACTTCTCCGCCGCAAGCTTCTGTCTCCGCAAGATCCCATCTGGGGCACGTTCTGGTGCCCTGCCTGAGGGGGGATTCGGACACGGAGGGTTTCTCCATCAACACCATGACCTCTCTAATGATGCGTGAGTAGTTCACCATAGACCTACGGGTCCATAGCTAGTAACTAGATGGCTTCTTCTCTCTCTTGGATTTCAATACAAAGTTCTCCATGATCTTCATGGAGATCTATCGGATGTAATCTTCTTTTGCGGTGTGTGTGTCGAGATCCGATGAATTGTGGATTTATGATCAGATTATCTATGAATCTTATTTGAGTTTCTTCTTATCTCTCTTATGCATGATTTCATATCCGTGTAATTCTCTTCGAGTTGTGGGTTTTGTTTGGCAACTAGATCTATGATTCTTGCAATGGGAGAAGTGCTTGGTTTTGGATTCATACAGGTCCTGCTGGAAAAAGACAGAAACTTTTCGCTCACGAGATGATTTCTCGTTTTTATTCAGGAAGAGGTTTTGAGTTGATTCTTTCTGCTGCTGGTTGATATGTTTTTTTCCCAGGTCGTCATAAGTTTTCAGATTTGTTGAGATACCAGAAGTATACGAAGTATACAGATTGCTACAGATTGGTCTGTTTTTGACAGATTCTGTTTTTGTTGAGTTGGTTGCTTGTTTTGATGAAACTATGGTTAGTATCGGGAGTTACTAGCCATGGAAAAGTGAGAATACAGTAGCCCAACACCAATATAGATGGAATTCAAGTTTTCTACAGTACCAAAAGAAGTGGTAGTTTGTTTTCTTGTACTAACGTTATCACGAGTTTCTGTTTAAGTTTTGTGTTGTGAAGTTTTCAAGTTTTGGGTGATATTCTCATGGACGATGAGATACGGAGTGGAAAGAGCTCAATCTTGGGGATGCCCAAGGCATCCCAAGCCAAATTCAAGGACACCAAAAAGCCTAAGCTTGGGGATGCCCCGGGAAGGCATCCATTCTTTCTTCTTCAATCCATCGGTAACATTACTTGGAGCTATATTTTTATTCAACACATGATATGTGTTTTTCTTGGAGCGTCTTGTATCGTAGGAGTCTTTTGTTTTTGTTGTGTCACAATCATCCTTGCTGCCCACCTTTTTGAGAGAGAGACATGCACTCATCGTGATTTTGCTAGAATGCTCATAGTGCTTCACTTATATCTTTTGAGCTAGATACTTTTGCTCTAGTGCTTCACATATATCTTTTAGAGCACGGCGATGCATGATTTGGTAGTTGGCTTATGCTATGAAAGTAGTCCCAAAGGTGATAGATAGCTAAATAGGATGCAAAAACCTCCATCTTCATGTGCATTGAGTAGAAAGAGAAGTTTCGATTCCTCTCATTTAGTTTTGAGACGTGGATTCGGTAATATTGAGAGCTAGGTTAGTAGGGTATTGTGAATCTAGAGATACTTGTGTTGAAGTTAGTGATTCCCGTAGCATGCACGTATGGTGAACCTCTATCTTAGGAAGTCAGAGCATAATTGATCTATTGATTGTCATCCTTTGTGTTGAGGTCAGGATCGCGCGATGGTTAACACCTACCAACCCTTCCCCTCGGAGTATGCGTTTAGCACTTTGTTTCGATTACTAACAAAAACTTTCGCAACAAGTATGTGAGTTCTTCATGACTAATGTGAGCCCGTGGTATAGATGCACTTTCACCTTCCACCATTGCTAGCCTCTCTAGTGTCGCGCAATTCTCGCCGGTGCACAAACCCACCAAATTCCTTCCTCAAAACAGCCACCATATCTACCTACTATGGCATTTTCATAACCATTCCGAGATATATTGCCATGCAACTCCCACCGTTCCGTCTCATGACTTGTGTCGTCACTCTCATAATGCCATTGCATGAACGTAAGATAGCTAGTGAGATGTTTTCAACGTCACATGCCATGCTAGATCGTTGCATCCCGGTACACTCCCGGAGGAATTTCCTATGGAGTCATCATCATTGTGATCTTTGAGCTGTGAGTAAATAAAAGTGTGATGATCATCAATGTTAGAGAATTGTCCCATGTGAGGAAAAATAAAAATAAAACGAGGCCAAAGTGCCCAAAAATGAAAAAAGGAGAAAAGAAAAGAAAAGAAAAAAGAGGCCTAAGAGCCCAAATGAAAAAAAATAAGAGAGAAAAGAGAGAAGGGACAAGGCTACTATTTTTTGCACACTTGTGCTTCATGATAGCACCATGTTCTTCATGATTGAGAGCTTCTCGCTTCGTCACCACCATATGCTAGTGGGAATCTTAATTATATAACTTGGCTTGTATATTCCAATGACGGGCTTCCTCAAAATTGCCCTAGGTCTTCGTGAGCAAGCAAGTTGGATGCACACCCACCAGTTCTCTTTTTGAGCTGTCACATACTTATAGCTCTAGTGCATCCTTTTGTATGGCAATCCGTACTCATTCACATTGATATCTCTTAATGGGAATCTCCATAGCCTATTGATACGCCGAGTCAATGTGACCATCTCCTCCTTTTTGTCTCACAACCACCACCACACTCTATTCCACCTATAGTGCTATATCCATGGCTCGCGCTCATGTATTGCGTGATAGTTATAAAAAGTTTGAGAAAGTAAGAGTGCGAAAACAATTACTTGGCCAATACCGGGGTTGTGCATGATTTACATTAGTTGTGTGAGGATGATGGAGCATAGCCAGACTATATGATTTTGTAGGGATAACTTTCTTTGGCCGTGTTATTTTGAAAGTTCATGATTTCCTTGCTAGTTTTCCTGAAGTATTATTGTTTTCATGTTAATAGAAAACTATTGTTTTGAATCCTATGGATCTGAACATTCATGTCACGTGAAAGAAGTTGCAAAGGACAACTATGCTAGGTAGCATTCCACATCAAAAATTCATTCTTTGTCACTTCCCTACTCGAGGACGAGCAGGAGTTAAGCTTGGGGATGCTTGACACGTCTCCAACGTATCTATAATTTTTGATGGTGTCATGCTATTATCTTGTCAAACTTTGGATGTTTTGCATGCCTTTTATATATTTCTTGGGACTAACTTATTAACTCAGTGCCAAGTGTCAGTTCCTATTTTTTTCATGTTTTTGACCAATTTCACAAGAGAATTTTGAAACGGAATCCAAACGGAAGAAAATCCCCGAAAAGATTTTTTCCGGAACGGAAGAAGACCGGGAAGCTTGGGAGCCAAGGCAAGGGAGCCTCAGGGGCCCCACAAGCCCCCACCCCGCGGCCAGGGGGTAGGCCGCGGCCCACAGGCTTGTGGGCCCCCCGAGCGCCCCCTGACCTAGGGGTTGCGCCTATAAATTCCCTAAAAATTCCAAAAAATCAGGAGATCATCGAAATCACTTTTCCGCCGCCGCAAGCTTCTGTCTCCGCAAGATCCCATCTGGGGCACGTTCTGGTGCCCTGCCGGAGGGGGATTCGGACACGGTGGGCTTCTCCATCAACACCATGACCTCTCCGATGATGTGTGAGTAGTTCACCATAGACCTACGGGTACATAGCTAGTAACTAGATGGCTTCTTCTCTTTCTTGGATCTTCAATACAAAGTTCTCCATGATCTTCATGGAGATCTATCCGATATAATCTTCTTTTGCGGTGTGTTCGTCGAGATCCAATGAATTGTGGATTTATGATCAGATCATCTAGGAATCTTATTTGAGTTTATTCTGATCTCTCTTATGCATGATTTCATATCCTTGTAATTATGTTCGAGTTGTGGGATTTGTTTGGCCAACTAGATCTATGATTTTTTCAATGGGAGAAGTGCTTGGTTTTGGGTTCATACCGTGCGGTGACCTCACCCAGTGACAGAAGGGGTAGCGAGGCACGCATCATGTTATTGCCATCAAGGGTAAAAAGATGGGGTTTTCATCATTGGTTTGAGATTATCCCTCTACATCATGTCATCTTGCTTAAAGCATTACTCTGTTCGTCATGAACTCAATACACTAGATGCATGCTGGATAGCGGTCGATGTGTGGAGTAATAGTAGTAGATGCACAAAGTATCGGTCTACTTGTCTCGGACGTGATGCCTATATGTATGATCATTTCCTTAGATATCGTCATGACTTTGCGCGGTTCTATCAATTCCTCGACAGTAATTTGTTCACCCACCGTGATATTTGCTATTATGAGAGAAGCCTCTAGTAAACACTATGGCCCCCAGGGTGAACTCCACACCATATTTTCAGCCTTACACTTTTTACTTCGTTGCACTTTCCGCCTTCAGATCTCACTTTGCAAACAATCTTGAAGGGATTGACAACCCCTTTGAATTGTTGGGTGCAAGCTTGTTTGTGTTTGCGCAGGTACTCTGGACTTGACGAGGCCCTCCTTCTGGATCGATACCTTGGTTCTCAAACTGAGGGAAATACTTACTGCTCCAGTGCTGCATCACCCTTTCCTCTTCAAGGGAAAAACCGATGCAAACCAGAGAAGTAACAAGAAGAATTCCTAGCGCCAAGGAAGGACTTTTGTTGCCGCAGCAGTGTGCTCAGCCGAGGGACGACGCGTGAGGCGGCCAGATGATGTAGGTGCGTCCATGCAAAGAAGACGGGCTCAGTCAAGTGATGGCGCGTGAGACGGTCGGATGATGGAGATGCGTCCAGCAAAGTGACGATGCACTAGGCGGCGAAGTGTTGGAGGCGCGCTCAGCAGAGTTGCGACGTGAGGGGCGTTTGAGTGACATTGTAACCTATGTACGAAAAATAGCATGAGCCAATGTAAAATTTTCCCAAAGTAATATGAGTTTACTGAAATGATTTGTGTAAATAACACCCATTGGCACCCGCTCGGTGTGTCAGGTGATTGCTGGTTCGGAACCAGCAAGAGTCTAAAAGAGTGAAGGATCCGGCTGAACTCGTTTGAGTTATGGACCCAAATGAAGCGGAAGTGAAGTGTTCCGACATGAAAATAATCAACCGAGTGCAGAGGTACACTCGGTGGTGTGGCCTCCGAATAAACATTATGTGTGACTTACTTAACATTCGGTAATGCAGAAACGATTATTTAATAGAATGTAGTGTCGAAGTGAAAAATGACTTAGCTATACGACAACGCACAAGCTGCCGAGTGATGACGATCCGTCCGACTGATGGACGGTGCATGGGGTGGCTGATTGATGATGACACGTCCGACTGAGCTACGACATGTAGGGAGGCCGAGTGATGACGACGCACGTCCTACTGAGTAACGACGGGCAGAGCGACTCAGTGATGACGACGTGCCTCACCAAGTGGCGACGCGGGGAGTGGCCAAGTGATGGAGATGCGTCCAGTCGAGCGGCGCTGCACTGGGCGGCCAAGTGAGCGTGTAACCGAGTGGTGACCCTTAGGGTAGTCGGGTGATGAAGACGTGTCTCATGGTTCGCTGACGTGCGGAGCGGCCGAGTAATGAAGACGTGCCTCACCGAGTGGCAACGTGTGGGGTGGCCAAGTGATGGAGATGCGTCAGGTCGAGTGATGACGCACTGGGCGGCCAAGTGAGCATGCAACCGAGTGGCGACGCGTGGGGCCGCCGGGTGAAGAAGACGTGCCTCATGGACCGGTGATGTGCGGAATGGTCGAGTGATGAAGTCGTGTCTCACCGAGTGGTGACTCACGGAGCGACCGAGTGACAAAGACGTGTCTCACCGAATGACAACATGCGGGGTGGCCGAGTGATGAAGACGTGTCTCATGGTGCGGCAATGCGCGGAGCGGTCGAGTGATGAAGTCATGCTCGGTGGAGTGGCGATGCGCGAGGCATCTAAGTGATGAAGACACATCCAGTTGAGTGGCGACGCACGGGGCGACCATGCGATAGAAGTCGTGCTTGATGGAGTGGCGACGCACGAGGTGGCTGAGTGCTGAAGTCATGTCTCACCAAGTGGCGACGCGCGGAGTGGCTGAGTGACGAAGCCGAGTCTCACCGAATGGTGACGCGTAAGGCGACCGAGTGATGAAGACGTGCCTCACCGAGTGACGATGCGCGGAGCGGCCGAGTGATGAAGACATGCTCGGCGGAGTGGCAATGCGCGAGGCATCTGAGTGATGAAGACGCGTGATACATCTCAAACGTATCTATAATTTTTGATGGTTTCATGCTGTTATCTTGTCATCTTTGGATGTTTTATGTTCCTTTTATATCTTTTTTGGGACTAACTTATTAATTCAGTGCCAAGTGCGAGTTCCTGTTTTTTCTGTGTTTTTGGCTCTTTTCAGATCTGATTTTGGAACAGAGTCCAAACGGATTAAAATCCCCGAAATGATTTTTTCCCGAACGGAAGAAGATCAGGGGGCCTGTGGGCCAAGCCAGGAGGGCTCCACGGAGCCCACAAGCCCCCACTCCGCCACTAGAGGGGAGGCGGCGGTGGCAGGGCTTGTGGCCTCCCTGAGCGCCCCGTGACCTAGATCTTTGGCCTATATATTCCCTAAAATACAACAAAAAATCAGGGGATCCACGAAAATACTTTTTCGCCGCCGCAAGTTTCCGTTTCCGCGAGATCTCATCTGGAGACCCTTCCCGGCGCCCTGCCGGAGGGGACTTTGGAGTTGGAGGGCTTCTTCATCATCATCATCGCCCCTCCAATGCCTCGTGAGTAGTTTAATTTAGACCTACGGGTCCGTAGTTAGTAGCTAGATGGCTTCTTCTCTCTCTTGGATCTTCAATACAAAGTTCTCCATGATCTTCATGGAGATCTATCCAAAGTAATCTTCTTTGGCGGTGTGTTTGTCGAGATCCGATGAATTGTGGATTTGTGATCAGATTATCTATGATATATATTTGAGTCTTTGTTGATTTCTTATATGCATGATTTGATATCCTTGCAAGTCTCTCCGAGTCTTGGGTTTTGTTTGGCCAACTAGATCTATGATTCTTGCAATGGGAGAAGTGCTTGGTTTTGGGTTCTTACCATGTGGTGACCTTTCCCTGTGACAGTAGGGGCAGCAAGGCACACATTAAGTAGTTGCCATCAAGGGTAACAAGATGGGCTCTGTCGTTGATATGAGATTGTCCATCTACATCATTTCATCTTGCTTAAGGCGTTACTCTTTTCTTTTGGATTTAATACACTAGATGCATGCTGGATAACGGTCGACGTGTGGACTAATAGTTGTAGATGCAGACAGTATCGGTCTACTTGCTTTGGACATGATGCCTATAGATATAATAATTGCCATAGATGACGTCACGACTTTGCGCGGTTCTATCAATTGCTCGACAGTAATTTTTTCGCCCACCGTCTACTTGCTTTCATGAGAGAAGCCACTAGTAAACACTACGGCCCCCGGGTCTATTCACATCTATCGTTTCCACTTTTGCTTTTACTTTGCTTTGTTACTTTGTTGCTTTCAGTTCTCACTTGCCGAACAACCTATAAGGGTTTGACAACCCCTTCATAGCGTTGGGAGCAAGCTTTTTGTGTTTGTGCAAGATCTTGTGATACTCCTCCACTCAATCGATACCTTGGTTCTCGAACTGAGGGAAATACTTACCACCGCTGCGCTACATCACCCATTCCGCTTCGAGGGAACACCAACGCAAGCCTCCAAGGCCACGGGGGAAATCCTTTTCATATTTGCCTAGGAAGTCCCTTAAGGCGTAGCCGTAGCAGAAGGATTCCTGGTGCCGTCGACACGACTATTTCTGGCGCTGTTAGAAGGTCTTTTGTTGCAGTTCCAGAAGTATTTCTGACGCCGTTGCCAGGGAAGAACAGATGACATCAGAAGTATTTCTGGCGCCGTTGCCGGGGAGGAGAGATCAAGATCTATCCAAGTAGGTCTCACAAACTCATCTCTTGCATTTACTTTTGTTGCCAGTTGCCTCTCGTTTTCCTCTCCCCCACTTCACATTTGCCGTTTTCATTTGCCTTTCTCCTTTTCCGTTTTCTTCTGCCTTTGTCGTTTCCCTTTGTCGGTTTTCTTGCTTGCTTGTGTGCTTGTTTGTTTGTTGAAGTCATCATGGCTGAAAACACCAAACTTTGCGACTTCTCGAGCACTAATAATAATGATTTTATTAGTACTCCAATTGCTCCCGCCACTAGTGCGGAATCGTATGAAATCAACGCAGCTTTGCTGAATCTTGTTATGAAAGAGCAATTCTCTGGCCTTCCTAGTGAACATGCCGCATCCCATCTCAATACCTTCATTGAGCTTTGTGATATGCAAAAGAATAGAGATGTGGATAATGACGTGATTAAGTTGGAACATTTTTCCTTTGTCGTTGCAAGATCGCGCAAAAACTTGGTTTTCTTCTTTGCCTAAAAATAGTATCGATTCTTGGGATAAGTGCAAAGATGCTTACATATCCAAGTATTTTCGGCCGGCTAAGATCATCTCCTTATGTAACGATATCATGAATTTCAAGCAACTTGATCATGAACACGTTGCACAATCTTGGGAGAGGATGAAGCTTATGATTAGAAATTGTCCCGCTCATGGCTTGAGTTTGTGGATGATTATACAAATCTTTTACGTTGGCTTGAATTTATCTCCTCGCAATATCTTGAACTCCGCCTCAGGTGGAACGTTCATAGAAATCATGTTAGGAGACGCTACAAAACTCCTAGACAATATCATGACCAACTACTCTGAGTGGCATACTGAAAGGTCACCTGCTAGCAAAAAGGTACATAATATAGAAGAGATTAAATCGCTTAGTGCTAAGATGGATGAGTTGATGAATTTGGTTGCTAGTAGAAACGCTACCGTAGATCCTAATGACATGCCACTATCTTCCTTGATTGAGAGTAGCAAAGCTAGTTTGGACGTGAATTTTGTTGGTAGGAACAATTTTGGCAACAACAATGCTTTTAGAGGAAACTATATTCCTAGTCCTTTTCCTAGTAACTCCTCTAACAACTATGGCAATTCCTACAACAACGCTTATGGAAATCACAACAAATTACCCTCTCATTTAGAGAGTAATATCAAAGAGTTCATAGATTTAATCTTAAAAGATTTTCAATGCGTCCATAGAGGAAAAACTACTCAAAATAGACGATTTGGCTAAAAGCGTTGATAGGATGTCTTGTGATATTGATGCTTTGAAAGTTATATGCACTCCTCCCAAGGTCAACTTGGATGAAACTTTGAAAGCTATGCGTATCTCCATGAATGAGAGCAAAGAAAGAACCGCCCAAATTCGCACTAGGCATGAATGGTTTAAAAGGGTGCGTTCTAGTGATGCAAATCACGAAGATCTTAAAGTGCTTGGTGTGTCTCCTCTTGAATCTTTGTTTTCGCGTGTCAAACCTATTTATGGAGGGGCTGGATATGAATCCACTTTGGTTGAAACACGCCCCAATGATTCGGAGTCCACCCATCTTGATGATAAAGGTGTGGAGAGTGGAGTAGAAGAAATCAAAATTGTGGGTAGTAATGAAACTCCCACTTTGGATTTCAAGGAATTCAATTATGATAATTGCTCCTTGTTTGAATGCATTTCTTTCATGCAATCCATTGCAAACTCTCCACGTGCTTATAGCCAAAGCAAAGCCTTTACCGCGCATATCGTAGATGCTATGATGAAATATCTTGAAGAGAAGCTCGAATTAGAAGTCTCTATACCTAGAAAACTTCATGATGAGTGGGAACCTACTATCAAAATCAGGATAAAAAACTATGAGTGCAATGCTTTGTGTGATTTGGGTGCTAGTGTTTCCGCGATTCCAAATACTTTATGTGATATTCTTGGTTTTCATGAGATTGAAGAGTGTTCTCTTAATTTGCATCTTGCGGACTCTACTGTCAAGAAACCCATGGGAAGGATCGATGATGTTTTTATTATTTCAAATAAGAACTATGTACCCGTGGTTTTCATTGTACTTGACATAGATTGCAATCCTTCATGTCCCATTATTCTTGGTAGACCTTTCCTAAGGACTATCGGTGCTATCATCGATATGAAGGAAGGGAATATTAGATTTCAATTTCCTTTAAAGAAGGGCATGGAGCACTTTCCTAGAAAGAAAATAAGATTGCCTTATGAATCTATGATGAGGGCTACTTATGGTTTGAGCACCAAAGATGACTATACGTGATTTCATCACCTTTCACCTAGCTAAAGGCGTTAAACAAAAGCGCTTGTTGGGAGGCAACCCAACGAATCTATCCTTTTTCTTTCTGTTTTGTGTTTTCCACACTTTCATAATTCTATTATGATTGTGTTTTTTTAGTTTCTTTTTGCATTTGTGCTAAGCAAAACCGTTATGATTAGTCTTGGGGATGATCGTTTGGTCATGCTGGAAAAGATAAAAACTTTCTTCTCACGAAAAGCATTTTCATTTTTTTTCTGTAATAGCTTTTGAGTTGATCCTTTTTGCTTATGATTGCTACGCAAATACTTCAGCCTGTCGTAATTTTTTAGAATTTTTGATGTACCAGAGGTATACAAAACATACAGATTGCTACAGACTAGTCTGCTGTTAACAGATTCCGTTTTTGTTGTGTCGGTTGCTTATTTTGATGAAACTATGGATAGTATCGGGGGGTATTAGCCATGGAAGATTGAAAATACAGGAACCCAACATCAGCATAAGTAGAATTTATGTTTGCTATAGTACCTAAGGAAGTGGTGGTTTTCTTTCTCATACTAATGTTATCACGAGTTTCTGTTTAAGTTTCGTGTTATGAAGTGTTCAAGTTTTGGGTGAAGTTTTTATGGACAAAGAGATAAAGAGTGGCAAGAGCTCAAGCTTGGGGATGCCCAAGGCACCCCAAGAGATTCAAGGATGCCGTAAAAGCCTAAGCTTGGGGATGCCCCGGGAAGGCATCCCCTCTTTCGTCTTCAATCCATCGGTAACGTTACTTGGGGCTATATTTTTATTCACCACATGTTATGTGTTTTTGCTTGGAGCGTCTTGTATCGTAGGAGTCTTTTATTTTTGTTGTGTCACAATCATCCTTGCTGCACACCTAGAGAGAGAGACATGCACTCACCGTGATTTTGTCGAGCTTCACTTATATCTTTTGTTAGACAATTCAGCTCACATGTGCTTCACTTATATCTTTTGAGCTAGATACTTTTGCTCTATGTGCTTCACTTATATTTTTTAGAGCGCGGCGGTGCGTGGCTTGGTAGTTTATCTATTCTTTGAAAGTAGTCTCAAAAGGGGTAGTTATCCAAAGGGATACGAAAACTTCCACCTTCATGTGCATTGAATAGTTAGAGAAGTTTGATTCATCTCAATTAGTTTTGAGTTGTGGTTATGGTAATATTGAAGTCATGCTAGTAAGGTGTTGTGGATCTAGAAATACCTGTGTTGAAGTTAGTGATTCCCGTAGCATGCACGTATGGTGAACCGCTATGTGATGAAATCGGAGCATGATTAGTCTATTGATTGTCATCCTTTGTGTGGCGGTCGGGAACGCGCGATGGTTTATACCTACCAACCCTTCCCCTAGGAGTATGCGTTGAATGCTTTGTTTCGATTACTAATAAAACTTGTGCAACAAGTATATGAGTTCTTCATGACTAATGTTGAGTCCATGGTTTAGATGCACTTTCACCTTCCACCATCACTATCTTCTTAGTGCCGTGCAACTTTCGCCGGTGCACAAAACCCACCATTACCCTCCCTCAAAACAGCAACCATACCAACCTACTATGGCTTTTTCAAAGTCATTACGAGATATATTGCCATGCAACTACCACCATGATATGTGCCACCACGTCTACATTGCCTTTGCACGATTGTAAGACAGCTAGCATGATGTTTCCATTGATGTCTATGCCATGCTAGATCATTGCCACGATACACTACCGAAGGCATTCCATATAGAGTCATAATTGCTCTAAGTTTTGAGTTGAAAGTGTGATGATCATCATTAATGGAGCATTGTCCCATGTGAGGAAGTAAAAGAGACCAAAGAATCCCACCAAAAAAAAGAGGCCAAAGAGCCCAGCAAAACAAATATGAGAGAAAAAGAGAGAAGGGACAATGCTACCACCTTTTCCACACTTGTGCATATTAAGCACCATGATCTTCATGATTGAGAGTCTCTCGTTTTGTCACCAGCATATAGCTAGTGGGAAATTTTCATTATATAACTTGGCTTGTATATTCCAATGATAGGCTTCCTCAAAATTGCCTTAGGTCTTCGTGAGCAAGCAAGTTGGATGCACACCCACTAGATTTCTTTAAGAGCTTTCACATACTCTTAGCTCTAGTGCACAATTTGTATGGCAATCCCTACTCATTCACATTGATATCTATTGATGAGCCTAGTTAATGTGACTATCTTCTCCTTTTTTGTCTTGCAACCTCCACCACACTCCACACCATCTATAGTGTTATAACCATGGCTCACGCTCATGTATTGCGTGAGAGTTGAAAAGGTTTGAGAAAGTAAAGGTGTGAAACAATTACTTGGCCAATACCGGGGTTGTGCATGATTTAAATTCATTGTGCAATGATGATAGAGCATAGCCAGACTATATGCTTTTGTAGGGATAACTTTCTTTTGGCCTTGTTATTTTGAAAGTTCATGATTACCTTGCTAGTTTGCTTGAATTATTATTGTTTCCACGTCAATAGCAAACTATTGTTTTGAATCTAATGGATCTGAACATTCACGTCACATAAGAGGAGTTAGAAAGGACATCTATGCTAGGTAGCATGAAAGCATCAAAAATTCATTCTTTATCACTTCCCTACTCGAGGACGAGCAGGAGTTAAGCTTGGGGATGTTTGATACGTCTCAAACGTATCTATAATTTTTGATGGTTTCATGCTGTTATCTTGTCATCTTTGGATGTTTTATGTTCCTTTTATACCTTTTTTGGGACTAACTTATTAATTCAGTGCCAAGTGCCAGTTCCTGTTTTTTTCTGTGTTTTTGGCTCTTTTCAGATCTGATTTTGGAACGGCGTCCAAACGGAATAAAATCCCCGAAATGATTTTTTCCCGAATGGAAGAAGATCAGGGGGCCTGTGGGCCAAGCCAGGAGGGCTCCAGGGAGCCCACAAGCCCCCACTCCGCCACCATGGGGGAGGCGGCAGTGGCAGGGCTTGTGGCCTCCCTGAGCGCCCCCTGACCTAGGTCTTTGGCCTTTATATTCCGTAAAATACAGCAAAAAATCAGGGGATCCACGAAAATACTTTTCCGCCACCGCAAGCTTCCGTTTCTGCGACATTTCATCTGGAGACCCTTCCTGGCGCCCTTCCGGAGGGGACTTTGGAGTTGGAGGGCTTCTTCATCATCATCATCGCCCCTCCAATGACTCGTGAGTAGTTCACTTCAGACCTACAGGTCTGTAGTTAGTAGTTAGATGGCTTCTTCTGTCTCTTGGATCTTCAATACAAAGTTCTCCATGATCTTCATGGAGATCTATCCGATGTAATCTTCTTTGGCGGTGTGTTTGTCGCGATCCGATGAATTGTGGATTTGTGATCAGATTATCTATGATATATATTTGAGTCTTTGCTGATTTCTTATATGCATGATTTGATATCCTTGTAAGTCTCTCCGAGTCTTGGGTTTTGTTTGGCCAACTAGATCTATGATTCTTGCAATGGGAGAAGTGCTTGGTTTTGGGTTCTTACCATGTGGTGACCTTTCCCAGTGACAGTAGGGGCAGCAAGGAACACATTAAGTAGTTGCCATCAAGGGTAACAAGATGGGCTCTGTCGTTGATATGAGATTGTCCATCTACATCATGTCATCTTGCTTAAGGCGTTACCCTGTTCTTTTGGACTTAATACACTAGATACATGGTGGATAGCAGTCGCCGTGTGGAGTAATAATAGTACATGCAGACAGTATCGGTCTACTTGTTTTGGACGTGATGACTATAGATATAATCATTGCCATAGATGACGTCACGACTTTGCGTGGTTCTATCAATTGCTTGACAGTAATTTGTTCACCCATCGGCTACTTGCTTTCATGAGAGAAGCCACTAGTAAACACTAAGGCCCCGGGTCTATTCACATCTATCGTTTCCACTTTCGCTTTTACTTTGCTTTGTTACTTTGTTGCTTTCAGTTCTCACTTGGCGAACAATCTATAAGGGATTGACAACCCCTTCATAGCGTTGGGAGCAAGCTTTTTGTGTTTGTGCAGGATCTTGTGATACTCCTCCACTAGATCGATACCTTGGTTCTCAAACTAAGGGAAATACTTACCACCGCTGCTCTACATCACCCTTTCCGCTTCGAGGGAACACCAACGCAAGGCTCCTAGGCCACGGGGGAAATCCTTTGCATATTTGCCTAGGAAGTCCCTTAAGGCGTAGCCGTAGCAGAAGGATTCCTGGTGCCGTCGACACGACTATTTCTGACGATGTTAGAAGGTCTTTTGTTGCAGTACCAGAAGTATTTCTGGCGCCGTTGCCAGGGAAGCACAGCTGACATCAACGCGTCCAGCTGAGTGTTGACGGGCGAGATGGCCATTCGATAGAAGACACGCTTGACGGAGTGACGACGCGTGAGGTGGCCGAAAGCCTTCACGTTAGTGTTCTGGATGGAAATGTTGTCAAAAGAAACCTGGATGTTTTTGTTGTGATTGTGGATGTTTAGTTGTCCAAGTGACCACTGGCAAAGTGAAACCGACATTGTAAAAGTGACTCGTCTCCACCATCGACACAGACATCCCATGACAGGACGAGCAGATCCTTTGTTGCCGTGGAGGGGATACGACCAAAGCTGAGTCACACTATCGGCGGGTGGAATCGCCGGGGGCGTCCATGCACACCAGACATGCATCTCCCGTGCGAAGGTTACTCCATTCATGTGAAGCCGATCATTCTTAGTCCAGGCATGGCATGGGGCATAGCTAGGTTGTCCATGCGTGTAAAACTGAAGGTGTTAATAACTAGTTACTTCATGCTTGCAAAACTGAAGGATTAAGGCCATACATGACGTGGGGTATAGCTGCTTATTCGGCGCATGAAAAACTAGAAACCTTAGTTATAATGCATGGACCTGATTGCTCGGAGTGTTGTGCATTGTTTGTAGGCAACGTGAACGAGGTGAATGGCGATGCACAGGGCGGTCGACTCATGCACACGTGTCTGATGAAGTGGCGGCACATGGGGCGATAGACTGATGCAGACGTATCGGAGTGGCGGCACGCGGATAGGTCGGGCCGATGACAATGCACGAAAGTGCGGTCGGCTGCGTCGCGTCATTGTTGTAGTCGAGTAGTTGATGTTGAAGAGACTCGTCGCCGAGTACCGGGTCCTGTCGATGGAGAGATGAAGCGACCGTTTTCTAGCCACCTTGCTTGTTGGCAAGTACAACCATGCACCTAGATGTTTTGCCGGACCAAAGTGTCCTTGCATTGATATTTCTTGGAAAGATTAAAGGACGATGGTAATAGTGTGCACGTTTTGCTCTGGCCGCCGTTACGGGTCATGAATATTTCCATTAAATGACCGCTTCAAGCCTCTTGATTCCTCTCCCTTGATGGCCAAATATTTGCTCCACATTATGCTACCGTCAAGGAGAAATATATCGCGGCCAGGATGAGTGTCCGCGGGAGGAGTCGCAATGCATGGGGCACGACAACATCATCGTAGTCGACATCGGGCACACGACGTCGGTGGTCATGCGTGAAGGCTACCAACGACGTTAGAGACAAGGTTGGGGACGTCGACATGGTATACGGTCTTGGTAGCCACACATGGGGCGTGATGGCATCGTCGTACATGAGGCCGAAGATGGCAGGGTGGACCACAACGGCGACTGCACGGAGGAGCTCGACGGCGGCGTCACACACGACGAGGTCAGCTAGTGATCGTTTTTACGATCACCGTTAGTGATGATCCTGTGAGAAGCCAAGAAATATGGGGAATGAATTGTCATTTTTCTTCCTCTCGTCTTCATTGTCGATCAAGCATGGGTGTGTCTGATCCTATAGAAGGAAAGATAAACTCCTTACTAGAAAATTTATGTAAAAAGACTAGATTGAATGGATACTTCCCTGGTCCTTTTGTTTGTAAGAATGGCGTAATGTCCAGAACTCCGGCTGCCAATTTCTTTGGTCTTGCTCGTTGATGTGTTGCCGAAGATTGATGAAAAAACTATTTGCACCATGGCACGATAGACACCCTGCCCCTAGGTGGGTGCCAACTGTCGTGGTAACGATTCTGACAATAGAAAGGGGGTAGGATAAAGGAGCATGATCTATCAAGATGCAAATGGGTGACAAGGTGATTTTTGCGAGTTCGGGCCTCTCACGGTGGAGATAACAACCCTACGTCTCGTGCTCGGGAGAGGCTTTGCATATCTATCATGAACACGGAGTTACATGGTGTATTAGAGAGAGAGGGCAGAACAGATCTCCAAGCTAAATCTTGAAACTAGAGAGAGACCAGCCCCGAGCTATGTGGAGGGGGTGGCTTATATAGAGTGCGCCACCCCCTCACCTCTTATATTACAATATTGGGCATTGATGCCATAATGTCAGCCCACTACAGAACCTTCTCTATGCTTTGACTGCCTTGTCGACTGTTGGTCTTCGTATACTCGAGTCAGTCATACGACCGAGTGGTTGATTGTCATCCGAGTGGATGGAATGTATTTGTCCGAGTGGATAGTATATATGTATTTGTCTGGACCCACCTTATGTATGGACCCCATGCTATTATGGTATTTCGACCCTTCATGGGCCTATCGGTTTTGTGTATCCCCAACAACGACTGCGTCCACACCCTCCTCTTTCATGCCCACATGCCACCCCGCTTCTCGATGAATGCTCTCGCTACCGTGTCTATTCTCTTCAATCTTCGGCCTTGCCGTCCTCACTGGAACTAAGCACCACACCACTTACTCTTCCGTACGCCACCTTCCTATCAGGGTCTGTGCATTTTTGGGTGCCTCTGTTACCCTAGTGTGGTTGACATCTCTCCTCATAAACTTGCTCCACACTCCATCACTTGCATCTTCCTTGGTTATCCTCCTAACTCCAAAGGGTATCGGTGTTATGATCCTATCACCCAACGCGTGTTCACATCCCGACATGTTTACTTTGATGAGTGTGTGTTTCCGTTTCAACAGGTGCCTCCGGCTTCTTCTTCATCACCAGCAGTTGATGTCGCCTCACTAGGCCGTTCGCGTGCGGCCCTTGGCCCGCCCCCTAGTTTCGCGCCACACCATGGCTCGCTGGCTGCAACCTCTTCTGGCTATGGCGATGTGCTTCCCAGCACCGCTCCGGGCTCCTCAGCGCCACCTGCAGCATCGCCGGCTGCACCTCCAGCAAGGGTGTCATCTGAAACCATACTGCCGGCTATGTCCACGACACCTACAATGCGGGTGCATGCTGCACCGGCACCGCCAGCTTCGCCCGCTGCACCCGCAGCATCGACCCTTCCCGCTCCACCACCCGTGGCCTCTACGGTCGGCCCGGTCACCCGTGCCCGCACGGGCGTTCTTCGGCCGAGATTGCGATATCCTACAGACGAGTACACCTGCACGGCGTCCACCTCTACGCCATCACCCTTGCCGTCCTCCGTACGAGCCGCTCTTCATGATCTTCTCTATATGGCTGCGATATGGGCGGAGTTGGACGCATTGCAGCGGGATCAAACTTGGCAGCTTGTTCCCCAACCCCGGCACGCGAACGTGATTACCGGGAAGTGGGTCTTCAAGCACAAGCTCTGTCCTGATGGTACCCTTGATCGCTACAAGGCGCGTTGGTTGTTTGCGGCTTCCCCCAGCGTGATGGCGTCGACTTCACTGACACTTTTGCTCCGGTCGTCAAGCCCGGCACTATCCGCACCGTTCTCCAGCTTGCGGTCTCTCATGGGTGGCTTGTACACCAGATGGACGTCTCCAATGCCTTCCTCCACGGTCACCTTCAGGAGCAAGTTTTCTGTCAGCAGCCTACGGGATTCGTTGATCCGACGTCTCTAGATCATGTGTGTCTGCTTTGACGCTCATTATACGGGCTCAAGCAGGCTCCTCGCGCCTGGTACCGACGCATCGCGACGTTCCTTCATCAACTGGTGTTTTCTCCTACACAATTTGTTGCCTCGTTGTTTATCTATCACCAGGGCGCCGACACTGCATATCTGCTCCTCTACGTCGAAGACATCATCGTGACAGCCTGCACACATGGCCTTCTTAGTCGGCTCACTGACCATCTTCGTGCTGAGTTCGCCATCAAGAACTTGGGATCTTTGCACTACTTCTTCGGTGTTGAGGTGTTGCGCCGTCTTCAAGGATTCTTCCTTCATTAGTGGAAGTATGCTCATGATCTTCTTGACTGTGTTGGGATGCTTAATTGCAAACTCACGACCATGCATGTCGACACGAAGGCCAAGCTCTCCGCCACTGATGATTCTCCTGCTTTGGATGTTGCGCTCTATCGCTCTATTGTTGGCACTCTGTAGTACCTCACTCTGACACGTCCAGATATCTAGTACGCCGTCCAACAGGTATGTCTTCACATGCATGCTCCTCGGGACGTTCATTGGGCCGTTGTAAAGCAGATCCTACGCTACGTTCATGGCTCCATGGATTTGGGCATCACGTTGTTTGCCTCCGCCTCCGCCAACATCACCCCCTACACCGACACTGACTGGGTTGGCTGCCCCGACACACGGGGATCCACTTCGGGTTATTGTGTCTTCCTTGGGCCATCACTCCTCTCGTGGTCGTCCAAGCGGCACCCTACGGTCTCCTGGTCCAGTGCTGAGGCTGAGTATCGCGTCATGGCGAATGTTGTCGCTGAGTGTTCGTGGTTTCGTCAGCTTCTTCTTGAGCTCTCGTGCCCGGTCACCAAGGAGACAGTGGTCTACTGCGACAACGTCTCAGCGGTCTACCTCTCCGCCAACCCACTCCATCATCACCGCAACAAGCACATTGATCTTGATATTCATTTTCTTCAGGTCTGTGCACTCTTGGTCACGTTCGTGTTCTCCACGTTCCACATCCCAACAATTTGCAGATATCATGACCAAATGCTTGCCCATGGCGTCTTTCGAGGAATTCCGCTCCAGTCTTTGGGTCAGCAACGACGACGCTTCGACTGCTGGGGGATGTTGAGTATATGTGTTATGTGCAGATTATGTATTAGGACCACCTCCTATTTCTATATAGTTGAGGTCGTGACCCACCTTGTGCATCATATATACGTGTGGTAGCACCTGATTTGTATATTGTGCAATTCCATCATCATACTTTGTTCCCCAAGTCTAAGAATCTAATTTCTGGAGGTTGCCTTGTTGTGTTGATGCTAGTCATGTTTCTGTGCATATTTAGACCAAGCTCATGCTGAATTAAATGTAGTGCATCATGTCCTATGCCATGCTGTAAATTTTAATGCCATGATAAGTCATGTAGTGTATATGTTTCTTGCTGTCAATATGCATTCAGGTTGAAGCTATTTGCGAAGAACTTTTATTTTCGCTAAGTCCCTAAATGCTACGTTTTATAGTCATGTTGTGAGCTTCCCACCATGTGATATGTGACACTTTTGGGTATGATTCCTCTGCTGAAATGGAATGTATGTTACATGCTATTGCCCCATGCTTTGTTTCTGCATTTTAGATTCATGTAGCTTGGTGTTTTGGTGTGTCCAAATTGTCATCTTGATTTTTTGGACAATTTATGACTAGAACTTTTGTTGATTGTTATTATTGAAAAGTTGCTCCGTTTTGAACATGTCATATATGAAATTTGCCTAAAATTTCATGTAGTTCATAATATCATGTTGTTAGAGCATATTTCTCCATATGTGGTTTTGGAAATTGATGATAATCCCTATAGAGTAATGGTTGATGTAAGGGCATTCTCCAGCTTAAGTGTTTTGGTGATAATGACAACTCACTATGTTATCTAACGGGGTGTCAGGTATGCAGGTATCATATGTTAGACACAAGACGGTTAGGTTTTCCCTCCAAACGGAAAAGATCAAAGTCGTGTTCCCTACATATTTATTCACTTTGTTCATAGGGATCCCATACTATTAAGAGGGAATCCACATTGGAAGTCTATGGGTGAATCAATTCTTCTCGCACACTTTTTGCACCCATCTCGCTCCGTCGCATCATTAAGAGAGAGGCCTGGTTCTCTAACTGATCGATTGTACCGCTGCCACGGGCGGTTGTACCGGCCCGGGACCGGTCAACAACCGGTCACGACTATGTTTCTCTGCGTTTTTTGAGCGGTGGTGGCCGAGTTGTACCGCTATATTAATTATAATTGGTACTACCGGTGTTCCAAGCGGTTGTACCGCTTGGGACTTAGCCATGCCCAGTGGCCATGGCTGATGGAACCTCATGGCCAACTCTCTGTTTTGGCCCAGTTGTTGGGCGGTGGTTGGCCGGTTGTTCCGCTAATATAGGAAGACCGGTTGTACTGGCCTGGGAACCGGTTGAACCGCCGAGTGTTAAAAGTGTTTGTAACAGTTAGAAATCTGGGGGGCCTATATAAGGAGGGATTTCTTCCTCCACCCTCTTATCTCTTACATCTCTCTCTCTGCAATTGATGCACTCAAGCTTTCTTGCCCGATCTCTCTCCCTAGCCAACCAAACTTGTTGTCTTGCTAGGGATTGAAGGATGATACCTAGATCTACACTTCCAGCAAAGTAAAATTGATTTCCCTGAGTTCTTGTGTCGATTTTGTTACTCTTGGGTGTTTGAGCACTCTAGACGGAAGTGGTCACCTCGGAGCCACATTGCATTGTGGTGAAGCTCGGTAGTTTTGTTGGGAGCCTCCAATTGATTTATGAAGAGAGCCCCAACCTTGTTGTAAAGGTCCGGTTGCCACCTTCAAGGGCACCACTTAGTGGAATCACGAGACTTTGCATTGTGTGAGGGCACGAGGAGAATACGGTGGCCTTAGTGGGATCTTGAGGATCATTGTGCCTCCACACCACTCCAACGGAGATGCGCTTCCCCTCAAAGGGAAGGAACTTTGGGAAGACACCCTCATCTTCACCGGTTCCACTTGTGGTTATTTATTACCTTTACTTGTATTTATTTATTGCTTATTAGTATTGTTGTTAGCATCTTATAGTTCGTTCACCTAGTTGCATATCTAGACAACCTATTTGTTGCAAAACCGAATTTGTTTAAAGAAAAGTTTAAAATTTGTTAGTTGCCTATTCACACACACCCTATAGTCAACCATATCAATCCTTTCAATTGGTATCAGAGACTGGTCTCTTTATTAAGAGTTTAACCACCCAAAGAGTATGGTTGACGACAGGGAATGGGTTGATGAGGTATCCGAGGGAGCTGCTGCAAAGTCAGTCACCCGAGAGGAATTAAATGAGGTCATGTCCGTATTTAAACCTTTAGTGGCTATCAAAGTCAAAACATGCTTAAGGATTTCCTTGATGTTTACAAACTGCCTACCGACCTGCTGTTGGTGGCTAATCCCACAACTTCAGATTTGGTGGGCAATTCCGAAAAGGAAGATGTGAGTAGCGAAAAGGATAATACGCCTGAAGGAATAAGTGGGGCAAATGCCTTTGCCTCTGTCCCACTTCCCATGGTCTATGGAGGACCGGTCCACCCATCGCACATTAGTAATCTAGGTCCTCCACCAAAGCTTGTTAAGAATGATTTTACCAAGTCATTTTTTTGTATCAAGTCTCATTTGAACCACAACTCAACACAACTTTGGAGAATCATTGAGAAGGGATACTACCCACATGATCCAAGAAATCTCATGCCAAGATAAGAGGCCGACAGTCAGCTCAACCACTCCGCCTTGTTCATTCTTCAAGCAGATGTACCTGTTAAAGACCTTCCTCACTTGCGTCCCTTCACTTGGGCCAAAGACTGTTGGGATCACATAATCTCCATGTAGAAGGGAAGCCCTAGCATTCAACGGTCCAACTATGAAGCGGTTGTTGATGACCCTGATGAATTTTCCATGATCGAGGATGAGGACCCGCGTGAACTATATCGAAGAGTTACAACTCTTGATGTTTCTCTTCAAGATCATGGAAGCAAAGATGTGGATGACACTTGGATTAAGCATAAGTTTCTCAAGGCCGTCATGCCTTTCAATAAGTCCATGTCCTCCGTCATCCGTCAAAGGTCGGACTTTCATAACATTTCCTCAAGTGACGTATTGGATGATTTTATTGCCATGAACATTCTGAACAAGACCACTGACAATGCTCTTGCATGAGTTCAACAGTCAAGAAAAGACTCTCCCAACCTTGCTTTGAAGGCAAGGGTGCTTTGGAGGAAGATGAGGAAGACGAAGAAGAAACTTGTCCTGAAGACACCAAGTATGCTTACCACGAGCACATGGTTCTTGCATCAAGGTAGTTTTGGGGCAACAAGAAAAACTCAAGGCCCAACTTCTCCAAGAAAAACTCAAATGGGTCCAAGGGAAAGCAACAAGTGAGAACTTGCTATAATTGTGGCAATGTGAGTCACTTTGTGGCACACTGTGCCTATGAGCAGAGGGAAGACAATGGTGGCAAGCTCATTCACAAAGAAAAGACAAAGTCTTTCCCTAACAAGAACAACTTCCCCAAGAAGATGCCTCCTAAGGTGTTGGTGGCTCAATAAGATTACCTCTCCGATGAGGATGATTACGATGAGACAAGTGGTGAAGCAATGGGAATGGCCATAGTGGCCATTGCATCTTCTTCTCCAAGCAAGGTGTCTCTCTTCAAGGCTCCCAATGAGAACTGCATTGCCAAGTGCCTGATGGCCAAGGCATCCAACAAGGTAACATCTAACGCTCAAACTACCAACATCAATGCTACCATTTCTACTACCATGGATAGCAGAGATGAAAAGGAAGAGGTAGAGGAGGAGGAAAACTCCTTTGGTAAATTCATGAGAAGACTCAAGGGTAAATCTAAGAAGCATTTTGTTGCTCTCTTGGAACAACTCGGTGAGGCTAATGACTCACTGAATCTCATGAAGAAGCTATCTCTACATTACAAGGTCATAGTCGTGGCTATGTTGATGAGATTGCGGATCTTTCTATTGCTCTTGAAAAAGAGCAAGGACTCTGTTTGATTCTTTAGGAGTCAACTAACGATGATCTTGCTAAGGTAAAGAAAGGTCTTTATGATGCTCTCGTTCTTACCCGTGTGCTTCAATCCTAAATGAGTGTACTTGGGCTTGATCATGTTAGACTCAAGAAACATCTTGCAACACTTGAGAAGCCTCACAAAGCCTTGAAGAGTACTCATGTCTCTTTAAAAGAGTCTCATGCTCAACTCCAAGTAAAACTCACTAAGGAAATAGCCACTTCCTCTCCATTTGTTTTAATTGATAATATCCATGCTACTAACCCCTGTTGTGAGAATGCACATCTTGTGGAATAGAACTCCAAATTAAAAGAGCAGCTTGAGAAAGGCCTTGTGACATGCATCCAAGGTGAAAAGAATCTTAATGACCTTTTGAGCAGTTAAAAGGAAGTGGTTGCAAAGAAAGGAGTTGGGTTTGCACCCAAGTCCAAGAAAAACAAGAAGAAGAGGAAGACCAAGCAACCTCCCCAGCTTATGGAAACCTTTGTTAAATCTGGGGAGGGTACTCATGGGAAGAAAAAGGACCAAGATAAGGGTGGTAATGCCATGAAAGGCAATTCCCCTCCACCCAACAAAGCCAACGACTTTAAACGTTCTTATGTTTTGTGTCGTGCTAGTAACGGGAATGTTTTTTATAAGTTTGTTCATTCTTATGATGAGTACATTTAATGGTCTATTTGGGTTCCTAAGGCCATTGTTACTAACATAAGAGGACCCGTTAAAGAATGGGCACCTAAATCCAAGCATTGATCTTATACATGAGTTTGCTTCCGGTGGGGTGTCATGGTTGCTTGATAGTGGAGCAACAAATCATATGACCGGAAGCAAGGACTTGGTGGTGGATCTTCATCCCGACCCATCCATTGCCACTCAAGTCTCCTTTGGTGTTGATGCGATTTCAAAGGTATTAGGTCTCGGGAAGGTGGAAATTTCTCCAGGACTTACCATTGAAAAGGTTATGCTTGTTGAGACCCTCGCATACAATTTACTTTTTGTTCATCAACTTGCACTTATGGGCTTTAGTAATTTCTTTGGCATTGACTTTGTGGCCCTTTTGTGGAACAAGACTCTTAAAGTAGCCTTTGTTGGGCATGTTGAGAACGGTCTCTATGTGGTTAACTTTTCAGAGCGACCCACTAAGACCGCGACTTGCCTAATGGCTAAAGTTGATGTGGGGTGTCTTTGGCATCGCGGGCTAGCCCATGTCAATATGAGATATTTGCATAGTCTCCTCAAATGGGATCACATTCTCGGACTAACAAATGTGAGTTTCGTCGGAGATCATGCTTGTAGTGCGTGTACTAAAGGAAATATTTAAGAGACAACTCATCGCCCCACCACTATCATCTACACAAGAAGGACCATGGAGCTCCTCCACATGTATCTCTTTAGTCCTCCATCCTATGATAGTCTTGGGGGGAGAAAGTATTGCTTGGTGATTGTGGATGATTACTCAAGATATACTTGGGTATAATTTTTCAAGCAGAAAAGTGAGACTCAACAAACCGTCATCGACTTTTCTAATGAAGCTCAATGCCAACATAATTTAAAGATATTGATGATCAGAAGTGACAATGGCAACGAGTTCAAGAACTACACCCTAAATGAATTTCTGAGTGGTGAAGGAATCAAGCATCAATATTCACCTCCTTACACTCCTCAACAAAATGGTGTGGCGGAAAGGAAGAACCGAACTTTGAAGGATGCAGCAAGAATCATGATGGCGGAGTTTAACTCTTTGTATAACTTTTGGGCCGAAGCCATCAACAGTGGATGTCATGCATCCAATCGGCTATACCTTCACAAAGGCTTGAACAAGACTCCATATGAAATTCTTACCGGAACAAGCCCAACCTCAATTACTTCCGGGTGTTTGGTTGTAAGTGTTTTATTCTTAAGAAATGTGGGGACCGGATTTTCGGGGACTTTAATTTTCCCTTCAAATGGCCCTCAAGTATACCAGTCCCAGGAATACTATTAGCTGGCACACCTTTCCATGATACAAATTTCCAAGCAAAATACAAATTGAGGCACTAGACTAGGGTGGTCTATAAAGTACATCAAAAGGGTTTCTAGTGGTTGACGGCGGAAGCGGTTCTGGAAATCTCCAACGTCTCTGGGACTCCATTTCCCACAGGAACAGCTGACTCGGATAACTCCTCTCTCACACGAATGTTGTCCTTGATGCCTTGCTCCGAGTTTATCGTCAAGCTCATCCTTTCCAAGCACGCTATCTGGCCAAGACAATAGCCAGGGACAAGCCAGTGAGTACTTTGAATGTACTCGCAAACATCATTAAACAAACATAACTAGGAGGGTTAATATATGCTTATATTAATACCATAATACTTTGTCAATCTAGATGTACTACTCAAATACTAATATATAACCATACTGCGAAAGTAATAAGCAAGTAATATAATTGAAGGTAACTGATAGGATATAAAACTTGCCACAGTCGGGCGTCTAAGCGACACAACATAAAGGGCTTATATGAAATAATAAACATGCCACAGTCGGGCGTCTCAGCTACATCACGTAAAGGGCTTATATGGAATAATAAACACGCCACAGTCGGGCGTCTGAGCGACACCACATAAAGGGCTTATATGAAATAATAAAGAATATCCACGAGGTAGAACCGTCCTAGGGATATTCAACAATCAACAATCATAGGGGTTAGTCCACAAATAATAATATTTAGATCGTCCACCGTATTTCCTGTTTAGTCTCATACTCTATTAACTACCTTCGAAGACCGACACTTGACTAGTCAACCAACGTCCTTGACCATGGACACGGCTACTCGAATAGTTTTGACTATGCACAGGGTGTACTCTTTACCCATAGCTCACGGTTTTCGATAGTCAAGAAGACTAATCCCGCGTACGGCTTTTTAGAAGCAGACACTCACAACCAGCACACCCCATTTTACCTCCGCGAAGCCCGGCTTCACCCGGACTACGCTACCAAGGCAAAACCATAAGACAGGAAGGCTCCAACCTCGACTAGCATGGGATCAAAAATTTATACCATGCGCTCACTTGGAAGGTCCATTCCCTCCCGGTCCAGACCGGGAACACCCATGCCCCCTGACCGTATGACTGGATTTAGACCACGGCCATGGATACCTTCATCCCGACCCCTCTACTTTGTGTGTGACTAATAATAGGTAGGCAACTGACTATACCGAATGCATTATCCAGGAAGCTATGGTAGCACGAAAGTAAGGTGACATATTGGCAAGACTTGATCTACGGTCGACTTAGGAGGATTAAGTATTACCTGCATGATTAGCACCAACAAGATGCAGACAGAGTCACTACCTGCCCTAACATGCCTTGCTGACCACTCTCGTCCCACGAGATGTTAGTCCCACGGTCGAGTCTCCACAAGACACCAACTTTACAGAATCCCATCTGTTAGACATGTAGGGTAGGAAGGTGTGACCCCTGTGCATGCACCACCATGTAACAATCGTTACTTTAAATCATGAAACCACATGCATGATTGTCACATGAAATAATACCATATATTTATCATACCCATGAGTTATACTCCTCAAGCATACCACACACAACCATAGTAGATGTAGGTTCAGAATGCTTGCCTTTAATGGGTAGAGAGGTAGGGTTTCAACTCAAAACTTTGGCAAGTTTGACTCCTCTCTTCATAGCCTATTTAAAAATGATATGAATTAACATTCGAACATGTAATAGCACACAAAAGTCGTTCAATTTTTTTTGAAATAATTCTTAAAACAAACTAGATGGAATTTTAAACAGGTACGAAAAATAATTATTTGATTTGGATTTTTCTACGAAAAGTTGTGGCCAATACCATTTTCAGTTTAAATCTGTTTTTAAAAGCAGAATAGGAGGAAACGTTTCAGATGGAAATGCGCTTTCGCAAAGGGAATACGCACCAGGCTGGTAGCGTCTCTCCTAGGGGGACACACATTCACGCACGGGCGCAGCTGAGGGGAAATGGCCACCCGCTGACAGATGGGGCCCATCCGTCGGATTCATCCCTCACCTCCCTCGTTCACTGACACAGGCAGGGGGGCTGACTCCGGCGACGATTGCCGGCGACTCCACGCGCCATTCGACGCGCCCCACCTACGAATATGATCGGGAGATCCTGGTGCACCCATTTTTGGGACTTGGAGCCGCGGTGGACATCGAGAGAGAGAAGCCCTTCCTCCACGGCGGAGGGAGTTTCGGGTCCAACGAAGTGCTATCCAGGAGGAGCTCTAGGGCGAGGCTGAGGGGTGGGGTAGCTTTGCGGTGTCGAGGGGGTTCGAGTGGTGGGCTCAAGTGCGGGGAGGGTGCTCTATCCAGGCCGAATCTATCCAAAGCGCAGGGGTGATATGTAGTCACCGGAGCTGGGGAAGAAGGGGCTTCGGTCCAAATTAGAGCCGGTGGAGGCTAGCTACGCCTTCGAGGGAGGTCTTGGTCTACGCTATGGCCACTGGGGTCCCTTAAACAACCGGAGTTGTCGGTGCATCGGTGGAGATGGATAAGGACGACGGAGACAACTCTGGCGAGGGCATAGGGGCGGCTGAGGGTGGCTGCAGTGTTGGGTCGGCAATGGCTCTTCGCAGAGAAGTGGTCCTAGGGGCAGGTGGCGCTCGGGGGTTGCTTCGGCGGTGCTGCAGCGTTGCGCGGCTGCTGCACCCATCGACAGACGGTGCGACTGCGTTGCTCAAGTGTTGCAGTAGGGGCGGCAGTGGCAGCAGGAGCACACGGGGAACTCGTGTGAATATCTCACGCGCTTAGGCCGCTTCGGACAGCAAGGGGCGGCAGGGCTGGGACGCGGCGGCTCGGTTGCACTGGCTACAAAGAGCGCGCTCCAGAGCATGCTCTTGGCATGCCTGCTAGGTGCTCGACGGAATGCTCTCACCAGCTAGAAGCTCAGGCTAGAGGTGAAACTTCCTAGGATGGCTAAGAGCTTTACTAATGCTCTACTAGACATGCTGGCTTGGCTATTAGAGCAACTCCTCCACACAAGCAAACCACAAGCCAAATCTGGTTCTAGATGCCACGTGTTCAACCGAATGCCCAGTGCATCTAGAGGTGTTAAAAAGCTACCAAAATTACCAGATAGATGTCTCATTGTATGCAAACAAAGTTGGTCTAGTTAGATTTAGCAACCCAACAACTTTCTAATGCAACTATAGCAGAAGTCCATTTTTGGACAGAAACAAGGCGATGATGCAACAGTGGTCAAAACAACTCAGATGGGGCTGATATTTGGTACTTAAGGGTTTTGCAGGGTGGACTATAAGCACAAAAAATTTCAAGATCATTTGAGAAGGAAATAATGGTGTTGTAGTGTAAAATGTCAATCTGGTCCAGAACATAAAACAAGATGGGGTGCTCCAATTTTTCAAAAGACCCACATATATTTTTGCATAAAACTCATTGATATAAACCTCTGGACCACTACAAAATTTTATAGAATTTTTGAAGACTTTAATCAAGGGATTGTAGTGCAAAGTACGTGCTTGGACCAGAATAGAAAAGAAGATAATGAGCAAGATTTTCCAAAACACTCAGCTAGGTTTTTGTATAAAAGTGATCTCAAAACAGATGAGGTTAATACCAAGTTTTTGTGAAATTATTAAAAGAACTTATCAGATGGTTCTAGTTGAAAACTAGGTCCTTAGGAAATTAAAACCAATTTGAATAGATGAAGTTAGAAGAAAAATTTATAGAAAAGGCCTTCATTTGAATAGCTCGTGATGGTAAGATAATTGAGTCAACACTCAAGTCACATGAAATTTTTTAAGAGCTCTAACTTATAGAAAGATTTTTCGTAAAACCAAGAATAAGAAAGATTATAAAATGAGCAGAAAATCCAAAAATAAAAATTTAAAATAATCCAGGCCAAATTGATAAATAAAAATTATGGCAAAAATTTGGGGTGTTACAACAAAGGTGATCGTTTGTCTAAATATGAACCTAGAGCTCAAGAGGACATATTTGTTGGTTATGCTACAAACTCTCGCGCTTATCGTGTCCTCAACAAGCCCGGGACTCATTGAGGAGATGTGTAACGTGGAGCTTGATGAGAATAATGGCTCCCATGTGGAGGCAAGTGGTCTTTGTGATGTAGGTGATGAAATTGCACCCCAAGCCATAAGAAGAATAGGCATGGGATACTTCTTCCGAGTTGAGGAACCCCTTGTGGCTGAAGGAGAAGGACAATGTTCCACTCTTGTGGAACCATCACCGACGCAAGACGCACACGCTTCCTAAGAGCGCTGTGAAGGCCCTCATCCCCGTGATCTAGATCAAGGAGAAGATCAACCTCAAGATGGTGTTGCACCAAATGATGTCATTGGCTCACCGCTGTGAGAATGCGCAAGATCAAGAGCAAGCTCAAGATCAATACCAAGCTCAAGATCAAGAGCAAGTGCAAGAACAAAATCAAGCTCGTTATCAAGGGAAAACTCAAAATGGCGCTAAAGGTCTCAAACAGGCACCTCAGCTTACCCCTGAGGAGATTCAAGAGAGACGTGTCGTATTTCGGGCTCCGCAAAACCCTAAAGATTCAAACTCTTGGACTCCCCTCACCTAACTCGCTACTCGTCAGGGATGGCAAAGAACCCACTCGATGGTGAGAAAAGCACAGAACACGACAGTTTACCCAGGTTCGGGCCGCTAGGAAGCGTAATAACCTACTCCTGCTTTAGTGGATTGCCTCTCGTGGAGGTTGGTGGATGAATGGCCTTTGTGTGGTGCTAATGGGCGAATGAATGGATCCCTCTCTCTACGAAGCAACCTATGCTCTATATATAGTTGTGGCCCGGGTCCTCTTCCCTTATCGCAAGGGCGGGAAGAGATCCCACAATGGCCAATTTTGAACGGGAACATGGGAACATGCCCCCCCTGCCCAAAGGTGGTCTTCGCCTGCAAAAGTGGATGTCAACACAGCAGGGACGGGTCCAGGGTGACGTCCGTCTTGCTGGCGGGCGGTGGTGGTCTTGTTGCACCAGAATGGAAACCTTTGGAAGATGCCTTGGGAGTCGGTGTACGTCCTTGCCCCCTTTGCACGAAAGGTGAAACTGCACCGTCCTGCAATCTTCTGCTCGCATGTCCTTCCTCCGCGTCATCCTTGACTCCGAAGGACGGGTCTCACCTTGGAATCTCCACCGCTCTAGAGGGGTCCTAAGGAGGCCCCCTGCGGGTCTTGAAGATGTTCCTCCACGCGAGGCTTGGCCCCTCACGGGGTCCTTGCCTTGAGTGGTGTCGGGCCTCTTGGTTTTCGGTCGATGAAGTGGGCCAACCTTGGGCCGCAAGCAGGCAGGTCTGGGTACCCCTGTTCCCATAATACCGACAGTAGCCCCCGGGCCCAAGGCGCGCCTGGGTTGGCTTCTCGGCGAAGCCTTGACGGCAGCCTGAAGCGTCGCGGGCCCTCATTGACTGCGGGCCAGGCAGCACACATGTCTAGCCGCCATGCGGTGACGCTCTCACTCCTCGAGGCATCCGAGGCGCACCGGACCACAATGTCACGATCTCCAAGAACCGCGCAGGCCATCATTCTTCTCATTGAATGGCATCGGTGCGACCTGACCATGCCCAGCGGCCCTCACGGACGTGACCGCTGAGTAGAAAGGTGAGGCAACGTGGGCGGCAATGCTCCCGCCGGCCCACCTTGTGGCCCCTGAGAGGCGCGCGACGCTCGCGCTCCCACGACGGTTGGTGGCCACACCTCGCCTATAAATCTGCCTCGCCCCTAGTACGGGGGAGGCACTCCGATCTTGAGCTCCCTCTCTGCTCCCTTTGCTCCGCCGAGATAAACCTCTTCTCCCCTTCATTTTTTCATCTTCCATGGCATCTCCAGGAGGCGATCCTGGCCGGGGAAAATGCGCAGCACCCTCTGCGCCCTTGTTAGCCCCTGGGAGCAGCGATGGGGGACCCTCAAGGTTGCCGCGCGTATGCCTGGATGTTGGCGTCCCAGCGAGTCAAGAAGTTCGAGGGCATCGTCGGCCAGGCGGTGCGGGCGACGCGCCGATTCGTGGGGATGCCCCGGCGCTGTCAAGGGTGAGCAGCAACGGGCTACCTCGCCTTCATCCAGAAGGTGGTGGAAACGCTGGAGGCCGGCGTCTCCCGCGTGGAGGAGGACAATGCGTCCGACGCGCGCGAGATTCTAGGACTTGCATTGTCGCTCGTCTTCTCCAACCTGCGCTGCCTCGTCCCGGAGCTTGATATCCAGCGTGTCATTGAGCCCATGCATGCTGAGTCCCGACGTCTTCTTCGGGACGAAGTCCGCCCGCGTGTGGATGCCCTGGTGGAGCAGTACGTCCAGGTGCCCGTCTCTAGAGAGCAGGAGGGCTCCGACGACGAGCATGCCGGCGCGAAGGGCAGCATCGGCAACCTCTCCCCCTAGGTGTCCCCCAGCTTCTGTTTCCCCGTTCATGTAATAGTGGACCATGAACTTTTCCCTGTATGGCATTAAACTTTTGCATGTTACCTTTGTCGGCGTTCTTGGAATGGGGGTACCCAGACCTGCCTGCCTGCGGCCCAGCACTGGCCCACTTCATCAACCCAACATCCGCAGGCTCGGCGTCACTCAAGGCAAGGCCCTCGCTAGGGGCCGAGCCTCTCGAGGAGGAACGACATCAAGACCCGTAGGGGTGTTCTGAGGACCCCTCCGGAGTGGCGGATATTTCGAGGCAAGGCTCGGCCTCAAGAGTCAAGGATGACATATGGGAAGGATGGGCGAGAAGCAGACAGCAGGAGGGTGCAGTTTCCCCTTTAGTGCAATGGGGGGCAAGGGCGTACCAGGGTCCCAAGGCATCTTACAAAGGTCTCCTTTCTGGTGCAAAAATGCGGTCCCCGCCCGCCAGTAGGGCATACGTCATCCCCGGGCCCTTCCCTACAGCGCGGGTAGCTACTTGGCAGGCGAAGACCACCTTTGGGCAGGGGAGCATGTTCCCTTGTCCCGCTTCAAAATTGTTCATTGTGGGATCCCTTCCAGCCGAAACTATAAGGGAAGACGACCGGGGCCGCCACTACAAATAGGGCATAGGTTGCTTCGTAGAGGAGGGCGAAAAAATCATTCATCCTCCCACCAGCTCAACGCAAAGCCACCCGGCAACCGTAGGCTCGGAAGCACTGTACTAGTTCGTCCACCAACCTCCTCGTGAGGCAATCCACCAAAGCACGAGTATGGTATTACGCTTTGCAGCGGACAGAACCTCGATAAACTGTCGCGTCCTTTGTCTTCCTCACCATCAAGTGAGTTCTTTGCCTTCTTCATCGAGTAGCGAGTCCCGTGAACTGAAGCTGCTGAATGGACTTCGCGCGCGCCCCAGAGTTTGAATCCTTAGGGTTTTACGGAGCCCGAAATCCGACATTTGGCGCGCCAGGTAGGGGGCGCGTGTTGGAGCCTCCACGCCGACAGCATGGGCCAGATCTCGAGTAGGCAACTCCATTGCAAGTGCAACCACCAGGGGCCGCTGGTCCACGGCGGTGAACGACGTCCGAGCGAGAACGGCTACCCCTGCGGTCGCCTGCATCCTTGGCGGATCGTAGGCGCAACCTGTCGGACGTGACGTCAAGCGTTTCTTGCAGTGCGGGGGAGGGGGCGTCTTGCCAAAGGCCCGAGCCTGCGGAACTCCGCGTGTGGCCAGAGGTCAACATCACCTTCGGCCCCGACAATCACCCTAAGGCCACGACGGCCACTAGGACATTTCCCATGATGTGCATGTCGACCATATATGGCGTGGCCATCTCCAAATCCCTCATCAACGGCGGCGCGGACCTCAACGTCATATCAGTGGAGGCCTTTGACGCGTTGTGGTTACCCCGACAGCGGCTTGCGCATTCAAATCCCCTCTCTCGGGGGTGGCAGGATCTGTCGAGCCTATGGGACGAATCCGCCTCCCCGTCACCTTCGGCACCCGCTCCAACTTCCGAACCGAGCAGATCACCTTTGACGTCGCCCACATCCACCTACCGTACAACGCAATACTCGGCTACCCCGCCCTCGCGCAGCTCATGGTGGCCACGCACCCAAGCTACAACGTCGTCAAGATGCCCGGGAGCGGAGGCGTGCTCACCATCGTGGGGGACATCAACGACGCCTCACGGGTGCTCAAACTCTCCCACAAGGCCGCGGCCATGGCGTGTGCCAACCTCAGGGGCGAGGCGCACGCCGCGGAGGACCCAGGAGACATCCACGACATCGCGCCCGTGAAGGAGAATCAGTTGTTCTCCCAGGACCATGCAGAGACGAAGCAAGTTTCGGTGAACGAAGGAAGCTCGGCTCCCACCTTCACCATCGGCGCGAACCTCCCTCAAGACCAAGAGAAGGCGTTGGTGTGTTTACTCAGGGCGAACAAGGACACATTCGCCTGGAGCGCCTCCGAACTGGTGGGGGTCCCGAGGGACGTCATCGAGGACCACCTCATGGTGTGCCCGAACGCGCGCCAAGTGAGGCAGAAGGCAAGGAGGCAAGAGCCGGAGAAGCAGGCGTTCATCGCTTAGGAGGTAGACAAGCTGAAGGAGCCAGGGGTCCTTCGAGAGGTGCGCTACCCAGAATGGGTGGCCAACCCGGTGGTTGTCCCGAAGAAGTGCGGGAAGGAGCGCATGTGCATTGACTTCACAAACCTCAACAAGGCCTGACCTCTAGACCCGTTCTCGCACCCATGCATCGACCAGATCGTGGACTCCACCGTGGAGTACGATCTCTTGTGCTTCCTAGATGCATTCTAGGGCTACCACCAGATCAAGATGGTGGTGGAGGACGTAGAGAAGACTGCTTTCCTCTATCCGTGTGGGGTATACTGCTATGAGTACATGCCCTTCGGGCTGCAGAATGCCGGGGCAACCTTCCAGCGGCTAATGCATATCACCATGGGACCGCAGCTCCGGAGGAACGTAGAACGCTACGTCGACGACATCGTGGTCAAGTCAAGATAGGCAAAAACCCTGGTGGAAGACCTGGAGGAGACCTTCGCCAGCCTTCGGGAGGTAAACCTGAAGCTCAACCCCGAGAAGTGTGTCTTCGGGGTCCCATCGGGCAAGCTGCTCGGTTTCCTGGTATCGCACCGGGGAATCGAGGCAAACCCAGTGAAGGTCAATGACATAAACAAGATGAGTGCGCCCAAAACCCTCAAGGAAATGCAGAAGTTTGCGGGGTCGTTTCATCTCCAAGGTTGGCGAGCGGGCCCTGCCCTTCATCAAGGTCATGAAAACGAAGGGTCCCTTCGAATGGACCCTAGAGGCGGACACCGCCTTCGATGAGCTCAAGCGTTACCTCACGAGCCCGCCGGTCATGTTGGCACCTCGCCCTCGGGAGCCTCTACTTCCGTACCTCGCCGCCACCCCCCACTCCGCCAGCACCGCATTGGTGGCAGTAAGGGAGGAGCAAACCAGTAAGGGCGCCACTTAGGGGAGCCCCAGCGGGCCCCCACCCACAGCGTCTGGGGGCTCGCACGACTCACGAGCTCTAACTCCCCCACAAGCAGAGGAACCTGAGGCCCAGACTGTAGCATCGTGCCACGATAAGCCCAACCCTCCCGAGTCCCCGGTTCCTCCACCGGACGACGAAACACCCCAACCTCCTGAAGTCGCTGAGGAGCATGACGCACCGGGCGGACGCACCCTCGTCGAGCACCCAGTGTACTTCATCAGCACGGTAATGCGAGACACACACTCGCGCTACCCATGTAGCAGAAGCTCCTTCTGGTGCTACTCGTCGCCTCGCGCAAGCCGCGTCATTACTTTCAGGGACACCCGATCAAGGTCATCTCCGCCTACCCCTTAGAGAAGATCCTGCACAACCCAAATGCAGCGGGAAGGGTCGCCGAATGGAACATCGAGCATCAGGCCTTCAACATCGAATTCAGCACGACCAGGGTCATCAAGGGAGCGGCCCTGGCTGACTTTGTGACAGAGTGGACGGACGCACCGGACCGAGGGCTGGAAGGGAGCCAATCCCTTGCCCCCGGTGTGGAGGCACCCGAGGGATGGACCATGCACTTCGAGAGAGCCTTCACGCGAAGAGGAGCGGGAGCTGGTGTCCTGCTCACATCCCCGAGGGGAGACAAGCTTCGCTATGTCGTACAGCTCTGCTTCTAGCATGGGGAGAAGGTATCCAACAACATAGCGGAGTACGAGGGCCACATCGCCAGCCTCAAGGCGGTGACGGCCTTGGGGGTTCGGCGCCTCACCATGATGGGCGACTCTCAGCTCCTCATCAACTTCTCCAACAAAGAGTACACACCCAAGGACGAACACATGGAGGCGTATCTGCAAGAGGTATGTAAGATTGAGAAACGTTTTCACGGCCTGGAGCTGCAGCACGTCCTGCGTGGCAAAAATAAAGGAGGTGGGTGGCATCACCAAGAGAGCTTCGCGCCGCGAGGCACAAGAACCCGGCATCTTCGAGGAGCGACTCTTCAAGCCTTCCGCGACGCCATCGCCTGAGGACCTAGTGCCACCTGGAGATGAGCTCCACCCAGCACCACCTTCAGGGGCTCTGAACTGCGGCCAGCCTCGGGGCCTCAAGTGCTCCTGGCCCTGGAGGCTCAGGCCGACGATTGGATGCAGGAACTTGGGGAGTACCTTCTCCATGGCACATTGCCAGAGAAGGAGGAAGACGCGGAGTGCATGGCACGACAAGCCTTGACCTACTACCTACGAGACGGCGCCCTATACCGCAGGCTCCCGAACGACGTCGCACTACGGTGCATTTCCAGGGTGCAGGGGCGTGAGCTACTGGCCGACATCCACACAGGGGACTGCACGCACCACTCCTCTTCGCGCACGCTCACAGGTAAGGCATCCAGATCGCGTTTCTACTGGCATACGACATTGGGTTATGCCACCGAAACGGTACGGTCTTGCGAGGCTTGCCAGTTCCACACCAAGCAGATCCACCAGCCTACCCAAGGCCTCCAGACCATCCCGCTTTCCTGGCCCCTCGCGGTCTGGGTGCAGGACATACTAGGGCCCTTCTTGCGGGCGGCGGGGGGCTTCCGCTACCTCTACGTCACCATCAACAAATTCCCCAAGTGGGAAGAAGTGGAGCCCGTGCGCACCATCCCGACCGGGTCGGCCGTCAATTTCATCAAGGGCCTTGTGAGACGCTTCGACGTCCCCAACCGCATCATCACAGATAACGGTTCACAGTTCACCAGTCAGCTCTTCAAGGTTTACTGTGCTAACCTCGGTACGCAGATATGCTATGCATCAGTGGCCCATCCATGGAGCAATGGCCAGGCGGAGCGCGCAAACGCGGAGGTCATGCGCGGTCTGAAAGTGAGGAGCTTCAAGAATAAGTTTAAGGCTTGCGGCCGGGGTTGGGTCGACGAGCTCCCGTCGGTGCTGTGGTCCATACGCACCACCAATACTAAACCCTCAGGCGAAACCCCGTTCTTCCTCGTCTACGGAGCCGAGGCGGTCCTTCCCCACTAAATCAAGCACCGGTCCCCGCGGGTCATGGCGTTCGATGAGGAGCATCAGGGGGCTGTGCGGGGGACGAACCTCGTGCTCGGAGAGGAGGCGCGCCGCCGGGCCTCACTCTGAGCCGTGAGGTACCAACACGCCTTGCGGCGCTACCACTGCTGCAACATCCGCTCCATGACCCTCGAAGTTGGCAATCTCGTCCTGAGGCGGATCCGATCCAGGGTGTGCTTGCATAAGCTCTCGCCATGTGGGAGGGCCCATTCAAGGTCGTCCATGTCTCCAGGACAGACTCCGTGCGTCTGGAGAGTCAAGACGGATTTCCCATCCAGAACGCCTAGAATATCCAACACCTCCGAAAGTTCTACCCATAAATGACTCTACATTGCCTCTGCATCGTCTCTGCATCGACCCTGCATCGTCCTTCAATTCTTCCACAACCTACTTCATCCCATGACACTATCACGTAATAACAGGACGAAGCTGTATATGCCCAGGGCCCCCCGAGGATGCGGAAGGGGTCCATCCCACGCCTAGTGGAAGACCTATGCTCCGCGCTGGCTACAGATGGAGGCGATCAACACAGTCCACCAATGACTCCTGAAGCTCAGGCCCCAATGCCTCGGGGTAGGGACACTCGCGAGGCCAAAGCGCCCTCGCGACCTCCTAGATACACCCCCCCCCCCGTGACACTCTCACGTAATAACGAGCCAAGGCTGTATACGCCCAGGGCCCCCCGAGGACACGGAAGTGGTCCACTGATGACCCACAAGTATAGGAGATCAATTGTACTCCTTTTAGTAAGTAAGAGTGTTGAACCCAACAAGGAGCAGAAGGCTCTGATAAACGGATTTCAGCAAGGTAATAACTACAAGCACTGAAAGTAGCGGTAACAAGTGATTGTGTAGCAAGGTGAAATGTAGCAAGCAAAGAGTAACAAGTAACAAGTAGTAGCAATGGTGCAGCAAGTGGCCCAATCCCTTTTGTAGCAAGGGACAAGCCTGAACAAAGTCTTATAAGAGGAAAAACGCTCCCGGGGACACACGGGAATTTCTGTCATGCTAGTTTCATCATGTTCATATGATTCGTGTTCGTTACTTTGATAGTTTGATATGTGGGTGGACCGGCGCTTGGGTACTGCCCTTACTAGGACAAGCATCCCACTTATGATTAACCCCTCTCGCAAGCATCCGCAACTACAAAAGAAGAATTAAGACAAAGTCTAACCATAGCATTAAACTAGTGGATCCAAATCAACCCCTCACGAAGCAACGTATAGACTGGGGTTTAAGCTTCTGTCACTCCAGCAACCCATCATCTACTTACTACTTCCATATGCCTTCCTCTAGGCCCAAATATGGTGAAGTGTTATGTAGTCGACGTTCACATAACACCACTAGAGGAAAAACAACATACATCATATCAAAATACCGAACGAATATCAAATTCACATGACTATTATCAGCATGACTTATCCCATGTCCTCAGGAACAAAAGTAACTACTCATAGGACATAATCATGACCAGAGGTGTAATGAATAGCATCAAGGGTCTGAACATAAATTCTTCCACCAAGTAATCCAACTAGTATCAACTACAAAGAGTAATCAACACTACTAACAACCTTACAAGTACCAATCGGAGTCCCGAGACGAAGATTGATTACAAGAGATGAACTAGGGATTGGAGAGGAGATGGTGCTGATGAAGATGTTGATGAAGATGCCTCCCCTCCGACAAGAGGAGTGTTGGTGATGACGATGGCAACGATTTCCCCCTCCGGGAGGGAAGTTTCCCCGGCAGGATCGTCCTATCGGAGCTCTAGATTGGATCTCCTCAAGTTCCGCCTCGTGGCGGCGGCGAAACCACGAAAAAGCTCCCTCTTAATTTTTTCCAGACCAGGCAGCTTCATATAGCAAAAGAGGGGGCTAGTGGGCCTTCAGGCAGCCCACAAGCTTGCCCACCGCCACCAGGGGGTGGTGTCGGAGTGGAGGCTTGTGGGGCCCTGGTGGCCCCCCTCCAGTAGTTCTTTCACCCAGTATTTTTAATATATTCCATAAAAAATCCACGTAAATTTTCAGGGCATTTGGAGATGTGCATAATAGTGGACTAGGATTTGCTCCTCTTCCAGTCCAGAATTCCAGCTGCCTGAATTCTCCCTCTTCAAATAATACTTGCAAAATTAGAGAGAAAAGGCATAAATATGGTACCACAAGTAATATAACAGCCCAAAAAGCAATAAATATCAACATTAAAGCATGATGCAAAATGGACGTATCATCCACCCCACGCCTAGTGGAAGCCCTATGCTCATCACTCGGGGGGCGAGGGAGGCGGAGAATAGATTAGGCGCCAGACACATCTTGCATTTGCCTTTTTTCTGGTTTGGATTTTCTGATGTTTATGAAATCAAACTCGGGACCTTCCAAATGAAGCCTTTGCGAAAACTCGTTTTCTTTGCCACTCTTCGTAGCATGCTCTCTTCCTCTAAGTCGAGCATTCGCGTGTCCCCACCCGCTCGTACCCCACGACCGAGGTCTCGGGGGCACGGTGTCAGCACCTCGCCAAGGCCTTAGCGCCCGGACCCTCGCATGGCACTCATGGACGAGTCGGCAGACTCATGCCATCTGATACTCCCTCAAGAGTCCCATTCACGGCTCGGTGCAGCATCCTGGAGAGGAAACATATTTGGTCTTTTCTTACAACAGATGTTTTTCTTGGGACGGATTGAGCGCCTAAGGGGGCTCCTGAGCATCGCGCCTCAGGAGCCTTGCCGGTCACAAGCTACTTGGCACCCTGGTGCCAGGGCCTCGCCCCGTGAGGAACGACCATGGTAACGGGTCGCGCCTCACGATGGCAGGGAAATGAGCGGGACTCGGACCTGCCGACGCAGAGCTTCCTGAATGTAGACTAGGGATCTCCAGAAAACAGAGTTTGCGAGGGCCTCTTAGACATCTAAGGGGGCTCCTGAGCATCGCACCTCAGGAACCTTACCGGTCACAAAGCGACCTGGTACCCGGGTGCTAGGACCTCGTTCCGCGAGGGACGACCTTGATGGGTCGTGCCTCACGGCAGGGAAATGTGTGGGACTGGGATCTGTCGATGTAGAGTCGCTTGAATGTCTAAGGGGGATCCTGAGCACAGCGCCTTAGGATCCTTACCGATCACAAAGCCACTTGGCATCCTGGTGTCAGGACCTTTCCCTGTGAGGAGCAACCTTGGTAATAGGTCGCGCCCCACGACGGTAGGGAAATGTGTGGGACTACGCCCTGCTGACATAGAGCATCAACCCACTTCACCCACAACAAGGAGAAACCAACCGATCAAAAAGCCCCTCGAGCGCCACAGTCATGCGTCACAACAAATAAGTTCTCTACAAGCGTACCAAGCTAAGTATCTGAACTAACATAGAAGCAACGGTACTAACAAAAGGGACGGCCACCCAAATCCATTACATGCCCGAAGGGCCTATCCTAGTTTTCATGGACGCAGGACCAAAGGGACAGCTAGCAATGGAGATCCCGGAGGTGGGCTGCCGCTGCAGACGTCCGACACCCGTACAACAACACTCAGTCCTTGTCCTCCTCCTCCTTCACAGACGCTGCAAGAGCAGACGGGCGGTGCCGCGCTTGGCGGCTCATCCCCGAGGTCCGGGAACGGCGGCGAGGTGGCTAGTCATAGCTGCTGTCGCTCGAGATCCTTCCGGAGGGGGTGTCGCTGCTACTCGAGGCGCGGTGCTCACCGCCAGAGAAGGGATCATCCAGGGGATTGATGCGGCCAGCGTCCTCCATGCAACAACCCAGACACCCTCATCCCTGAAGATCTTGTCGAAGAGCGCCGCCTCCCCGTCGTACTTGAAGTGGAGGTAGTGCCTCACCTTCAAGCCTCGAGCACGGGCGAACGCCTGCAACCTACGGTTCAGATACACGTAGCCACGGGGGGTGACCTCAACCTTCACCCACGACGCCCCGCCGAAGCATCCGTTGGCCTGCAGCTAGACGCCTGGGAGCCCACAGGTCGGCAGCGCCTTCGCGAAGAAGCTTGGGAGCTGGAAACAGGCAATCTCCGGCATATCCACCCACGTCATGAAGTCCATCGCCGTGTCAGCTGAATGGAGCCGCGGGCGCGGCGGCGGGGTGGCCGCCGCCGACCTTCCACCTAAGCCACTACACACACTCGCGCTCACCGGCGCACCCCCGGCGCCGCCGATGGTGATTCCGAGAAGGGCGGAACCACGGTCGCGCCCGCCGGATCCCTCCACCGACACCGCCGCATACTTCCGTGGGCAGGCCCGACCCCTATTGGTAGGTGGGGAAGCAAGACCTTCACCGTAAGCCATCCCGTTCTCGGCGGCAGAGTATCTCCTCACCGGCGCCATGCTGAGGGAATGGAGGGCTCAAGGTGGATGATGAAGCAGACGGAGGCAATGTTAGCCTTATCACCCTCACCGGGTTAAATAGGTCGCCGAGATCAGGCTGGCGTCCCCTCGTGTTCCCGAGTCCACGCAGTTCGTGAGGGGGTGCGCCTGCATGGCGTGTGCACAGCCATCGCCCCCAAGGAGCAATGATGGCTCGCGCAGCATCCACGTGTCGCATCATTTTGACCAGGCGCGTCTCCGGGCGCCTCGGGAACTAGGGGTGTTTCCACATGTCTACGCGGCACGTGATAAGCCTGGTCCGGAGACATTAAGGGCCCGCGACACTTCAGGCTGCCCCCAAAGCTTCGCCATAAAGCCAACCCGGGCGCGCCTTCGGCCCTGGGGCTACTATCTGCGTTTTGGGAATGGGGGTACCCAGGCATGCCTGCGTGTGGCTCACGGCTGGCCCACTTCATCAACCCAACATCTGCAGGCCCGTCGTCACTCAAGGCAAGGCCCTCATGAGTGGACGAGCCTCGCAAGGAGGAACGACATCAGGACCCGCAGGGGCCTCCTCAGGACCCGTCCGGAGTGCCGGATATTTCGCGGCAAGGCTCAGCCTCAGGAGTGAAGGATGACGTATGGGAAGGACTGGCAAGCAACAGACAGCAGGACGGTGCAGTTTCCCCTTTAGTGCAATGGGGGGCAAGGGCATACCATGGTCCCCAAGGCATCTTCCAAAGGTTTCCTTTATGGTGCAACAAAGCGGTCGCCGCCCGCCAGTAGGGCAGACGTCATACCCGGGCACGTCCCTGCAGCACGGGCAGCTACTTTGCACGCGAAGACCACCTTTGGGCAGAGGAGCATGTTCCCTTGTCCCCCTTCGAAATTGGCCGTTGTGGGATCCCTTCCCGCCGAAACTATAAGGGAAGAGGACCGTGGCCGCCACTATAAAGAGGGCATAGGTTGCTTCGTAGAGGAGGGCGAAAAAACCATTCATCCTCCTACCAGCTCAACGCAACGCCACCAGCCTCCGGAGGCTCAGAAGCATTGTACTAGTTCATCCACCAACCTCCTCGTGAGGCAATCCACCAAAGCAGGAGTAGGGTATTACGCATCACAGCGGCCCAAACCTGGGTAAACTGCCGCTTCCTTTGTCTTCCTTGCCATCGATTGAGTTCTTTGCCTTGTTCATTGAGTAGCGAGTCAGGTGAGCCAAAGCTACTAAGTGGACTCCGCGCGCGCCCCTGAGTTCAAATCTTTAGGGTGTTTACGGAGCCCGAAATCCGACAACCTTTGCCATTCTGCCTTTTTCCTTTTGCTCTTGAATCGACGGCTTGCTCGCTGGTAGTCATTGCGTCTTGGCTTCCTTGCGTGGGCCAACGGCAGCCAGGGGCCTCAGGAGGTCCCATCCCCCCGAGGCACCATTCGTGTTGCTGCACGCTTGGCCAATGGCCTCGTTCTTTGCCGCAGCTTAGTCCTTAGGATCTTCGTGCTCTCGTTAGTACGCGTGCTTTTATTTCGTTCTTGGTTCTACGCGAGACCAGATGGTCTTCGTCTGAGATAGCCGGGTACTTAGCTCATGGGTTTGCGTCTTTCCTTTCCGCAGCTCCTCGTGAGTAGCTCCTGCTTTGTCGGTGGGATGGTTTGGAAACCCTTTGGTCATCGCCCCAAGGCACCAAGAGGCTCCCGAAGACTCTTTGTGGTGGTATCGTGCTTCGATCCGAGCCCCCGAGCGGGGGTCGACCGTTGAAAGTGTTAGCCCCTGGGGTGCAAGTCCTTTCTTTCACCCTCCTTGGCGCTTAGGGGTGGTGCGGAGTGTTCAACTCCCCATAAAATATCATTCAGAAAAGGAGGCTTCAAACCCGGCAAAACGAGACAGTGCAAGAGAAAATTCCCCCCATTTTGTTTTTCAACCATCAACTTTGAAATCGGCAATTTCAAGTCCAGCAGAGGATAACCCGAGCTCCTGAAGAAACAAGCAAATGCCGCGCCCGGCACCTAAGCTAATATCTGCCGCCCTCTCCCCCAGCTGCTTGCATAATTATTGGCGGACTAAGTTGATCGCCTCCGTCTTCTCCCCTGCGCGGAGCATAGGGTTGCCACTAGGCGTGGGATGGACCCCTTCCGCGTCCACGGGGGGGCCTGGGCATATACAGCATCGACTCGTTATTACATGAGAGTGTCATGATGGGGGTGTATCTGGGAGATCGCTGTCGGATTTTGGGCTCCGCAAAACCCTCAAGGTTTGAACAAAGGGGTGTGTAGGAAGATCTCTCTCGGTTCTACCTCACTTAGCTCGCTACTCGATGGACAACACAGGAAACTCACTCGATGGTGAGAAAGACACAAAACACGGCAGTTTACCTAGGTTCGGGACGTTGCGAAGCGTAAAACCCTACTCCTGTTTGGTGGATTGCCTCTCGCGTAGGTTGGTGGATTAACTAGTACAATGCTTAGGCGCCTCCTAAGGCTGGGTGACCTTGCGTGGTGCTAGTGGGTGAATGAATGGTTCCGCCCCTTTCTACGAAGCAACCTATCCTCTATATATAGTGGCGGTCCGGGTCCTCTTCCCTTATCGTTTCGGCGGGAAGGGATCCCACACTGGCCAATTTTGAAGGGGAATAGGGGAACATGCTCCCCTGCCCAAAGGTGGTCTTCGCCTGCAAAGTGGTTGCCCGCGCTGCAGGGCCGGGCCCGGAGATGACGTCTGTCCTGCTGGCAGGCGGCGATGGCCTTGTTGCACCAGAAGGGAAACCTTTGGAAGATGCCTTGGGAACCCCAGTACATCCTTGCCCCATTTGCGCTAAAGGGGAAACCGCACCACCCTGCTGCCTGTTGCTCGTCTATCCTTCCCTTGCGTAACCCGTGACTCCTGAGGCCGGGCCTCGCGTCGGAATATCCGCCGCTCCGGAGGGGTCCTGAGGGGTCCCCCGCAGGTCTTGATGCTTCTCCTCCTCACGAGGCTTGTACCCTCGCGAGGGCCGTTTCCTGAGTGGTGCTGAGCCGGTTGGTTTGCTTGATGAAGTGGGCCGGACCTAGGCCACATGCACGCAAGTCTGGGTACCCCCATTCCCAGAATGCCGACAGTAGCCCCGGGGCCTACGGCAGCTCGGGTTGGCTTCTGGGCGAGACGTTGTAGGCCCTAGATGGTTGTGGGCCGGTTCGCGTCATGCGGCTGGCGTTGAGTCTTCCTTGTTTTCTGTCTCTGCCCGAGTTATTAGGAGCCTTGCTTGTTGGGTCCGCGCATTATTGTTTTCCTTCTCCCACACTTGCTCTTCGTCCTTGGTCTTCAACTCCAACCGGCATCCCCCAGATCCAACGTTCACTACCAGGGAAAACCCTACTAGTAGCGCTGGATATATGAGTAGCAGTAGCGCTGGTCCAAGCGCTACAGCTATCGTGCTATAGCTAAAAACTAGTAGTAGCACCGATATCGGAAGCGCTACTGGTAAGTTTAGTAGCAGCGCTTGCTCATAGAAAGCGATGTTGCTAAGCAGCACTACTGCTAATATTTTCCAGCGCTACTGCTAACGTTTACTATTAGAATGCATCATCATCATCGACAATATTAGCAGTATTCAGAATATTTTCAAGCTCTACGTATTTAGCATCATCATCATCATCATCCATAATATTTTCATCATCATCATCTATATCAACAACATGGGGATCGGATTATTGGTAGCTCATACTCATTTAACTCATATAACTCATACTCATTAAACAACTCATATAACTCATATTCATATAACTCATACTCATACAACTCATACTCATATAACTCATACTCATATAGCTCATACTCATATAACTCATACTCATATAACTCATATTCACATAACTCATACGCATATAACTCATACTCATATAGCTCATACTCATATAACTTATACTCATATAGCTCATATTCATATAACTCATACTCATATCACTAATAATAATCCAGTTGACGCCTCACGGTGCAGGTGGTGGCAACCCAAAGATATGGAACCATCACCGGATCATAGCTCGAGTGATGTCCCTGGAGAACCTGCCACGTATTGGAGAACTTTGCATCCAACGCAGCCATGTAGCGATAGACGTGCTCGTCCTCATCCCTGACACGATGATGTACCACCTCCATGGGGGCCGGCTCTCTCGTCACCGATAATGGCCCAAGCGACCGCCACCAAAGAAGCTCTGGGTCAACGATGAGACCCGGATTCCGCACCAAGGTGCGCCCCCCGGAAGGTAGCACCTCCTAGTGCCAGCCCAGCAGAGCCTAGTCCCGCACATGCTGGCGCCTATCAAGAAGGTGGCCACCACCGAGTCAATGATGAGGATGCGGGATGGGCATCATCGACGTCGAGACAAATTCCTCTAAGAAATTTTTTTATTGTTTAATCTTTCAACCGAATATTACATGGAAACATCATATGACAAATTAACCAAATATTACATAGGCTATCTCAAGAGAACATGGCAACATCATATGAAAAATTAACCAAGTTCATATGACAAAAACTAATTAGCTCATATTCAGGGGATCAACGCTCATCACAACATCATATGACAAATTAACCAAATATGATTGTGCATGTTTGCAAGTTTTAGGTAGTATGAACTAGAGGGGAGCGAGAACGTGGTAGTACCATGCGGGGGCAGGGTCGGAGGTGGCCGGTGCCGACGTCGGAGGTGGACGGAGGCGGCGACACTAACCCTAGGAGAATGACATAAATAGAAATTAAACAATAAGAAATTAGTTGTCAAATATTTTAAAATAAACGACATATAAATATGGTTGAGGAACTTAAATAAACGACATATGATGGACACTCTTCTCTCATGTATGGTGGACACTCCCTCACCGATTTTTCGACCGTCGATGATGGTCGCTACTCCTACTTCCCCTAGTGCATAACAAATATCTAGCACAAGGAGAAGGAGGAGAAGCGACCCGCACGAAAATAGTCGACATTCTTCTTCTCTCATATATGGTGGACACTACCTCACTAATTTTTCGACCGTCGATGATGGTCGCTACTCCTACTTCCCCTAGTGCATAACAAATATCTAGCACAAGGAGAAGAAGGTGAAGAGACCCCCACGACAACAGTCGGCATTCTTCTTCTCTCATATATGGTGGACACTCCCTCACCGATTAAACTATTTCTGTTAAACACTTACTAAATAAACTATTTCTAATAAACACTTAGTAAAAACAGTAAAAAAAACTACATTATACTTATATTGAAATATAGTGTAGCACAAGGAAGTAAATGAAGAAATTAGTGATTATCCCACTAAAAAAACTACATTATACTTATATTGACGCTAGTATATTCTTAGTGATTTTCCTTTCCTTCTAATTTTTCTGTATAATTATCAAAAATAAATTGTTATATATCTTTATGCTACAAGTTCATATCAATAGCATATCTAATAGGATTAAGTTGCACGTCATATAAAATATATCATCTTTCAAGCCTAACCCTAACTACTAGGAAAAAATTAACTACTAGGATTGAGTTCATATACCTAGCATATCTAATAGGATTAAGTTCATATACCTAGGATTAAGTTCATATACCTAGCATATCTAATAGAATTAAGTTCATATACCTAGCATATCTAATAGGATTAAGTTCATATACCTAGCATATCTAATAGGATTAAGTTCATATACTGATTTCACATATACAAGAACGACATTGATGAACTCGAACGGGAGGAGGGAGGAATCAGAATGGGAATGGGCCGGCCCGGACCTGGCCTTGGACCTGGCCCCATGGCCTCAAAGCCAATTTCAGGGGCCATGGGTCGACCCATTCTAAGAAAGTTGTGTGGCCTTGTTGGCCCATTGGGTACACCAGGGCCGACCTAAAAATCAGTAATAGTTTCACAGTTTTTTAGCTATGTACACACAGAGAATATTTTCTAACTAATATTTTAACAAGACAACAAATAATTAACTAAACATGCATGATAATACGAAATAAATACAAGTTACCAAACAAGCGTCAGTCCATTTCAACTCTTTTTACAGCCAGTACAAGACAATCACATTTGTTGACGATATTTCAACTCTTTTTACAACCAGTTTTATGAGCATCTAGCTACATCTTTCAAGGAGCAGCGATTACATTTCGAAACTTTAGCAAATTATAGAGAAAGCTCACATCTTTTTGCTTCATCATCTACTGGAGGTTAACATCAATTACGGTAAAAAGCTTCAGTCCTCATTGTCTGTATTTAAAAGGAAATGATACAAGAGTAATTATGTGCTTTAGGATGCTGGAATTAAACTTGCATAGGCAAATACCAACAAAAACGGGTAAAAAAATGATAATTAACAGTGACTAAAAGTGTAAAAAAAATGTTAAAAGATGACAGTGACTAGAGACCGCCCTCATATCATGCAGTTAGGAGGAGGTCCTATAGGAGATCCATTGGAACATATGTGATCATTAACAGTGACTAGAGATCACAACGGATGTTTCGTCAAAGGGAAACAACAACAACCCTCTTTGGCTATAGAGATGCAGACACACACACCTGAACACTTGCTCACACTGTCACACAAAGTGATTCTAGAGAGTGTGTGTGAGAGTTAGCAGAAAGGTAACATAGTAGCAGAGTGCTCACACAGTCACACAGTGGCCATCTACTAGATCAGGACCATTTTGTGTGTGTGAGAGTCAGCAGAAAGGTAACATAGTAGAAGTAAATTACTAAGAAACCTATTTATGAAGGTCATTACGGTCTGCTTGGTGTACCAATCGATAACATCCAAATAGAAAATGGTGATGCAGAAAGATAACATCTCAAGCACCATGACTATCTAAGCTCGATAGAAAATCACTTGCTACTAAGAAATATCCATCAATACAAAGTTCAGTTGAATAACCATGTGAAACCCAGAGGATCAACGGTCGAACATATAAGCATATGTCAAATACCTTGCAACTCTAGTATAATGTCATGAACTGAAGCCAAGCTAAGCCGAGTATTAGCTGCAGACAAATAAATATAAAAGATTCATGAATTTGCATTAATAAGAAACAAAGAAAAAATACGGTGTCGTATGGATGAACCTGTGGCTCTTATCCAATCTTGTAGGAAAACAAGAGCTTAAAGTGTCGGTGGGGTCATTCGACTTCGAAAATCTGAGAGGACTCTCTTCCTTGTGCTGAAGGCGGACTCAGATGCCACCGAAGAGGCAGGGGCCGCCAAGATATCAGCTGCCATGCGACTCAATGTTGGGTATTCAGCTGAGTTCGTCCGCCACCATGCAAGGATATTGAATTGATCACTTCGACGGACCACCTTTGACAAGTATGAATCTAGTTCAGTAGAATCCGAATTTGTTGATCGAGCAGTGAGGCTGACATGTTGGTCCCACTCAGGCATAGGATCTTCACCATTTACAGCCATGTCATGATCACCTCCTTGTGACATGGGATTTGAGAAATTGTCATTCAATTGGAGGTATTCCTTGAACAACCCTTGAAACACATTTTTTATTTTAGCAATCATTGCTGCAGCTTCATTCCCAAACTCTAGGCCAAATCGAAACTCAATATATTTCAACTTGAATTGTGGGTCCAAAATCACGGGAATACATAGGCTCAACCATGTCAGTTTCCAATACCTTCTGAATTTTCTCTTCATATATTTGACTGTTGTGCCCATATGAGAATCCTCTTCATAATGTTGCTTCTCTAAGGCCAGCTTCACTTTCCACATTTCATGGAAATACAAGTTAGAAGTTGGATATTTTGTGTCGGATATCACATTGGTGGCTTCATAAAATACCTTTAGCAGCCTGCAAACATCTTTGGCGTTTTCCCAATCCTCAAAAGATGGCTGGAAGGTATATTGTTTATCTTGAACAGTCAATGAGTCAAACACTCCATGATACTATTTTGCTATATCAATCATCATGTAGGTTGAGTTCCATCGAGTTGGAACATCAAGACTTGGAGTTTTCCTACATTGTACACCATGTTGCTAAATGATCTCTTGAAAATTTTCCTTTCGACTCGGCGAGCTTCGAATATATTTCACACTTTCACGTATCAGATTGATCACTGGACCAAGGAAGTTCAATCCTGCTTGACCTATCAGATTTATGACATGGGCGGCACAACGTTGGTGAAACAGCTTGCCACCACCAGCTAACATTTTCTTAAGGAGCAGATGTTTCCTCAATAGCTTCATCATTGCACCATTGTTGGATGCATTGTCGAGCGTCACAGCAAACAAATTATCTTCAATGTTCCACTCTCTTACAAAATTCACCATGATGTTGAACATTGCAGCACCTGTGTGTGGCGTCTCCATAGCTGCGAATTTAACTATCCTCTTCTGCGGCTTCCATTCCTCGTCAATGAAGTGAGATGTGATGCAAATGTACCCAATTGTCTGATTTGATGTCCACAAGTCCGTAGTCAAAGAAATCCTGGATTTGGAGTTTTGGAACATCCCTTGCAGAATTCGCTTCTCTTCCTTAAATGCTTTCATGCAATCATCCTTCACTATTTTGCGCAACTCCATACGGACTCACTATAGAAGCACTCAGCTGCCCAGAAACTCTAAGAACCTTCTTCCTTTCCTTGCATCTCGTAAAATGTTTGCGCAATGAACTTGTTCCATGTTTACGCTCAGCACAAATATTCCTTGCACAATGTTTGCACTCAGCAGCTACAACTATGCCATCAACACGAATAGGCTCATATTCTTTCCACAATTTAGACAAAAACTTTCTTCCTGGTTCAGAAAATGATCCCATGTCAATGATATCAACTCCTCCCTCTTCAACTTCTTCATCATCTTCTTCATCATCCTCATCTTCTTCTCCTTCCTCTTCTTCTTCATAGTCAATATCTTCTTCATCGGCCTCATCTTCCTCAAAATTAACCATAGGAGTGTCATGTGAATGTCCTGCTGAGTAAAGGACACAAGTGTTAACATTGCAGTTTGATAATAACTTATCAACTCTTAATTTGCATCCTTAGAAAAAGAAAGGTTGAAAATGCTCACCATGATAAGCTTTGCAAATGTTTATCGAAGAAGGAGACAACCCTAGAGGTGGTTGAGCCCTTCTCATTGTCGCACCGGATATCAACGATGAATTGCCACTTCGGTATGCCTCCTGGTCCCCTTCTTCCTCTTCCATGTTTCTGATCATAGAGAAATATAGGATCATTACAAGGATCAACACCAATGTTTTAAATAGCGGGCTACGGCAAATAGCGGCGAGCCTCTAAATCAGCTATAACGGAGTTATAGCGGGCTATAGCGGCATATTTGTACATGATACCATTTAGCGGCACCCTGCTGAAAAGGCTATAGCGAGGCTATAGCGAGGCTATAGCAGGCTATTTAAAACTATGATCAACACCCAAAAAACTTGAAGAAACTGCAATGTACAAGAAGATGGTCTGTTATAATAGTTTTGTATTATATGGAATCCTAATCAGCGTAAGCTTTCTGATTACAGATGTTCTGTTATAATAGTCAATTAATATTTATCATATATGCATAAATGTTTCAGGCAATCACAAACAAAAAGTGACTCTTGCAGGTGTGCTAAATGATGTGGATCTTTTATATCTCTAAGCACCGATATAAAAACATCTTTCTGTGCAGTGCACATTCCCTAAGTAAACTATATTAATTGCAACTCCCTATAACCCATCAAATGTAGAAACTGTTTCCTAATGAAAATCCAGAAGTTATGATTTTACACAAAGGCTATTTATTTGTCTCATCTTAGATCCAGGATCGAACTTGTTGATGAACTGTTTCTCACTTTTTTTGTTGGTAGACAGCCAGACAGTTTCAATGAGCTGGCTCCTGATCTCCTAGAAAATTCATCAACTGTAGGTTACATTTTGCTGTAACATCAAATGCCTGAACTGTATCAAAGGAATTGCGTGAATAATGTCGGTACTCTACTACTCTGCTAGACAATGCGATTAGGAAGAAAGCACAACGGCCTATCTACCAAATTGACTACTAGAAATTGAGATTCAACGAGGTCTTGGAATCACGCAGGAGCAGAACATGAGATTCAACTCGGTCTTGGAATCACGCAGGTGAACAGGGTCTTGAAGGAAACCAGCAAGAAAGTTTTACCTCCAACAAGTTGGAGAGGACGGCGGCCGGGATGGCGTGCTCGACGGCGTCCGAGACGACATACTCGAGGTGAAACACCGACGACAATAGAGAGACTCGGGGGCGTCCGACGGCGACAGCGACGGCGGCACAGGTGGTCGGGGGCGTCCAGCGTCCGGCTTCGGCACAGGTGGTCGAGGGCATCCACCGGTAGAGGGCGGCGGCGGAGATGGTCGAGGGCGGCGACGAAGATGGTCAGGGGCGGCGACGGCACAGGTGGTCGAGGGCGTCCACCGGCCTCGGGGGCAGCTCGAGTCGGACACGGGCTAGGGTAACCTGGCTGGGTCGACCCGTGTGACCCATTGGGTTGCACGGTGCTGACTTTATTGGACCATGTATGTTTTGAGGCCGACCCATCTGGCCCATTGGCCTTGACTTTTTGGGTCGGGTCAGTGACCAAGTGGGCCGACCCGGCCCATTCTCATCCCGAGGGAGGAGTGAGGAGGAGAACCAGGAGCGGCGGCGGCGGGCGGCGGGCGACGAGAACGGCTGCGGCGGCGGACGACGGGCGACAGGAATGGCGGCGGCGGTGGCAGGCGACGGGCGGCGGCAACGGACGACGGGTGAGGTGCACAAACGAGGGGGGAGTGAATTTTAGTGGAGAGGGGAGTAGGTGGATAAGTGGATAAGATATATTGTATCGGGAGCGCTTGTTTATGGAAAGCGCTATTGCTATTCAACTTATCAGTAGCAGTTTACACAAGCGCGCGCTGCTACTAACACTACCGTCTGCGCACCTCGTTGGGCCTCCTTTAACAGTAGTGCTGGATATATACCCAGCGCTACTGCTAAGTTGTTAGTAGTAGCGCTTAGCAGGGGAAGCGCTACTGCTAAATAGCAGCAGCGGTTTTTGTTTTCCTGCGCTACTACTCAGGTCCTGCCTATAAGGTTTTCCCTGGTAGTGGCTGCGCCGCTCCCTCGCCAGTCCAGCAATGGCTCGTGCCGGCAAGCAGAAGCTAGAGGCGCAAGGCCCAGTCCCGAGGCCCAGTCCCGGCTCCTCCGCTCTTGGAGTGTGTACTTTCCAAGGATGTGGATATTGCGCCCGTGCTTCCATGGATTGGGGCCTAGTCCAACGAGTACGGATGGACCCCGATCTGGCCTGACGCCATAGAGGAGTGGATCACGTCGGAGGTGGTGTACCCCTTCTTCCTCCAGAGCGTATTCGTCGGGCTGGTGTCGCTTTTCTCCCCGTTCTTCACCGCCATCTTGAACCACCACGGGAACCATGCTCTTCACATCCAGCTGATACGTCCATTTTGCATCATGCTTTCATGTTAATATTTAACACTTTATGGGCTGTTATATTACTTTGTGGTACCATATTTATGCCTTTTCTCTCTTATTTTGCAAGGTTTATTTGAAGAGGGAGAATTCAGGCAGCTAGAATTCTCGACTGGAAAAGGAGCAAATTTGAGTCCTCTATTCTGCACAACTCCAAATTCCCTGAAAATTTACGTGGAATTTTTGGGAATATGTAAAAAATACTTGTCGGAAGAAGTACGAGAGGGGAGCTACCAGGGCCCCACAAGCCTGGTAGCCGCCACCCCTGGTGGCGGCTACAGGGCTCTTGGGCTCCCTGACGGCCCACTGGCCCCCTCTTTTGCTATATCAAGGGTTTCGTTCCAGAAAAAATCAGGAGGGGGCTTTTTCGTGCTTTCGCCGCCGCCACGAGGCGGAACTTGAGCAGATACAATCTAGAGCTCCGGCAGGACAATCCTGCTGGGGAAACTTTCCTCCCGGAGGAGGAAATTGTCGCCATCGTCATCACCAACACTCCTCACGTCGGAGGGGAGGCATCTTCATCAAAATCTTCATCAGCACCATCTCCTCTCCATTCCCTAGTTCATCTCTTGTAACCAATCTCCGTCTCGTGACCCCGATTGGTACTTGTGAGGTTGCTAGTAGTGTTGATTACTCTTTGTAGTTGAGGCTAGTTGGATTACTTGTTGGAAGAGTTTATGTTCAGATCCTTGATGCTATTCATTACACCTCTGATCATGATTATGATTATGCTTTGTGAGTAGTTACTTTTGTTCCCGAGGACATGGGATAAGTCATGTTAATAATAGTCATGTGAATTTGGTATTCGTTCGGTATTTTGATATGATGTATGTTGTCTTTTGCTCTAGTGGTGTTATGTGAATGTCGACTACATAACACTTCACCATACTTGGGCCTAGAGGAAGGCATTGGGGAGTAGTAAGTAGATGATGGGTTGCTGGAGTGACAGAAGCTTAAACCCTAGTCTAGGCGTTGCTTCGTAAGGGGCTGATTTGGATCCACTAGTTTAATGCTATGGTTAGACGTTGTCTTAATTCTTCTTTCGTAGTTGCGGATGCTTGCGAGAGGGGTTAATCATAAGTAGGATGCTTGTCCAAGTAAGGACAGTACCCAAGAGCCGGTCCACCCACATATCAAACTATCAAAGTAACGAACGCGAATCACGTGGACATGATGAAACTAGCATGACAGAAACTCCCGTGTGTCCTCGGGAGCGTTTTTCCTCCTATAAGACTTTGTTCAGGCTTGTCCCTTGCTAAAAAGGGATTGGGCCACTTGCTGTACCATTGCTACTACTTGTTACTTGTTACTTTTCACTTGCTACGTTTCACCTCGCTACATCATTACTTGTTACCGCTACTTTCAGTGCTTGCAGTTATTACCTTGCTGAAAACCATTTATCAGAACCTTCCACTCCTCGTTGGGTTCGACACTCTTACTTATTGAAAGGACTATGATTGATCCCCTATACTTGTGGGTCATCAAGACTCTTTTCTGGCACCGTTGCCGGGGAGTGAAGTGCCTTTGGTAAGTGGAATTTGGTAAGGAAACATTTATATACTGTGCTGAAATTTATTGTCACTTGTCACTATGGAAACTGTTCCTTTGAGGAGTTTGTTCGGGGTATCTTCACCACGAACGGAAGCACGAGGAGTTGTTCCTCAACCTGAGGTACCCACTGAAAATATCTTTTATGAAATTCCTTCGGGTATGCTTGAGAAACTGCCCGCTAATCCTTTTATAGGAGATGGATCTTCACATCCACACTTGCATCTGATCTATGTAGATGAAGTTTGTGGTTTATTTAATCTTGCAGGTTTGCCCGAGGATGAGGTAAAGAAGAAAGTCATTCCTTTATCTTTTAAGGATAAGGCGTTGACATGGTATAGGCTATGTGATGATACTCGATCATGGGACTACAATCGGTTGAAATTAGAATTTCATCAAAAGTTCTATCCTATGCATTTAGTACGTCGTGATCGGAATTATATTTATAACTTTTGGCCTCGTAACAGGGAAAGCATAGCTCAAGCTTGGGGGAGGGTTAAATCAATGCTATATTCATGCCCCAATCATGAGCTCTTGAGAGAAATTATCACTCAAAACTTTTATGCTCGGCTTTCTCATGAAGATCGTACCATGCTGGACACTTCTTGTACCGGTTCTTTTATGAAGAAGGATATTGACCACAAGTGGAATTTATTGGAAAGAATCAAACGTAACTCTGAAGATTGGGAGCTGGAAGAAGGTAAGGAGTGAGGTATGAATTTCCAGTTTGATTGCGTTAAATCTTTTGTTGAGACAAACACTTCTAGATATTTTAGCGCTAAGTATGGACTTGACTCTGATTTAGTAGCTTCTCTATGTGAATCTTTTGCTGCTCATGTTGATCTTCCCAAAGACAAGTGGTTTAAGTATCATCCTCCTGTAGAAAGCAACATAGTCAAAACCAATCTAGTTGAGGAGAAAGTCATTGCTTTTAATGATCCTGTTGTTCCTTGTGCCTACACTGAGAAACCACCTTACCCTGCTAGGAAAAAGGATTATTCTAAAGCTCCAACTGTGATACGTAGGGGTTACATTAGACCACATGCACCCCCTGAGGAGATTAGAGTTGAATCTAGTGTTGCTATTATCAAAGATCTCTTAGCCGAAGACATAGATGGGTATGTTATCAAATTCTGTGAGGACTCCGCCAGAATTGCTAAACCTCACGCGAAAGACAAATACGGACCTATAGTTGGCCTGCTCGTTGTTTCTGTCAAGATAGGAGATCACTGTTACCATGGTTTATGTGATATGGGAGCTAGTGTTAGTGCAATACCCCGTTCCCTATATGATGAAATCAAAGATGAGATTGCCCCTGCTGAGACAGAACCCATTGATGTCACTATTACGCTAGCTAATAGAGAAACTATCTGCCCTCTGGGAATTGTGAGAGACGTAGAAGTCCTATGTGGTAAGAGGAAGTATCCTACTGATTTCCTCATCCTTGGTACTGCACAAGATATTTTTTGTCCCATCATATTCAGTAGACCCTTTCTCAACACTGTCAATGCTCACATTGATTGCATTAAGCAGACTGTCACAGTTAATTTCGAGGGTGTGTCTCCAAGTTTGGAAGACAACCCCATGAAAAAGAGTCGTCTGGTAGGGATGAAATCATTGCTCTTGCCTCTGTTGCCGTACCTCCTAAGGATCCTTTAGAGCAATATCTGCTTGAGCATGAAAATGATATGCATATGGAGGAAAGAGATGAGATAGATAAAATTGTCTTAGAACAATACCCTATTCTCAAGAATAATCTGCCTATTGAACTGCTTGGGGATCCTCCCCCACCAAAGGGTGATCGTGTGTTCGAGCTTAAAAAGTTGCCTGATACTCTTAAGTATGCCTATCTTGATGAGAAGGAGATATATCCTCTTATTATTAGTGCTCTCCTCTGAGAGCACGAAGAGAAGAAGTTACTAAAAACACTGAGGAAGCACCGTGCTGCTATTGGATATACGCTTGATGATCTTAAGGGTATTAGTCCCACTCTATGTCAGCACAAGATTAAAACCGATCCTGATTCTAAACCAGTTGCTGATCATCAAAGGAGATTAAATCCTAAGATGAAAGAGGTCGTTAGAAAAGAAATATTAAAGCTTCTGGAAGCGGGAATCATTTATCCTGTTGCTCATAGTGATTGGGTAAGTCGAGTACATTGTGTACCTAAGAAGGGAGGTATCACCGTCGTTCCTAATGATAAGAATGAATTAATCCCACAAAGGATTATTACTGGCTATAGGATGGTGATAGACTTCCGGAAACTGAACAAGGCAACCAGGAAAGACCATTATCCTTTGTCGTTTATCGACCAAATGCTAGAAAGGCTATCCAAACACACACACTTCTGCTTTCTAGACGGTTATTCAGGTTTCTCTCAAATACCTGTTGCACAATCTGATCAGGAGAAAACCACTTTCACCTGCCCCTTCGGTACCTTTGCTTATAGACGTATGCCTTTTGGCTTATGCAATGCACATGCCACCTTTCAAAGATGTATGGTGTCTACATTCTCTGACTTTTGTGAAAAGATTGTCGAGGTTTCCATGGATGACTTCTCCGTTTACGGGTCTTCCTTTGATGATTGCCTAAGTAACCTTGATCGAGTCTTACGGAGATGCAAAGATACGAACCTCGTCTTGCATTGGGAGAAGTGCCACTTTATGGTTAATGAAGGCATCGTCTTAGGACACAAAATCTCTGAGCGAGGCATTGAAGTTGATAAAGCTAAGGTTGATGCAATTGAGAAAATGCCTTGCCCCACAGATATCAGAGGTATACGAAGTTTCCTTGGTCATGCTGGTTTCTATAGAAGGTTCATTAAAGACTTCTCTATGATTTCTGGGCCTCTTACCAACCTCTTGCAGAAGGATGTTCCTTTTGTTTTTGATGAGGATTGTGAGGAAGCTTTCGAAATACTTAAGAAGGCTTTGATAACTGCACCAATTGTTCAACCACCTGAGTGGAACTTGCCCTTTGAAATCATGTGCGACACTAGTGATTATGTTGTTTGCGCTGTTCTAGGACAAAGAGTTAACCAGAAGTTGAATGTTATTCACTACGCTAGTAAAACTCTAGACAGTGCCCAAAGAAACTATGCCACTACGGAAAAGGAGTTTTTAGCAGTTGTGTTTGCATGTGAGAAGTTCAGATCTTATATAGTTGATTCCAAAGTCACTATTCACTCTGATCATGCTGCTATTAAGTACCTTATAGAGAAGAAGGACGCTAAGCCTAGGCTGATCAGATGGGTTCTCCTGCTACAGGAATTTGATTTGCACGTCGTTGACCGAAAGGGTGCCGATAACCCTGTAGCACATAACTTGTCTAGGCTAGAGAACGTCCTTGATGACCCACGACCTATTGATCACAGCTTTCCTGATGAGCAATTAAATGTCATCCGCACTTCACATAGTGCACCGTGGTATGCTGATTACGCAAATTATATCGTAGCCAAATACATACCACCCAGTTTCACCTATCAGCAAAAGAAGAAATTCTTCTTTGATTTGAGACACTACTTTTGGGATGATACTCACCTTTATAAGGAAGGAGTAGATGGTGTTATTAGACGTTGTGTGCCTGAACATGAACAGGGGAAGATCCTGCAGAAGTGTTATTTCGAAGCCTACGGAGGACACCATGCTGGAGATAGAACTGCTCATAAGGTATTGCAATCAGGTTTCTATTGGCCCACTCTCTTCAAGGATGCCCGTAAGTTTGTCTTGTCTTGTGGCGAATGCCAAAGAATAGGGAACATCTGTAAGCGTCAGGAAATGCCTATGAACTATTCACTTGTCATTGAACCGTTCGATGTCTGGGGCTTTGATTATATGGGACCTTTCTCGAGTTCCAATGGGTACACTCACATCTTAGTTGTTGTGGATTACGTTACTAAGTGGGTAGAAGCTATCCCCACTAAAAATGCTGATCACCACACCTCTATTAAGATGCTTAAGGAAGTCATTTTCCCAAGATTTGGAGTCCCTAGATATTTCATGACTGATTGCGATTCACACTTCATTCATGGTGTTTTCCGCAAGATGCTCGCTAAGTATGATGTCAACCATAGATTTGCATCTCCTTATCATCCTCAGTCTAGTGGTCAAATGGAGTTGAGTAATAGGGAGATCAAACTGATCCTACAAAAGACTATCAATAGATCTCGAAAGAATTGGTCTAGCAAACTTGACGATGCACTATGGGCTTATAGGACTGCTTATAAGAATCCCATGGGCATGTCGCCATATAAATTGGTTTACGGTAAGGCCTATCATTTACCTCTTGAGCTGGAACACAAAGCTTATTGGGCAATCAAAGAACTCAACTTCGATTTCAAACTTGCCGGTGAGAAGCGCTTGTTTGATATCAGCTCATTAGATGAATGGAGGGCCCAGTCATATGAGAATGCCAAGTTGTTCGAGGAAAAGGTTAAGAGATGGCACGATAAACAAATACAGAAACGAGAGTTCAATGTAGGCCATTATGTCCTGCTATACAATTCTCGCTTAAGATTCTTCGCAGGCAAGCTTCTCTCTAAATTGGAAGGTCCTTATGTTATCGAGGAAGTATATTGTTCCGGTGCCATCAAAATCAATAACACGGAAGGAAATTTTCCTAGAGTGGTAAATGGGCAAAGAATCAAGCATTATATCTCCGATACTCCCATAAATGTTGAGACCAATATCATCAATATCATAACTCCAGAGGAGACATAAGGGATGTTTATCAGCCTGTTTTAGACCCTGAAAACGAAGAGGTATCTGTTTCGGTAAGTAATTGAACTCCGAAGCTTTTCCAATAGGAAATTTCCTCTGTTTTGGAATTTTTGGAAAATTAGAAAAATAAAAAGCAGTCCGGAGAGCGCACGAGGCGGCCACAAGCTTGGTAGCCGCCACCTACCCCCTGTCGGCGGCTACAGGGCTTGTGGGCACCTCGTGTGCCTCACGTACTCCGTTTTCTTGCGGAGCACTCCTTCTGGTCCAGAAAAAATCATTATATATACGCCCGAAGGTTTTGATCTACGTATCGCGCATTTTTCCTCTGTTTCTGTTTCGAGCCTGTTGTCTGCCGCAGATTTAGAGCAAAGATATCTCAGGAATCTATAGGGGAGAATGATCTCCCCCAAGTTCATGAAGAAGTAGATGCTGATCTGAGAAGAGTAGAAGTCACGGAAGCCATGTACAAAGCTAAGGAGAAAACCCAAGCTAGGGAGGAAGTTCAACCTATGTTCAACATTGAAGACGTTGAAGGAGTAGATTTTCTCCAACCCTTCCTCCACGTGGTGTCTCCATCCTTTATTGAACTCTTGAGGTTTTGTGAAAGAACTCGTGCTCGCAATATTTCCCTTTCTCGTGAAGTAGTTTTGCTGGAAAACCATGTCGCAGATCTCAAAGGTATAAATCAAAGATTGATAGCTCTCTTGGAATCAAAGGCAACAACTCCACCACCATCACCACCAAAGGAAGACAATTGAGCATTGGTATGGTCAATCCCCTTGGCTTTTGCCAACCTTGGGGGAGTTTCCCTGGTATCGTATCACCTTTATATCTTTTCCTTTTACCTTTGTTTTAGTTCTTTCCTTTTCAGTTTTTATTTTTTCTCCTATTGGAATAAGTCTTTAGTGTTTAGTTTGAGTATTATGCCTTGTGTCTTCCCTGATGTATTCGATCTTGCGAGCTATATAATAAAGAGTATCTTAGTCAAGGGCTTTGCTTTGTGTCGTGATCAAAAGTATGAAAAGAACGATAGCATGAAAGATCATGAGATGATCTTATGGAAAGTGATGGCTTCACATATGACACATATGATGATTGAAACTTGTTGAGAATAAATCAACATAGACCTCAGTCATTGTTGCAATTAATAAGAAGTAATAAATAAAGAGAGGTTCACATATAAATATATCATCTTAGACACTTCTTACAATTGTGAGCACTCACCAAACTATTACATGCTTAGGAGTAGATGTTGGACAAGGAAGACAACATAATGAATTGTGTTTGCTTGGTTCCAAACAATGTTATATGATTAGAGAACCCTTAGCATGTGACGATTGCTTCCACCTCATAGTAGTCAAAACTCCCGCACCAAGTAGAAATACTACTTGTGCATCCATAAACCTTCAACCCAGTTTTGCCATGAGAGTCCACCATACCTACCTATGGATTGAATAAGATCCCTCAACTAAGTTGTCATCGGTGCAAGCAATAAAAATTGCTCTCTAATATGTATGATCTATTAGTGTGTGGAAAATAAGCTTTGTACGAACCTGTGATGAGGAAGACATAAAAGCGACAAACTACATAATAAAGTTCTTTATCACAGGAGGCAATATAAAGTGACGTTTCTCCGCACTAAGAGGACACGCATTCAAACCTCAATAGCGCATGACAACCTCTGCTTCCCTCTGCGGAGGGCCTATCTTGTACCTTTACTTTTTGCCCGTGTAAGAGTAATGGTGATCTTCACCAATTCCCTATTTTTTCCTTTGTCTTGGCTACCGTCACATGTTTGGGAAAGCTCTATATTCATATATCAACTTGGAGTTGAGTACTTATGCTTTATTATTGTTGACTTTACCCTTGAGGTAAATAGTTAGGAGGCAAAACTTTAAGCCGCTATCTTCCTTCGTGTCCAGCTGAAACTTTGATACCATGAGTACCACGTGAGTTGTAACAACCGTGGAAAATAAAAGAGATAATTGAGTATGTGGGTTTGCCTTACAAGCTCTTATTTGACTCTTTCTGACGTTATGATAAATTGCAATTGCTTCAATGACTCTGGATTGTTGTTGGTTACTTCTCAGTAAGGTTTTTGCTTCATACTTTGCTTTGTGAAGGAATTGTTACTTTCCCATACGAATCTTTATGATGTATTGCTGTTCTATGTGTGATCATGATGCTCTCATGTTCGTATTATGTTTTATCAACACCTTCGTCCCTAAACATGTGGACATGTTTATGGAACTTGGTTTTCGCTTGAGGACAAGCGAGGTCTAAGCTTGGGGGAGTTGATACGTCCATTTTGCATCATGCTTTCGTGTTGATATTTATCGCTTTATGGGCTGTTATATTACTTTATGGTACCATATTTATGCCTTTTCTCTCTTATTTTGCAAGGTTTATTTGAACAGGGAGAATTCAGACAGTTGGAATTCTGGACTGGAAAAGGAGCAAATTTGAGTCCTCTGTTCTGCACAACTCCAAATGCCCTAAAACTTTACGTGGAATTTTTTGGGAATATATAAAAAATACACGGCGAAAGAAGTACCAGAGGGGAGCTACCAGGGCCCCACAAGCCTGGTAGCCGCAACCCCCCTGGTGGCGGCTACTGCGCTTGTGGGCTCCCTGGCGGCCCATTGGCCCCCCTCTTTTGCTATATGAAGGGTTTCTTTACAGAAAAATCAAGAGGGAGCTTTTTTGGGGTTTTGCCGCCGCCACGAGGCGGAACTTGAGCAGATCCAATCTAGAGCTCCGGTAGGACGATCCTGCTGGGGAACTTTCCTCCCAGAGGGGGAAATCGTCGCCATCGTCATCACCAACACTCCTCTCGTCGGAGGGGAGGCATCTTCATCAACATCTTCATCAGCACCATCTCCTCTCCAATCCCTAGTTCATCTCTTGTAACCAATCTCCCTCTCGCGACTCCGATTGGCACTTGTAAGGTTGCTAGTAGTGTTGATTACTCTTTGTAGTTGATGCTAGTTGGATTACTTGGTGGAAGAGTTTATGTTCAGATCCTTGATGCTACTCATTACACCATTGATCATGATTATGATTATGCTTTGTGAGTAGTTACTTTTGTTCCTGAGGACATGGGATAAGTCATGTTAATAATAGTCATGTGAATTTGGTATTCGTTCGGTATTTTGATATGTTGTATGTTGTCTTTTCCTCTAGTGGTGTTATGTGAACGTCGACAACATAACTCTTCACCATACTTGGGCCTAGAGAAAGGCATCGGGGAGTAGTAAGTAGATGATGGGTTGCTGGAGTGACCGAAGCTTAAACCCCAGTCTATGTGTTGCTTCGTAAGGGGCTGATTTGGATCCACTAGTTTAATGCTATGGTTAGACGTTGTCTTAATTCTTATTTCGTAGTTGTGGATGCTTGCGAGAGGGGTTAATCATAAGTGGGATGCTTGTCCAAGTAAGGGCAGTACCCAAGCGCCGGTCCACCCACATATCAAACTATCAAAGTAACGAACGTGAATCACATGAACATGATGAAACTAGCATGACAGAAATTCCCGTGTGTCCTCGGGGGCATTTTTCCTCCTATAAGACTTTGTTCAGGCTTGTCCCTTGCTACAAAAGGGATTAGGCCACTTGCTGCACCATTGCTACTACTTGTTACTTGTTAGTTTTCACTTGCTACGTTTCACCTCGCTACATCATCACTTGTTACCGCTACTTTCAGTGCTTGCAGTTATTACCTTGCTGAAAACCGTTTATCACAGCCTTCCGCTCCTTGTTGGGTTCGACACTCTTACTTATCGAGAGGACTACGATTGATCCTCTATACTTGTGCGTCATCACCAGCCCAACTCTGTCTTGCTCCTGTCCGTCTTCGCTTTCTATTGTGAGGCTTTCGCAGGTGTGCAGCCTTCAGCGGCCCTCTTCCGCCACTTCTTCAGCATGCGCCTGCATGACGGCGCCCATTTTTCGGCATGCGCCTCCTTCGTGGCGGCCCAGAGCGGAACCTGCTCCTGAAGGCAAGGAAGAAGGCGAAAAACTTCAGGCAACGTTGGGTTCTTATGAGCTTCAAGGACACCAACCCTCGGCTTGAAGACCCGAAGGGCTTGCCAAAGAAGACTTCTGCGTGGAGCTCGGAGAAGCTTTCCGACCCTCGGGCTGCGCCCGTCCTGGAGCGCTTCTCCCGCGACATCAGCGCCAAGAGGCTGACCGGTGGGATGATAGTAAAGGAGTTCTCGGCACAGCGCCTAGCGCCCCTTCAGGGCCACTCCAGGCCCTTGTGGGACTACCGTGCTGGCGACGACGAGCTCAGGCTCTGGTCCCAGGACCTTCCTACTAATGAGATGAGCAGGGTCGTGGTGATCTTGCTGGGCAGCGGCCCTGGTGACCTTCCTGAGGCTCGGGGTCTGCTGTACAATCTTGACGACCGGGCCGACGTGATCGTCGGGCTGCCAGTCTTTGATGAGCGTGGGCTCCTCCCAGCCACGGCTTCCGTCCGGTGGAGGTGTCATCTGGCGATACCTTCGGTGAGGGGGATTCGGAGAAGACCGTCGATGACTGCCCGGCGAGCGCGCCCCTCCCATCATAGGCCGTCCTTCTTCGCGAGCTCGCTGATGATGATCCCGCCAGTGAGGTCTCCACATGGGTCCCCTCGCGCCCGACCAGGACCTCCAAGGGGCCCACATCAACCAGGCGGGCTACGCGGTCTGCATGCGTGCCCCCCCCCAGAAGTGCGAGGTTCGGTCATCCTTGGCGCATCCCGGCTCCGCCAGCGGGAAACCTGAGGCGCCGGGCTCGCCACACTCCATGGGGGTCATGCTTCTCCCGCAATCGCGGGGCGGTGAAGAGGAAGAGGTGGATTGACCCCGAAAAATAAGTCGCTTATCTTGGCACGTTATATTTTTGTAAAGTCCTTGCTTGGCTGATTCCCTATTTTGCTTGATGTCCTGGGACGTCGTCTTGCCGAGGGCGAGGAGGAAGAATTCAGGCGTCAAGCCGAAGGCGACCCTCGATGCACCGCCAGCTCCCTCCAACGCATCGCCGCCTACCGATGGAGAGGGGGAGGCTCGCAAGGCAACCTCCTAGGCCTTGATCATCGTGCCCCCTGATCCCCCGAACCGCCCTGAGGCGGCCGTGGTGACGCCGTCGCCCGGGGGGGTAGGTTCTGGTGGGCCCTCTGCCTCCTTATGCACCAATGGCTGCAACCTCGGGGTAGCCTCTGGAGCCCCCTATTCGTCGCGATGCAGCCTCCCCGACAACATCGCCCGCGGCAGCGTCAGAGGCTCTTTAGGAGGAGGTCCAGGGGACCTCAGTATTCATGCAGCATGTCCTGAACGCAACCTTCACTGTCTTGGGCGATGTCACAGTCGAGATGGGGAAGGGCGAGAGGGAGGCCAAGGCCGCCCGCGCTGTGCGTGAGGAGGCATTGAAGGAAGCAAAGGCGGTTGCCAAGCGCTGCGAAGAGGTGGAGGCCCGCCTGCAGGCCCTCCAAGGGGAGCAGGCCAAGCCAGTCGAGCAGCATCGCCTGCAGGAGGAGGTACTTGAGGCCCGCAAGGCCAAGCTTGCCGCACGGGAGGGAGAGCTGTCCCAGGAGGTAAATCGCCTTGGCGCGAAGCAAGCATGCTTGGAAAAGTAGGAGAAGGAGGCCTCCTCGAGGAAGGCCCTCCTTGATTCCCAAGGGGAAGCCCTCGCTGTTGCCGAGAAGAAGAAGGCCGCGGAGCTGGCCTGCTTCCTTGACGTTGAGCTCAAGCTTCACACGGTGCTCTGCTCCCACTATCGGGACGGGTTCGACGAGCCTATGGCCACCCCGGAGGACGGCTTTGCCGCGCTTGTGGAGGGGCTCGGCGTGGTGCTGGAGGACACCGTCGTGCAGGTGGACAAGATCTTGGACAACGAGTGTCGCGACCTCATCTTCACGGCAGCGGCCCGCGTCTTCAGCCACTTTCATCTTCACGAACCGTGATTTGACCTCCGCTCTGTGATCCTACCGGTCCCCGCCGAGGCCCGCGACCGTGCCGCGGAGGTGGTCAAGGGCCCCGTGGAGGCGTTGGTGAGGAGGTTCGCCCGCGTCGGAGCTCCTTTGTCTCCTGATGCTGCTGAAGCTGACGATGGGGAAGACGACACTTCTAACGTCGACGACAAGCACCCTCCGAAGGGGGCGACCGACGGCGACTCCTGCTCATTTCTTATTCCTGTCTTTTTCCTGCAATGCACATCCTGCGTCGTGGAGGCGTCAAACTTATTTGCATTTTCGTGGACTTGTCATGGCTTGTAATAACTGAATGCTCGAATGATTTCTTCGCCTCGTTCCTATCATGTTTGCGGTGTTACTCTGCATCGGCAAGGCCTTCCACGCGTTTACCTCCCCACGATTGGACCGACCGGAAACCAAGGACGATCCAAAGGGGGGAGGGGCTATGAGCGCAGTTAGGCCCCTGAGTCACGATGCTCAGGAGTCCCCCTTGAAGAGCGAGCTTCCCTCATGAGGAGAAATCGACGAGGATTTTGAAGCTTCGGAACACTTTCGGCACTCTACGTCGGAAGGGCCCACCCCGCGCGTACCTCCCCGCGATTGAACCGACCGGAAACCAAGGACGGCCCAAAAGGGGAAGGGGCTACGAGCACAGTTCAGGCTCCTGAGTCGCAATGCTCAGGAGTCCCCCTTGACGTACGAGTGACTCCCTTGTTCTTCCTAAGAAGTTGACTGTTTGAGGCTACTGAACTCCTTCAGCACTCTACGTCTATAGGGACCGCCCCGTGCGTACCTCTGTCGCGATTGGACCAACCGGAAACCAAGGACAGCCCAAAAGGGGAAGGGGCTACAGGCGCAGTCAGGCTCCTGAGTTGCGATGCTCAGGAGTCCCCCTTAACGTACGAGTGACTCTCGCGTTCTCCCTAAGAGATTTGGAATGGCTTGTCGAGCACACCAAGCTCTGCGTCGGCAGGGCCCGCCCCGCTTGTGCCCCTCCCCCCCCCCCCCCGCCCCCGCGATTAGACCGACCGGAAACCAAGGACGGCCCAAAGGGGGAAGGGGCTACGGCCGCACTTAGGCCCCTGAGTCGCGATGCTCAGGGGTCCCCCTTAACATACGAGCAGCTCCGTACCTTCAGTTGTCTGTCCCATGCACTGGGCGTGGGCGTGGTCGCGGGCGGATTGTGTTGATATCCTTGCCAGCTGCGGGCATAGTCATTGGCGGGCTGTGTTGATTTTCTCGGCAGGTGTAGGCTTAGTCATTGGTGGACTATGTTGATTGCCGCCATCTGTACCCAGCGCGGAGCATAGATCTTCCACTAGGCATGGGGTGGACCCCTCCACGTCCTCGGGGGGGGGGGGGGGGGGGGGGCTGGGCGTATACAGCCTCAACTCGTTATTATGTGAGAGTGTCACGGTGGGGTTGTATCTAGGAGGTCGCAAGGATGCTTTGGCCTCGCGAGTGTGCATACCCCCGAGTCATTGGTGGACTGAGTTTCTCCACAGCACGGAACATAGGGCTACCACTAGGCCTAGGATGGACCTCTCTGTGACCGCGGGGGGGCCCCTGGGCGTATACAGCCTCGGCTCATTATTACATGAGAGTGTCACAGTGGGGGTGTATCTGGGAGGTCACGAGGACGCTTCGGCCTCGCGAGTGTCCCTACCCCCTTGTCATTGGTGGACTGAGCTTCTTTTGGGTCATTGGTAAACCCTGTTGACTTCTTCTTTGAGAGTGAGATTGGGTGTCTGATGCCTCAGGTGGCCTGCAAAGATAAGCTTCGACCGGAGCCCCCAAGCGGGGGTCGACCGCCCAAAGACGCAAGCAAAGTGGAACGTTAGGGTTCGAAGCGGGTGACGTAGAAACAACTGAAAGATGCTTAAATGAAAGTAGTAGCTGGGAGTGCTCTGAGCTCCTGAATGCCGCATGAACCTATGGGCGTCCTTGGACGAGGTAAGCCAAAATGTTACCTAGCAGCAGCCAACAAAAAGTCACCTGGTGGCCATGCCGTTGAAGTGCCGAGAGCGCTGTCATCGCTCGAATTCCTACTTCCACAATCGCGCCCCTCATGGGTCCGCCGTCTCCCGAGGCTCGGGGCCTTCGCTTGGCCCGATCATCTCCTCTTCTTCCTCGCCCCGCCCCAGCACGCCAGGCATGACCATGGCCTGCTGGAACCGCTGGTAAGTGGCAGCCGAGTTCCCCGGCCCGAAGGGCATGAGGGCGCCGGTGTGCGGGTACACCCACCGATGGTCGGCCAGTGCGGGCCAGAAAGGACCTTGAGCCACGGCTCTGTCGGTTGCGAGCGCGTTGATGCAGATGCGGGGCCGGTCGACCGTGCCGACGACGGCGACTGTGATTGGTGGTGCAGGGCAGCCCCCGCCTCGCATGGCTTGGGCCTCTCGAAGTTCTTGGATTGCTCTAGTGACGGATTCACGGGAGCTGAGCGGACACGCGCCGGAGCTCGCCCTCGGGTTGTGCTCGAGCGCCAACCTCACCTCACTGGTCAAGCCAGGGACCTCCCCGGTGGGAGCCCCCAGCCCTGACCCAAGGGGGCGCCGAGCGCGCCTTCCTGTGCAATGAGTGGCATGGCCCCGTCCCCCTGCACGGATCTCGAGGCTCTAGGGCGCTCCGTGGGGAGGATTTCCTTCTTCTTCTTGCATGGGTCCTCGCAAGGCGGTTCATCTACTTCGTTGTCCGGGCGCTCCGCTGCCGCTGCGCGTTAGGCGCGCTCGAGGGTGCAGACGGCATCCTTCTCGTCGCAGGCAATGGTGATGACGCCATTGCTCCCTGACATCTTGAGGACATTGTAGCGATGGTAGCTTACCGCCAGGAACTTGGAGAGAGCTGGGTACCCGAGGATCGCGTTGTACGGTAGCTGGACATGCGCGATATCGAATACGATGATCTCAATGTGGTAGTTCTTGCACTCGCCGAAGGTGACCCGCAGATGCACCTGCCCGATGGGCATGGTGGACCCCTCTGTGACTCCTGAGAAGTGCTTGGTCCGCAGGAGCTGTGCGTACATCATCTGAAGTTTCTCGAAGGTCTCAACTGAGAGGAGGTTGAGCCTCGCTCCACTATCGATGAGGGTTTTGGGGATGAGGACGTTGCTGATGGTCGGGGTGCACATCATGGGGAGCTTGTCGGCCATCAACGAGCACCTGAGTTGATCTCCTGGGTCGAAGGTGATGGTGGTCTGAGACCAGTTGAGGGGGCGCATCACTTCCGGCTTCGGGAGAGCGGCATTCACGTCCCGCGCGAACTGCTTGAAGGCGCGGTTGGAGGCTGGGATCTGGGCGTCGCCCAAGATGGAGGTCACCGCCCTGACCTCATGGAAGCCCCCAGCCCCATCGTCCTGCCTGTCTTCATCCCTCCTCCTGGGTGGCTGAGGCAGAGGAGGCATTCCAGCCTCAAGAGGGCGGACCTCACGAGGTTGACTGTGTCTGTCGGATTTCGGGCTCCACAAAACCCTAAGGATTCAAACACAGCGGCGTGTACGACGATCTCTCCCGGCTCAACCTAACCTGGCCCGCTACTCGATGGAAACAGCGAAGAACTCACTCGAAGGTGAGGGGAACACAGAACTCAGTAGTTCACCCAGGTTCGGGCCGCTGCGAAGAGTAAAACCCTACTCCTACTTTTGGTGGATTGCCTCTTACGAAGGTCGATTAAAGAACTAGTACAGTGCTCTCTCTGGCCTCGGATGCCAAGTGGCTAGGTGTGTTGTTCTAGGGTTTTGATGATCTGATCCCCTGCCAAGTATCCTACCCTCTCTATTTATAGGGGAGGCCCGAGTCCTCTTCCCTTATCGTAGGCGGGAAGGAATCCCACAACGACCAGTTTCGATGGGAGACAAGGGAACATGCTTCCCCTTTCGAAAGTGGTCTTCACCTGCAAAGCCGCTGCCAACACCGCACACATGAGCACATGGATGACGTATGTCCTGTCGGCGGGTGACCATGGCCTTTGGAGTCCTGATTCGCTCCCACCTTCTTTGCACTAAAGAGGAAACTACCCTGGCCTACGATCTGTTGCTCGCCTGGCCTTTCCTGTCGTCACCCTTGACTCCTCAGGCAGAGCCCTGCTTCGGAATGGCTGCCGCTCCGTAGGGGTCCTAAGGAGGCCCCCGTGGGTGTTGGTGCTGCTCCTCCTCGCGTGGCTTTGCCCCTCGCAAGGGCCTTATTCCGGGAGGTGCCGTTCCAGTCGCCTGCATGTCGCTAAGGTGGGCCCGTCCTAGGCAGAAGGCAGGCAGGTATGGGTACCCTGGTTCCCAGAATGCCAATAGTAGCCCGGGCCCAAGGCGTGTTTGGGTTGGCTTCTCGGCGAAGCCTTGGAGGTGGCCTGAAATGCCGCGGACCCCATTTCCCTGTGGGCCGGGCCTTTAAAACAGAGAGCCAATCCTATCTGCACTTATGGGGACCCGAATTACGAGTCGAGATCGCTGAATGAACGTGCTCAGTGATCCCACAGATCAATGCCCATCGAACACACACATGCTGAATAATAAGAGTCTTACATCCAAGTACCGAATTATTACATCACATGACCGAATGGTCAAGTTCACAAGGTACGGCCTAGAAGGCCAATTCACACTAATACAACTAGCGACGGAAATCTTGGGGCTAAGCGGGTACCCATGCCATCAGCCTACACCAACAGGCATTCTGACTGGGAAGCGTCCTAGTTCGCAGGGCCGTCTCCGAAGACGTACTCTTCTCCAAACTCCGATCCTTCCATGTCTGGTCAATAATATAACTAGTGGCAAGCCAATGAGTACTTTTGAATGTACTCGCAAACAGCCCATGATATGAACAATGCAAGTAAAGGATAACAATAATATGCATCTTTGGTGGACAACCACTTGGTTCTAAATAAACATGATCATGGATGTGCAACATAAGCTAAATGTTGATTTGAAGAATAGGTTACAGATATCAACATATCTATCAAGGGTTGAACACTCTAGGTTCACCCTATATGCCAAGTCAACAAACTTGGTCATATCAACTCTTCCATATTAACACCATTTACCACACACTCGCACACGCACTCTTGGTTTATGCGGAAACGACTGGACGTAGTTTAAGCAGGATTACCAACATGTCCTTGACTCTGCTATTCGAATAGCTTTACACTCTGCAGAGATAGTACGCTGGACCCACGAGAACCGGGTAAATTCCATATCATCCACGACTCGTGGTAACATACCTGAGGTAAGTACCCGATCGATGCATTTCCCTTGATGATACTATACAAAGAGGTCCACTCGATGGGTACCCAGCCCACATGTTGTACGTCTTACAAGCACCGACTCTGGATAGTAGCAACCATGCGGGGACCAACGGTGTGCCTGGAACACGTAAAAACGGCATAGTCGCCCTACCATGCACGACCCCATCACGAGAGTGACCACGCATCACTCCCGTCACTAGTAAGGTGGCTCTTTGCTAGCACCGACCAGAGTAATCGACAAAGCCGCATCCCATAAAGGGGTAACGTGGTCGTACATGTAAGGTTGGGACGGTCGACTCATCTTAAATATAATCCCATTTCTAAAACCATAGAGAGACAAAATACCCGGTGCACCACTTCTCTGAAAGTGGCCTCCTAACTCATCATCACCCTCGGGCATTAGTGGCACCCAACGGGGTTCTCATAAACCTTAGATTTATACCAACATCATGCTCATGCTACTACTATTCTAGCTTTACTTGTCAACATGATATTAGCGTGATCCTCATAAGTGGTAGGATCAAGCTCAATGCAAGTGCTCCGGAGGAGCCTGCGGTAACATCACTTCAATGATTTACCCACACTTATGATCATATGCAACGGAAATATTTTCTTTACTAGCATGCATTATAACATATGCTCAGACATGGTCAAAGGGCTTCTTGCCTTGGGCAACTAAGTATCCCGGGTCTTCTGGGTCTTCAAGTCCAACTCCTGCGTCACATGGGTTTTCTATCGTCGTAATAAATAAAAAGCAATAAATGGCTCACTCCAAAACAGATCACAAAGTCACTTTAGAAATGTTGTTTAATTCTGCTAAATCCATATTGTTATTTTAAAAATATTTGTCTCTGGTTTTAGTGAAAGAATATTTTTAAAATCAATATAACAAAACCAAAACTATTCCAAATTAACCCTTTTTATTATTATAAAACAGAATAGTTGTTACAAAAATTCATCCAAGGTTTCTGTTCAATATTACACATTTTTCGAAAAATAACAGTGGAAGAATCATATTTTTCACTGGTTAAATCTTTTAACAAAAATAATTTAAAAATAGGTTTTACATAAAAAAGAAAAAGGGCTACAGCCCCGGCCTGGCTTGACCTGGGACTGGGCCGGCCCACTGGCCAGCCAACCAGCCTGCCCAGGCGCGCGCACCGTCAGGTTTGAACCTGACGCATGGGCCTTGTGGTCAGTGGCTGCGGGCAGCGAAGGAGAGAGAGATGGACCACCGACAGGTGGGGCACACTTGTCGGGGTCGTCTCCTACCTGTGGCGAGAGAGGAGGAGGAGCATACCGACGTGGCTACCGATGTCCTCATGCCCTAACGATGACATGAATGGGTTCGGCTTGTCGTGGCCTACCTGGTGGTGGTCGAGTCGACGACAAAGGGTCTTTGGTTCACCGGCGACGAGGTTCCCCCAGCAGAGGGGTTTCGGGTGAAGGTGGAGGTGGCAGCTACGGGCACGGATTCGCTCGGGGAAGAGAGGGGAAAGCTTCCTGGGGTCACGGGGAGTTTTTTGGTGGGCAGAGGGACGCGAGAGCCGACTTGTAACTGGGAATCGACCGAAGCTCCGAGGCAGAGGGGCCTCGGTCGATCTCGAGCACCGGGGCTCTCCTTGCTCAATGGGGTGGCTAGGGAGGTGATTAAGGTCTCGGTGAGGTGGAGTGAGGGGTTCTAGAGCGAGGGGAGGGGATATTTATAGGACCACGATGGTGAGCCGACTTGGGAGCGCCGGTGATTCACCGTGGCTTGCATGGGGGTTCAGAGAGAGGCTAGGATCGAAACCACGGTCTCAGGACGTTGTTTTGGAGAGAGAGGGAGAGAGGAGAGGCAAGCTATCGTGGCCGTGCTCCTCTGGCGCTTCTAGGTCGTGCGATCACGCGTCGCACCGGCTCTTGGCGCGGAAGATGAGGGGGCCTAAGGGCTACCTGATGTAGAGAGGCTGTCGGGGGAGAGGAGACACACCGCGGGGAGGGTGGAACTGGCCGAGGGAGTCGCCTCACCTCGGTTGCTCTCTGTAGCGCGCCCAAAGCGCAGCTTTGGCATGCCACGGCATGCTGGCGCGCTCTGTGGTGCCTTGGACGTTTCTAGCATGTCCTGGGCACTGGCTTGGAGATACCTAGCCGTTGGGGTCCCGTGGGAGCCTCGGGTGGTCAAAGGAAGACAGATAAACAAGTATTGTCATCCTTGGGATGAAGCTCAAATTGACGACTTTGGTTTATCTACTTTGAACCTAAGAGGGGCCACTTGACTTGAGTTAGGCACTGATGTAAGCCACCTAATCTATGAGTTTGAGAGAAAGGGATTGGGTTTATCTGGGGTTTGCAGGGGTTTACCCAACTGTTAGAAGGTTCTCAACAATGGTTTGGGGTGGTTGCACCCCACCACTGGCTATGCAACTTAACAGGATTGGGTTTGGTGCTAAAACATGGGGCTACACCAAGTTTGAGCTCCATTAAAAAAGTTTTGGTTGGTAAACTTGAAAACATCCCTAAATGACCAGATTTGTTCCTTCCAAAGGGAGTGTGGGAAAATCAAGTCCCACAAATCCCATTTTTGGCATGGAGTCCTCATTTGAGGTATTAGGCACTCCTGCATAGTTTCAGCTCCATTGGATAAACTTGTTGTGTAGAGTTGCACTAACTTCATACTGGACAGAAGGGGTTTTGCAATTATTTGGTGACCTTAACCACCTTGGATCAAGGTGAAATTTTTGTGTGGGCACCAAATATGGCTTAGGGATACCATTAAAATTTTCTAAGAATTTATTGAGAATATTTCCTTTGGAAATATTTCAAAAGGTCAAAATAGACAGAAATGGTTTTCACGGTTTTACTCAAATAATTATAATATAAACCAGGGTTGAAAACCTTATGTATGGAAAATATATGTCCTTGTGAGTATCTCCAAATTTTCTCAGATTTTCTGAGTCTAGGAATATAATTTGTCGACTCAGAAACGGACATGCAAATAAAATAGGAAAATAATTCATAAAATAATTATTTTATAGTTTTGGTGAACTATAATGGTTTTAGAACCAAATCACCAACTTTGTGTAAGAGTACTTCTTGCCATCAAGGGCTTGTAGTGCAACCCAAGGCAGGGTTTTGAATTAACCAAAAATAAGAAAAAGGGTTTTGAAAATAATTTGGTTAGGAGAAATATGGTTTTTGATATCGCACAATCAAGCATAGAAGCATAAAATGACAACCATGGCACTCACAACATTAGTTTTGAAAAAAGTTTTAATAAACTCAGATTTTTGAATTACAGATAAAGGTGATAGTGAAAAGAGGGTGTCACAGACCATTCCCCTTACAAGAATTTCGTCCCCGAGATTCCTAAGTTAGGTGCTAAAAAGGTACGGAAACTCGGATCGGAGATAGTCTTCACGCTCCCATGTTGCTTCTGCTTCGGTGTGGTTGCTCCACTGAACCTTGAAATACTTGATGGTGGGGCTTCTGGTGCAACGCTCTGCTTCATCCAGGATGCGGATCGGTCTCTCACGATAAGTGAGGTCTGGCTGAAGGTCGATGGCCTGATGGTCAAAGTCTTTGTAAAGATCTGAACGGTTTGGCGCTTGGAGACACTTTCGAAGCTGTGACACATGGAAGACGTTGTACACACCCGAAAGTTCTGGAGATAGCTCTAAATGGTAGCAACTTCTCCACGCCTTGCCGTGAACTTAAAAGGTCCAATGAACCTTGGAGCAAGTTTCCCCTTGACGTGGAAACGCTTGGTTCCCTTGAGAGGTGTGACGCGGAGGTACACCTGGTCTCCGGAAACGAACTCCACTTCTCTGTGGTGAGAATCCGCATAGCTCTTCTGTCGCGACTTGGATGCCTTCAAGTTTTCTCGGACAAGCTGCACCTTATCTTCTGCCTCTTGCAGAACTTCCGGCCCGAAAATCAACCCTTCACCAATTTCGGACCAGTTGAGCGGGGTGCGGCACTTTCGTCCGTACAATACTTCAAATGGGGCCATCTAGAGACTGGACTGGTAGTTGTTGTTGTAGGAGAACTCAACGAACGGCAGACAGTCTTCCCATTTGGCACCATGTGCTAAGACACAAGCGCGGAGCATATCCTCGAGTATCTGGTTTACTCTTTCCGTCTGTCCGCCCGTCTGCGGGTGGAAGGTGGTGCTGAAAGAGAGCTTGGTTCCGAGGGCTTCTTGGAACCTCTTCCAGAATCTAGAGGTGAACTGCGTGCCTCGGTCAGATACAATCTCCTTGGGTACTCCATGAAGGCACACAATACGCTCAATGTAGAGGCTAGCCAGCTTGTCGCCCCCATATGTTGTACCGACCGGGATGAAGTGAGACATCTTGGTCAGATGGTCGACAATGACCCATATAGAGTCATGGCCTCTACTGGACCTGGGTAATCCGGTGACGAAGTCCATGCCTACTTTGTCCCACTTCCATTTAGGCACTTGGAGAGGTTGTAGAAGTCGAGTAGGTCGCTGATGTTCAGCCTTGACTCGCTGACATACATCACACTTGGCAATATAAGACGTTATTTCCCTCTTCATGTCATGCCACCAGAATCTTTCTCGGAGATCTTGATACATCTTGGTACCACCGGGTTGAATAGAGTATGGTGTGTCATGTGCTTCCTACAGGATCAAGTCCTTGAGTTCTACCTTGTTGGGTACGCATAAACGTTTCCCAAACCACACTACTCCTTGTTCATCCACCGAGAATTCTGGGTCCTTGCCTTCCTCGATCTTCTTCTTGATGCTTTCGATGCTCTTATGCCCCTCCTGGGCCTCCTTGATATCGTCCACCAGTGTTGGTTTGGTTTCCAGGTTAGCCAGGAATCATGGTCCAACTAGCTCCAACCCGAAGCTTTCCATTTCTTCTTATAAGGCTGGTAGCCTTTCTTTGAACATAACATTCAAGGTGCTGGCCTTCCGACTTAAGGCATCAGCCACTACATTGGCCTTACCGGGGTGGTATTGAATGCTGAGGTCGTAGTCTTTGATTAACTCCAGCCATCTTCGTTGCCTCATATTGAATTCCCTTTGAGTAAAGATATACTTCAGAATTTTGTCGTTAGTGTATATTTCACATCGCTTCCCGGAAGGTAATGTCACCATGTCTTCAGGGCATGCACTACTGTTGCCAACTCGAGATCATGGGTGGCATAATTCTCCTCATGCGAGCACAGTTGCAGCGATAGATACGCCACGACCCTGCCGTCTTGCATTAGGACTCCACCGAGCCCGGTTCTGGAGGCATCACAATATATCACAAATTCCTTGTTGATATCTAGAGTAGCCAATACCGGGGCGGTAGTTAATCTCTTTTTCAACTCCTGGAAGCTTGCTTCACACTCCGGCGTCCGTTCGAACTTCTTGCCTTTCTTCAAGAGCCGAGTCATGGGTCGACCGATGTGGGAGAATCCTTCTACAAACTTGCGGTAATACCCAGCAAGTCCGAGGAAGCTCCTGACTTCCTTCACATTGATTTGCGACTCCCAGTTGGTTACCGTAGTAATCTTGGAAGGATCGACTGCCAATCCACTTGTCGTCATGGTATGACCCAAGAATCCAACTTCATTCAGCCATAATTGCCATTTGCTGAATTTGACATAAAGTTGGTGCTCTCGAAGCTTCTCCAATACTAACCTCAAGTGTTGCTCATGTTCTTCTTCGGACTTGCAGAAGATTAATATGTCATCGATGAATACAACGACAAACTTGTCTAGGTATTCCATGAAGACCTTGTTCATGAGGTACATGAAGTAAGTTGGGGCATTTATCAACCCAAAAGACATGATAGTGCACTCGTATAGACCATACCGGGTCACGAACGCAGTCTTGGGTATGTCTTCAGGTCGGATCTTCATCTGGTAATATCCAGACCGGAGATCGATCTTGGAAAATACCTTGGATCCATTTAATTGGTCAAACAAGTCTTCAATCTTGGGGAGTGGGTACATGTTCTTGATCGTGACCTCATTGAAAGAACGGTAATCAATGCAGAGTCTGATAGTCCCATACTTCTTAGACACGAACACAATAGGTGATCCGCAAGGTCATGCACTCGGACGAATAAATCCCTTCTTGAGTTGCTCATTCAGCTGCTTCTTCAGCTCTGCTAGCTCTTCAGATCCCATCCTATAAGGCTTCTTATAGATAGGCCTCGATCCGGGCATGAGCTCAATGATGAACTCGATGTCTCGGTCGGGAAGCATCCCTGGTAGCTCATCAGGAAAGACATCCTGGTACTGACAGACTATCGGTACTCGGTGCAACTCTTATCCCGACAGGCTATTAACCTGCGGTACTTGAGTGGATACTGGCTCAGAGACATATTTAACTTTGACCCCTTGGTCGCTTGTCATGGTAATAGCCCTGTTGGCACAGTCAAAGATGCTCTGGTGTTTGGCCAACCAATCATACCAAGAATTACTTCTAAGCCTTGCGACTTAATGATGATGAGATCTGCTGAGAAGCTTATCCCGTTGATAACGATCCCGACTCCTCTACACCCTAGGTTGGTCCTTAACACTGCTCCCGGGGTATGTACTGCCATTTGCTGGTTAAGTAGGGTAGGCTTCAAACCACACTTTTCCGCAAACTTCTGAGTAACAAAAGAATGCGAAGCACCACAATCAAGCAATATTGTTGCTGGGGTGGAGTTGACGAGGAATGTATCCCGAATGCAGTCCGGGTCTTCATGCGCCTCTTCTGCGGAGATGTGATTAATACGTCCCGTGCTATGATACTGCTGATTGCGGGGAGCTTGGTAACTGCCTGGTACTCCTTGACCTTGATTTGGCGCATTGGGGCACGGTGCGTCGGGCTTCTTGTTGGGACACTGCCTGGAATAGTGCCCAGTCTGTACACATCCAAAACAGGTAACTTGTCCTCGACGGTTGGTCTTGACTCCACTGTTGTTCGGTGGGTTGAATGTTGGCCTGGTGTTGACTTGCTACTGAGGCTGGTAGTTCTGGCGAAACGTTGCAGCCTCATACTGCTACTACTTTTAACTGGGTCTTGCTGCAGCTGACTGCCATGAGCGTGGCTTTGGATTACTCGGTCCTCCACTACCCATCATCTTGCGCTTATGGGTGTCGTCCATTGCACAATGCTTATCCTCCAACATAAGGGCCTTATTAACCAGATCGCAGAAGGTCCATCATTCACAAACAACCAGTTGATACCGGAGTGACTGTTGTAGTCCTTCCAAAAAGCATTCAACTTTTGGGGCCTCAGTGTTGATGTCCTCTGGTGCATATCTTGACAGGAGGTTAAACTTCTGCAAATACTCCTTGATGGTTCCACTGCCTTCTCTTAAGGCTCAGAATTCCCGCTTCTTGATGGTCATCATTCCAGGAGGAAAGTGAGGAGCGCGGAATCGTTCCTTGAACATTGCCCAAGTGATGACTTGTCCCTCTCGCATGATCTAGAACCCATCCCACCAATCTCTGGTCGTGCCTCCGAGACAGTGAAAAGCGTAAAGGACTTTCTAGCGATCATCAGTGCACTTGACCAGCACGAGTAGGTCTTCGATAGTATGGATCCAGTCATCGGCATCCAATGGTTCAGTCGTCTCCGTGAATATGGGTGGCGTAGTCCGCATAAACTCAGATAGAGTAGAGCGACCATTGCCATTCCCATTCTACGGCGGGTTGTTCACCAAGACTTGAGCCAACTGCTGGATAGCGGCATTACTGGCTTGACGTTCCTCTCGGGGAGCTTGAAGGAACTCAGCCATAGTCAAGCTTTGTGGAGGAGGCGATGGCGGTGGAATAACGCCTCGCTGCTGCTCGTGGTGATCTCTAGCTTGAGCATCTCCTCCGGTTCCCTGTTGTTGGCCTGAAGAGGCAGAGTCGGGGTTGCCGAAGGTGCTGGTGCGAGTTGAAATCACCATCCTGTCAGGGGAGTAGAGAAGTCAATATGCCGAATTAGCGGAATCATAAGGGATAATGCTCTATTAAAGGGGGGTTTGGTGTCGTGCTAGCGTGAGATTCTTAAACCAAGATTTTTGGGAAAAGCTAATGCATTAGATTTAAAACAAGTGATGTAGTCTCTTACAAGCTACCTAAGGCAAAAATGCGGCTTGCATCATACATGTTCACACAACACTCATGGTTCACACGAACCAATACATGAACTCACTACGCTTGGGGAGACTCCTAATTGCCTAAGCCGTAATCCTAAGCGGCGGACTGCTCGGTCTCGTAGGTGGGTTCTGCAGGGTCTTCGTCTTCATCTTCATCGGTGCTTTCTTCCTTCAGAGGTATAGGAGAAGGAAGTGGTCCATCATGGCATCTCTTGGTTGGCGAAGCAGTGAGGAGCTCAGTGTACTCTTCAGCGGACAGGCGGCGACTCTGAATAGAAGTGGCCTGAATCAGTGGTACTCCTCCTCGGAAGGCAATGGCTGATCGCCCTTCGGGTGCTCCTTCCTTCTTGACCTTGCGGGTCTTCACATTCTCCGTGTGAAGCAGGTCCTTCACTTGGTGTAGTTCTTGGCGAATCTTCGCCGACTCCTTGATCAAAAGGTGAGTCAAAGTGTCAGAGGAGAGGCTGAAGTAGGTCTGAAACCTTAGTGGCTTCCCGTCCTCTGGAGATGGGTTGAGCGTCCAACTCCCATCAATTCCATCCTTAATAAAAGGTAGATGACGAGTAGCTGGCTCGTTATCCATCTCGGGAAGGATGTCGCGGAGATGCATGAGCGCCTTTGGTGCGGTTGTCTCCACTGCCAACATCAGATCCTCCATTTGTGGTCCTTCAAAGAACCAACTAGTTGGGGAGTCATTAGCCTTCACTATCACGTCCACGTGATATTCCTTGGTGTCTGCCTTGACCTACTGCTCCTGGTACAGGAAGATGGGCGTGCAGCATACTTGACACTTCTCGAGGCTATCTCCCAAAAGTAGGGGCAAGCCCGTCTCCAGAAGCATCTCAGGTACGGCGGCCATCTACAAGGATCTAAGAGAGAAGGTTAGAAAGTTTTAGTGGGTGCAGAGAATCTCGGGGGTAAAGGATAGGTGCACTTATCGTCTTGGCTATCGTCCATGCTACCTAAGGCTTCCTATTGTCAGGATGGCTCTGATACCAGCTCTGTGGGGACCCCAACTTACGAGTCGAGATCGCCGAATGAACGTGCTCGGTGATCCTAGAGATCAATGCTCACCGAACACACATATGTTGAATAATAAGAGTATTACATCCAAGTACCGAATTATTACATCACATGACCAAATGGTCAAATTCACAAGGTAGGGCCTAGAAGGCCAAATCATGCTGATACAACTAGCGGCGGAAATCTTGGGGCTAAGCGGGTGCCCATGCCATCAGCCTACACCAACAGGCATTCTCACTGGGAAGCGTCCTAGTTCACAGGGCCGTCTCAGAAGATGTACTCTTCTCCAAACTTCGTTCCTTCCATGTCTGGTCAATAATATAACTAGTGGCAAGCCAATGAGTACTTTTGAATGAACTCACAAACAGCCCATGATATGAACAATGCAATTGAAAGGATAACAAGTAATGTGCATTTTTGGTGATAACACCTTGGTTGTAAATAATCATGATCATGGATGTGCAACATAAGCTAAATGTTAATTTGAAGAACAGATTACAGATATCAACATATCTGTCAAGGGTTGAACACTCCGGGTTCACCCTATATGCCACGTCACTAAACTTGGTCATATTAACACCATTTACCACACACTAACACACACACTCTTGGTTTATGCAGAAACGACTGGATGTAGTTTAAGAAGGATTACCCAACTGTCCTTGACCTTGGACACGACTATTTGAATAGTTTTACACCCTGTAGAGGTAGTACCCTGGACCCTCGAGATCCGGGAAACTTTCGTGTCATCCACGACTCGTGGTAAATAACATACCCGAGGTAAGTACATGATCGATGCCTTTCCCCTGACGATACTAGACAAAGAGGTCCACTCGATTGGTACCCAGCCCACATGTTGGACGTATTACGAGCACCGACTCTGGACAGTAGCAACCATGCGGGGGCCAATAGTGTGCCTGGAACACGTAAAAGCGGCATAGTCACCCTACCTGGCACGACCCCATCACGAGAGTGACCATGCATCACTCCCGCCACTAGTAATGTGGCTCTTTTCTAGCACCGACCAGAGTAATCAACAAAGCCCCGTCCCATAAAGGGGTAACATGGTCGTACATGTAAGGTTATGACGGTCGACACATCATAAATATAATCCCATTTCCGAAACAACACACACACAAAATACCCGGTGCACCACTTCTCCGAAAGTGGACACCTAACTCATCATCACCCGCCGGCATTAGTGGTACCCGACGGGGTTGTCATAAACCCTAGATTTATACCAACATCATCCTCATGCTACTACTATTCTAGCTTTACTTGTCAGCATGATATTAGCTTGATCCTCATAGGTGGTAGGATCAAGCGCAATGCAACTGCTCTGGAGGAGCCTTCGATAACATCACTTCAATGATTTACCGACACTTATGATCATATGCAATGGAAATGTTTGCTTTACTAGCATGCAATATAACATATGTTGAGACATGGTCAAAGGGTTGCTTGCCTTGGTCAGCTAAGTATCGGGGTCTTCAGGGTCTTCAGGTCCAACTACTTCGTCACACGGGTTTTCTATCGTAGTAATAAATGAAAAGCAATAAGTGGATCACTCCAAAACAGATCAAAAAGTCACTTTAAAAATGTTGTTTAATTCTGATAAATCCATATTGTTATTTTAAAAATATTTGTCTCTGATTTTAGTGAAAGAATATTTTTCAAATCAATATAATCGAAGCAAAACTATTCCAAATTAACCCTTTTTATTATTATAAAACAAAATAGTTGTTGCAAAATTCATCCAAGGTTTCTATTAAATACTACACATTTTTAGAAAAATAACAGTGGAAGAATCATTATTTTTCACTAGTTAAATATTTTTACAAAAATCATTTAAAACCAGGATTTAAATAAAAATAAAAAGGGCTACAGCCCCGGCCTGGCTTGGCCTGGGACTTGGCCGGCCCACTAGCCAGCCAACCAGCCTGCCCAGGCACATCCGCCATCAGGTTTGAACCTGACGCGCGGGCCCCTGCGGTTAGTGGCTGCGGGCAGCGAGGGAGAGAGAGATGGGCCACCGACAGGTGGGGCACACAAGTCGGGGTCGTCTCCTACCTCTGGCGAGAGAGGAGGAGGAGCACGCCGGCGTGGCTACCGACGTCCTCAGGCCCTAACGATGACAGGAATGGGTCCGGCTCGTCGTCACCTACCTGTTGGTGGTCGAGTCGACGACGGAGGGGCTCTGGTTCACTGGCGACGAGGTTTCCACGACGGAGGGGTTTCGGCTGAAGGTGGAGGTGGCAGCTACGGGCATGGATTCGCTCGGGGAAGAGAGGGGAAAGCTTCCTGGGGTCAGGGGGAGTGTTTTGGTGGGCAGAGGGACGCGAGAGCCGACGTGTAGCCGGAGATCGACCGGAGCTCTGAGGCAGAGGGGCCTCGGTCGATCTCGAGCACCGGGGCTCTGCTTGCTCAATGGGGTGGCTACGGAGGTGATTGAGGTCTCGATGAGGTCGAGTGAGGGGTTCTGGAGCGAGGGGAGGGTCTATTTATAGGCCCGTAATGGTGAGCCGACTCGGGAGAGCCGGTGATCCACCATGGCGTGCATGGGGGTGCAGAGAGAGGCTAGGGTCAAAACCACGGTGTCAGGACGTGGTTTTGGACCTCCAGGACTCACTGCGATAGAGAGCGAAAGAGGAGAGGCGAGCTATCGTGGCCGCGCTCCTCTTGCGCTTCTGGTGCGCGCGGGCACGCGTGGCACCGGCTCTTAGCACGGGAGAGGAGGGGCCCTGAGGGCTACCTGAGGCAGAGAGGCTGTCGGGGGAGAGGAGAGACACCGCGGGGAGGTTGGAGCTGGCTAAGGGAGTCGCCCCCACCTTGGTTGCTCTCTGTAGCGCGCCCAGAGTGCAGCTTTGGCATGCCACGGCATGTTTGCACGCTCTAGGGTGCCTTGGATGTGTCTAGTGTGTCCTGGGCACTGGCTTGGAGATGCCTAGCCGTTGGGGTCCCGTGGGAGCCTCGGCTAGTCAAAGGAACACGGGGAAACAAGTGATGTCAGCCTTGGGCTGAAGCCCAAATTGAGGATTTTGTTTTATCTACTTCGAACCAGAGAGGGGCCACTTGACTCGAGTTAGGCACTGATGTCAGCCACCTAATCTATGAGTTTGAGAGAAAGGGATTGGGTTTAGCTGGGGTTTCGAGGGGTTTTACCCAATTGTCAGAAGGTGCTCGACAGTGGTTTGCGGTGGTTGCACGCCACCACTGGCTATGCAACTTAACACGATTGGGTTTGGTGTGAAAACATAGGGCTACACCAATTTTGAGCTCTATTAAACAAGTTTATCTTGGTAAACTTGAAAACATCCCTAAATGACCAGATTTGTTCCTTCCAATGGGAGTGTGGGCAAATCAAGTCCCACAAATACCATTTTTGGCATGGAGTCCTCATTTGAGGTATTAGATAAACTTGCTATGTAGAGTTGCACTAACTTCATACTAGACAAAAGGGGTTTTGCAATTATTTGGTGACCTTAACCACCTTGGACCAAGGTGAAATTTTATATGGGCACCAAATATGGCTTAGGGATACCACCGGAATTTTCTAGGAAATTATTGAGAATATTTCCTTTGGAAATATTTCAAAAGGTCAAAACAGACAAAAAAGGTTTTCAGGGTTTTACTCAAATAATTATAATATAAATAAGGGTTTGAAACCTTATGTATGGAAAATATATGTCCTTCTAAGTATCTCCAAATTTTCTCAGATTTTTCTAAGGCACAAAAGTATTTTTCCTTATAGGAATACCATTTCTAGCCTCAGAAATGTACATGCAAATAAAATAGGAAAATAATTCATAAAATAATTATTTTATGGTTTTGGTGAGATATAATGGTTTTAGAACCAAATTACCAACTTTCGGTAAGAGCACTTCTTGCCATCAAGGGCTTGTAGTGCAACCCAAGGCAGGGTTTTGAATTAACCAGAAATAAGAAAAAAGGTTTTGAAAATAATTTGGTTAGGAGAAATATGGTTTTTGATATCACACAATCAAGCATACAAGCATACAATGGCAATCATGGCACTCACAACATTAGTTTTGAAAAGGTTTTAATAAACTCAGATTTTTGAATTACATAAAAAGGTGATAGGGAAAACAGGGTGTGACAGCAGTGCATCTCCTGATGTGAATCTGTCGCCCGTCTCCGCCCCCTATCCATTCCACGGCTAGTTCTTCCTTCTGATCCACGTGTGTCGCGTCGTCTTTGCCTTGTTCTCTTCGTCATGTCTCGGAAAGGGGGAGAAGGCGGGGACTCGCATGGCTCACTTGTCCCAGCGGCACCCCGGCCCGTGCTGGAGCAGTCGGTGGTGGTGAACCTCGACGGGTTGGAGAAGGTTCGGCTAGTAGTTGCCGCTAACTCCAATAAATGGGGGGCCGCCCAGATCTGCCTGGGCGTATGGCCTCGGGGGGAGAAGGTGTCTCCCGCGGTTCCTCTCCATTTCCACGCCTTCCTATCAGGTGTGTTGCCGCCATTCTCGGGCTTCCTTGACGCGGTGCTTTCGCACTACCAGATCCACTCGCTCCATGTGGACCCCTGCTCTTTGATCCTCCTATGTGCCTTGTGCGAGGCCTTTGTCGGTGTCACTCCTTCCGTGGCATTGCTCTGCCACTTCTTCTCTCTTGTGTTGGTCTCCGAGATGAAGTTCTCTGGGTGTGCGTCCTTGGAAATTGATGACGCATCAGCCCTTGGGATCCCATGCGTCGAGCTCCTCCCTGATGTGGAAGGGTTCCGGCGGCAGTGGGTGCAGGTTGAGGCTGCCGGGCTGGAGCTTTGTTCCAACCTCCTCTGTCCCCGGCGACGCCGAAACGGGGCTGGGAGCGCGAAGAGATCAGCAACCCCCGGCTCGCGCTGGTCTTGACCCGACTGGGACAACAGAGGCGTGCGGGGGTGTCGATGGCGATGGTGGTGCGCAAGTTCATCTGTCGGTGGATTGCTCCCCTTCAACGCCATTCCTGCCCCCATGTGGGCTTATGTAGTGCCCAGTGACTCGATGAGGACTCAAGTCACCCCCTTTTCCCCTGACGTCCTGCGTGAGCTGCTTCGTTGGTTGACCGGCGGCAATCCTGACGAGCTTCCCCTGGACGGCCATCCGTTGTACCACCTCAAGGCCCCGGAAGCTCTCACCGCAGAGATGCCGCTCTTCTATAAATGGGAGTTCCTCCCTGAGGGGGAAAACATTTCCTAGAGGCCGCGCCCCCTGGGGTTCAGCCCCGCGAACACCCTGATTGTGTGGTTACCTCCGGGATCATGGTGGGCTCCGCACCGGCACCAGCCCCCCGCCCAGCTCTGCCTCCGTGTCTAGCCGGGGTTGGTGGTTACGATTGGTCAACAATGGAAAGAGCCGCCCAAGCTATAGAGCCTCGCTCGAGGGCTGCCAAGTCCCACCGCCGGGGCACCCCCGCCGGAGAAAGAGGAAGTCGTCCGAGGGCGGCCGGCTCCCGGTGCGTGGGGCTTCGGCAAGGTAGAAGTGGATGGCCATTGACGAGTAAGCGCGCGTCTCCCTCCTTGTCCTCCTTTACGTGACTGTATTCTAAGCCTCCATTCCTCTGGTCTCCGTTCGACGGTCGGGGGGTGGATCAGCGTCGCCTGCTCCGGAGGCCGCTGGGCGTCCCGCGGCTTCCTCCCTCACACTCCACGGAGCCTAGTCTCGTGAGCCTCCTGAGCGCGAACCTTGTGTGGTCTTTTTCGTTGGAGGCCTTCGGTTCTTCGAGGGGATGCCTTTCCCTCGCTTGTGGCACCTCCCGGGGTCATGCCGCACCTTCCCCATGGACCACGTCCAGCATGGTGATAAGGGGCATCATGGGGCGCTTAACATCGATGAAACGGATGTAGGGGAGCCCCAAGCCCCCGAGAACGGACTTGGGTCGGGTGCCCCCTTGCGTGCTTCTCTTGTTCGTTGTTCGAGAGGTGAGGACCCCCGCCTACCTCTGGAGCCTGTCGCAGGTTCGCCCGCCACACCATTGGGCTTGCTCCGCACCGCTGTGGATGTGCTTCAACGTTTGGGGGCATGACTTGCCAATCATGAGGCCCGCCAGGAAGGTGAACGCCAGTACCTTGCATCAGGGTGGCACCAGCTTGAAATTGCCGTGAACCTCAGCCATTTGCAGCGGGAGTGTGCTCGCGCAGAGGCAGAGGCATCCCTTGTTGTGGAGGTAGAAGCCCGCGAGCGCGCCCTCGACGAGGCTCTCTAGAATGATTGTCGACACAGGGCCTCCGAGGACCGCCCGAAGGAGCTCTGCACCCTCATTGCTGATCTCGAAGCGCAATCTCCACCGATGGTTCCCAGGGGGGCCTGCCGGTGGAGTCCTTCCTTGTTGGTCCTCGAACTTCTGCCGACTCACTGGTGCAGGAGTGCATAGAGACGCAGGAGCGCCTGCTGTTTCTTGCCAAGGAGTCCCTTGCCTCTCGGGAAGCGAAGCTTCAGAACGAGATAGGCAGGAGGGTGGCGGAGGCTCGACGTTCCCTTCTCCTTATTTCTCGTGCAAAGTTGAGGCTCCAGGAGTCCCGCTTCCTCAAGAGCCGTGACTGCCTGCAAAATGAGGCTACTGCCCTATGGAGGAGGTTGGATCAGGAAATGGAAAGCCGACAGGCCGTGTTGGACGCACAGGCCATTGCCAAGGGTAAGCTGACTAACATCTCCAAACAAGTGAAAGGCGTGTCTTCCCTTGTCGGAGAGGCTTCCAAAGAGGCCGCCCGCGCTCATAGCCTCCAACTTGAACACTCCGGGATGTTCCAGTCCCTTGAGCGGAGGGCTTCCCACGCCCTGGGTGACATCTGCGGAGAAGTCGTCTTTGGTCCCCTGATTCCTGACAACTCCGGGTACTTGGGATTTTCTACCGCGTCGTGGAGCATCTCGAGGCAAGCGCCGAGAAGGCCTTTCCGCTCGTGTAGGAGAAGAGTCGCGACCTTTTGGTGATGCTGCCTCCGATGTCTTCAGTCACCTTCTTCGCCTCGACCCTATTTTTGATCTTGCTTCGCTGCTGGACCCGGTGCGAGAGACGATCCGCGCCGCCCTAGCTGAGTGGGTCGAGGTTCACGTGGAAGACCTGGTGCCAAGGCTTGCTCCAGAGGGCCGCGACATGGGCTCCGATGAAGACGTGCCCTCATGATCCACAACCCTGTACTCCGGATAGGTGCGTGTGTTAAGTTTAACATCAGTTAGGTCATGTCTGGTGGGTACCTTTTAACGTGTTTCCTGGTGTCGAGGTACGTGTGGCGCTTCTATTCTAGCCGCGACTGTCGCTAGCCTAAGATGTCGCAATACTAATGATTTTCCTACGAGCGTGAGCTCGTCCGCGTGTCTCCTTCCTGCTTTTGGGGTGGTTTGAAGACCCTTTCGGCACTTTGTGTCTGCAGGTCCTGGTCCCTCACATCTCCTTGCCTTCGTGCGGTGCAACCCGTTACCAAGGATTCTCCTCACGGGGCAAAGCCCCGGTGCCCTGGGGCCCGTGTGGCATTGTGACCAGTTAGGCCCCTGAGGTGTGCTGCTCAGGAGCCCCCTTTGACACTCAAGCCTCTCTGCATCTTTAGGCCCTAGTCCCGCACATATCCCTGTGACCGCGGAGCTCGCGCTTCACTGGATGGGGCCTCACCACTCCCGGCACTGACCAGGTCATCGCCGATAGTGGCGAGTGGCATTATGACCAGTAAGGCTCCTGACCTGGAGCCCCCCTTCTCGCGCTCGAGCGATTCCGCATTCTGCCCCTTTTTGTGATTGCCTCGGGAGAACCTAAGACCCCCTAGGTTCTCGTGCAATATCAATCAAAACAAAGGGGAAAGGGGAACACGAGTCTAACGAAACGAGAGAACATAAAAAACGAAATCCCCACCCTTCTTTACTTTTCAAAACATCAAGCAGGGAAACCCGCGAGCCCTTGACAGCTCAAGATACAGCAGAAAGGGAAAGGCATTAGAGGGCCTCCACTTAAAAAGCAATGAAGAAACAAGAAGAAACCACATCCGGCATACCAGCTAGTCACCACCTCCATCTCCCCCAGCGCTGAGCATAGGGCTTCCACTAGGCGTGGGGTGGACCCCTTCCGCGTCCTCGGGGGGGGGGGGGGGGGGGGGCTGGGCATATACAGCCTTGGCTCATTATTACGTGAGAGTGTCATGGTGGGGGTGTATATGGGAGGTCGCGAGGATGCTTTGGCCTCGCAAGTGTCCCTACCCCCGAGGCATTAGGCGCCTGATTCCGGAAGTCATTCGGGGACTGTGTTGATTCCATCGTCTTCTCCAGTAGGCGTGGTGTGGACCCCTTGCGCGTCCTCGGGGGGGGGGGGGGGGGCTTGGCGTGTACAGCCTTGGCTCGTTATTATGTGAGAGTGTCACGGGATGAAGTAGGTTCCGGAAGAATTGAAAGACGATGCGGAGTCGATGCAGTGGTGGCGCTGGGGCGTCGCGAGGCTATGCCGAGGTGCTACGGGTTGATGCGGGGCCCGAGGATGCTTTGAGGGCTCCTTGACCCATGGTTGTGCGCCCCGCTCGCGATCACGGGCTTGGAGCGACGTAGCGTGGCCCGCCCTCAGCGAGTCCCCGAGCGTGGGGGACCCACCTGCGCCCTCCGGAGGGAAGGCTCAGCCAGGTGTTGGGTGCGGGATCCCCGTGGCGATGCCCCAGAGCACCTTGCTGCCCCCCCCCCCCCCCGCGGGTTCCTTGGCTGATACCCTAGGCCGCGCCCCCTGGACGGTTTGTCCCAGCCTAAGGGCAGCGACGGGTATTCGAACACGAGTTGGTATCCGAACGAAGCCTGCACCTGTGACATGGGCGTGTGTTCCACCCTCCGTCCCCAAGTGAGCGTCGTGCACCCTCGGGGCGGGAGCGGGTATACCACCCCGGCCACCTGGTTGGGTTCGTCTGGCCCGGGAACATGGGTGTATGTTCCACCCTCCGTCCCCAAGCTGGGGCCCTTGACCTGGACATGAGGGTGCGTCCACCCTGTCCAAGGCGAGAGGTCCCCGGTCCCCTGACCCAGACACGTACCTGAGGCAACTCCCAAACAGCAGGTGTGCCCCACGAGCGTACCCGCGATGGGCACCCTCGTGGAGCCACCCCCTTGGATCACCCTGTAAGTGCATCTAGTGCCCCTTAGTGATTTTGGTGGTTTGAAGACTTATAGGTTAAGTATCTAATATGTTTTAAAGTGTACACAGGATCTATAAGTCATTGAGGAGTTTGAGATATTTGAAGAATATCGACCCCTAAAAATGTATGTCTTCAGTTGAAGAAATTGGTCTGAAGCTGAAGAAATGAATCGCGAAGAATTTGCGATAAAATTGATATTCCTCATGAAGATATTGATATTGAGAAGATCGGTGGTTCCTAAAGAAAATCGTTCTAAAGAAACTGAAGCGTGAAGATTTTAGCTTTCTGTTTTTACTTTCTTCGCATTTGATGAATAGGAACACCGTACTGTTAAAGGGGGTCAAAGTAACACTATGGAATGGATTTCCTCATGATGCTCAACCCAAGCCAAATCCTACCAAAAGCCTCAAGTGAGGAATATGAGTGACATGAGGACTCTCACAGTTGAGGGTCCCGACCGTTTCGATAAGCCACGCCAAGTCACTGATCTTATCCACTCCAACGGTCATATTATTTAAGGGCATTAATGTCAAATCATGTCGGGATGCTCCCAGGCTATAAATAGCCGTCCCCACAACCACTAGTTGGTTGGCTGCTCCGTTAGAAACTGACACTTGTCATAAGAGCAACCCAATTCCTCAGAGCTTTCGAGAGTAAATCATTAGTGAGGAAATACACCACCCACCGAAACCACAAACCAAACCTAGTGATTGAGCATCACTGAAGAAGTTGTTCCTGTGTGGGACTGAAGCCTTTTACCTTTGAGGATTGTGCATCCTCCAGACGGTTAGGCGTCATGGTCTAGAGCAATCCAACAGTCAATTGTGGATCGCCGGGTGACCGAGTTTGTGAGGGTTTGGAAGTCTGCCCTGAAGACTTACCACGAGTGTTGGGCGAGGACTGTGTGTCCTTAGCTCAAGGAGAATACGGTAGGGACTGTGTGTTCCGGGACTGGGTGTCCTTTGGTTTCAATACCAAGCCGCTCCAAACCAGATGTACAACTGTCACAGCAGTTGGAACTGGGTCATCAACAACAGTCTTCACCAAGAATCGGGTTCTAATTCCTCAACTCTTTACTTTCTCTGTATTATGTGTTGATGACTTTCACTATGTCTGTTTGAAGAATTTGCTGAAGACTTTCTCTGAATTTCCTCAACCCCAAATTCTTCACTTGAGTTAATCATCATCTGTATTCTGTGTGCCTGCTTACTGTGCAATCTGTTTTCACATTCTTCACTCTGTAATACTTCTATTGTGAAAGTTTGCACGTCTGATCCGTAACCGTTTCCGCTGTAAGATAGTCATCAGTGAGGAATTTCCTCAAAAGGAATTTCCTCAGTGATGAAATTCTAAAAATCTCCTATTCACCCCCCCCCCTCTAGTCGATATAACGCACTTTCAATTGGTATCAGAGTGAGGTACTCCCTTGTTCTGTGTGATTTTGGTTTAACCACCTGGAGTTTTAGTTATGTCGACTGCAGGCATGTTTAAGGTGACTGCAGCATGTCCTACCTACGAGGGAAAGAACTTTCCCTTCTGGAAGAACAAAATGCAAATGCATCTACAAGCTATAGACAATGATCTCTGGTATATTGTGGAAAATGGTGTCCCCATCATTTCTGCTAGTGTCACTACAGCTGATGTGAAGAAATTCAAGCAACTTGATTCTCAAGCGAAGAACATCATCTGTGGTCATCTGAGCCCTGGCCAGTTTGGAAGAGTAAGTGCCTTAGGCTCTACAACACTGATATGGGAGAGACTGTGCAAGGTAAATGAAGGAGTATCAACCCAACGTGACTCTCGTGTTGATATTCTTCGCAATCTCTTCAATCGCTTCAAGAGACATGACAATGAAAGCTGCCAAGACACCTTTGATCGCCTCACTGACATATCAAATGAACTGCAAGCACTGGGAGCTCGAGACATCACTGATCACGAAGTTGTGAAGAAACTTCTGAGATCTTTGGATTCTTCATTTGACACTTTAGTTCTGATGATTCAAGAAAGACCAGACTACAAGATGTTAGATCCTGTTGATATCCTCGAAAGGCTAAATACTCATGAATTCCAGCTAGAAGAAAAAAGAGATCTATATGGACAAAGCTATTCCAGACCACGTGCACTGAAGGCAAGAGCAATTTCCTCATCTGAAGAAGAAGACACAGATGACAGCAGTTGTGACCCTGAAGAATTTGGTCAGGAACTTGCAATGCTTGTGAGGAAATTCCAGAGATTTACACGACGAGGCCAGTTCGGTAAATCATCAAGAAGAGACATGAGGAAATCAGAATCTGCATCTGAGGACTACAAGAAACGGACCTGTCACAAGTGCAAGAAATCAGGCCATTACATTGCTGATTGTCCTCGCTGGGGAAAGGAATCAAAGAAGAAGAAATACAAGGATGACAGTTCTGATGACTCAAAGAAGAAGAAGAAATCTTCAAAATCCTCATCCTCAAAGTCCTCCTCACACAAGAAGACTAGCTTCAGAAAGGCTCGGGCACTTATTGGCAAGGAAATGGATTCCGAGGCAGAATCAGAAGAATGTGATGATGAAGAAGGATCTGGAGAAGATTCAGAATCCGGACAGGCTAGTCTTGCACTAGCAACCAATTTCGCCAGCAAGTCAATCTTCAATCATGAAGAAAATGAGTGCACCATCCATACTGATGACTATGCTGATGACTTCGCTCCAACCTATTGCTTCATGGCAAAAGGTTCAAATGTATCACATAATGCCTCCTCATCTGATTCAAGTGACTGTGAACATGATGATTACAAAAAAAACCCAGTTACAGTAAACTTTCCATCATTGCCACTAACAAACTGCTCTGTAAAAGCTTCAAAAACTGCTAGACAAAAGTGATGATTTGTTGAATGATGAAATGAATCTTAATCAAATCCTCGCTGATGACATGAAAAATCTTCAATCTAGATTTGATATTCTTCAGGATCGATATGATACACTCCTCACTGATCATGAGAAGCTTTCCTACGAATTTCTTCAAAGGAAGCTTGATCTAGAGAAGTTGAGGATGTCTTATGATGATCTTTGTATGGAAAATGATTCATTACTAGCTCAACAGATCAGCGCTAGTCAAGTTGAATTTATTCCTCCATGTCTTAAATGCATTGATCGTGAAACTGCTAATTCTTCACCAGAATCTTCAAATGCTACCACTGCTACAAATTCTTCAACTGCACCTGTTGTGTCTATTTCCTCACCTGAGGAAAACACAAATGTACTGATGAAAATGCAGGGTTGAAGGAATTGTACTTGACAGGCATGTACAAAAGCCTCAAAGGACATCAAATCCTTTGTGATGTGCTCAAAAAGCAGATCTTGAATAGGAACCCGAGGAAAGAAGGAATTGCCTTTGAGAGGAAATTGAATGCTGATGGATCTTATTGGAAACCTGAGCAGTATCCCAGAACCTCATGGGTTGCTGCTACTGGGCCTCCTTTTGATCCATCTAATCTAACTGGTTTCTCATGTGAATTATCCTATTCCTCTGATGAGTCATTTGATTCCAACTATAAACTGTTCAAAGATCAATCTGGTAAAGTATTTGCTCGATATGTTGGAACTAACTGCAGAAATGGCCCTCCTCTAAGGAAAATCTGGGTTTCCAAAAGTTGTCTTGAAAATCTTCAAGTGAATGTTCTCATGACATCACCTCTGAAGTATCTGAACCCCAGATCAAATTCCTCAGGAGGACCAAAGTCTTCAAGAGGATCAAAATCCTCAACTAGTCAAAACTATGCTCATACCCGTGCTTATGCGTCTAATATGCAGGCAAACTACAAGGAATATGATTATGAGCACTATTCTTCAAATCATTATGTTCATAAATCCTCAAACCAGTTCTCTGCATACTCATATGAGTACTTTAATCCCCCTACTGTTAAGAGAAGTGCATTAGCGTCAATGCCACCTTTTTCATATGGTGCTCGCAGGATGATGAACGCTTTGCCACCCCTTCAAATGTGGGTGGTGAAGTAATCAAACTAATCACTTCTGCAGGTCAGGTCTCCAGATGAAAATCATCATCTGAAGAATTTGCTGGAGACCTGAGGAAATGGTTGATAGGACGCAAGCTAATGATTGATGAAATAGAAATATTTCACACGTCCTTACATTTCTGTTATGATGAAATTAGTATCATATTCTTCAAACTTGAAGCATATGAGATGGTAAGCTGTACTAGTTCATCTGCAGGATGACAAACCCAAAAATACTGAGTGGGTTCTCGATAGTGGCTGCACACATCACATGACTGGTGATAAAAGCCTACTGATGAATATGCCACTAACTCCATCACCTCTGAAGCAAATCACATATGCTGATAAAGGTAAAAGCAAGGTATTGGGACTTGGCAAAGTAGCTATTTCCAAGGATAGGCATATGGACAAAGTGATGCTTGTTGAATCCCTTGGTTTTAACCTCATGTCAGTCTCGATGCTTTGTGATCTTGATATGATTGTTATCTTTTGTAGATATAGATGTGTAGTCATCATGGAATCTGACAGATCCAAAGTCTTCGAAGGTGTAAGAAGAGGGGATTTGTACATTGTTGACTTCTCTACAGGTCCTCAACTAGCCACTTGCTTACTAGCAAAAACCTCAGAAGGATGGCTGTGGCACAGAAGACTAGGTCATGTAGGCATGAGGAATTTGCACACACTTGCAAAGAAGAAGCATGTCATTGGCATCGAATCAGTAAAATTCCTCAAGGATCATCTCTGCGGTGCTTGTGAATCTGGGAAAATGACCAGATCCAAGCATCCCTCCAAAACCATCATGACCACTACACGTCCATTTGAATTGCTTCATATGGATTTATTTGGACCTACTCACTATGCAACACTAACCAATGCAGCATCTCTATATGGCTTTGTCATAGTTGATGATTATTCCAGATACACTTGGGTGCATATCATAGTGTATAAAACTGAAGTGCGGGAAATCTTCAAACGATTTTCTTCAAGGGCCTCGACGAACTTCGGCATCAAGATCAAACATATTAGGAGTGATAATGGAACCGAATTCAAAAACACTGGTCTTGATGATTATCTTGATGAACTTGGTATTACTCACGAATTGTCTGCTCCTTATACTCCTCAGCAGAATGGTGTCGTCGAAAGAAAGAACAGGACTCTGGTTGAAATGGCAAGAACTATGCTTGAAGAATATCAGACTCCTCGTCACTTCTGGCCTGAAGCAATCAACACTGCATGTCATATCATCAACAGGGTATATCTTCACAAATTCCTCAAGAAAACCTCATATGAACTTCTCACTGATAAGAAACCCAATGTAAGTTATTTCAAAGTCTTCGGTGCAAAATGCTGGATTAGAGATCCTCATCATAGCTCGAAATTTGCACCTAAGGCACATGAAGGTTTTATGCTCGGTTATGGAAAGGACTCGCACACCTACAGAGTCTTCAACAACTATCACAACAAAGTTGTTGAGACTGTAGACATTCGGTTCGATGAAACTAATGGCTCGCAAAGAGAGCAATTGCCTTCTGATCCAGATAAGCTATCTCCTGAGGAAGCAATAAAGCTTAAGCCAACTGAAGACATTGTTCCCACTGAGGAAATTGGTGAAGAAACAATCCCCATCGCTGATGAAAGTCAAGAAGATGCTCCTGAGGAAATTGCAACAGCACCACTTCCTCAGCCGAGACAAAATCCTCAACCAGCTCATCCGAGGATTGCAAATGAAGTAGAACTTGACAAAATCCTCAACGACATCAACGCGCCAGGTCCTCTCACTCGCTCAAAAGCTTCACACTTAGTTAACTTTTGTGGGGATTTTTCTTTTGTATCTATCACAGAACCCTCAAAAGTGGCTGAGGCTTTTCTGGAACCGGAGTGGATCCAAGCCATGCAAGACGAACTTCTTCAATTCAAGTTGAATGACGTATGGGAGCTCGTCAAACGACCAGATCCTCGCAAGCATAACATCATCGGCACCAAGTGGATTTTCCGAAACAAGCAAGATGAGGACGGTCAAGTGGTGAGGAACACAGCACGACTTGTAGCCCAAGGCTACACCCAGGTTGAAGGAATAGATTTCGATGAAACTTTTGCACCTGTTGCTAGACTTGAAGCTATTCGAATCCTACTTGCTTATGCTAATCATCACAACATCATCTTATATCAAATGGATGTGAAAAGTGCATTCCTCAATGGTAAGCTTGAGGAAGAAGTATATGTTGCTCAGCCCCCAGGTTTTGAGGATCTAAGGAATCCAGACAAAGTCTTCAGACTCAAAAAGGCTCTGTATGGCTTCAAGCAAGCCCCTCGGGCATGGTATGATACATTGAAGGAATTCCTCATGAAGAAAGGCTTCAAACCTGGTTCACTCGATCCAACTCTTTTCACAAAATCTTATGATAATGAACTGTTTGTATGTCAAATATATGTTGATGATATCATATTTGGCTGTACTGACAAAAGATACAGTGATGAATTTGCCTATATGATGAGTGAAGAATATCAGATGACTATGATGGGGGAGCTGAAATTCTTCTTAGGTCTTCAAATTCGTCAACAAAGCAATGGAATCTTCATATCACAGGAGAAATACCTCAAGGATGTTCTGAGGAAATTCGACATGCATGAATGCAAAGGTGCCAAGACTCCAATGCCTACCAACGGTCACCTCGGCACTAATGAAAATGGTAAAGATTTCGATCAGCAGGTATACCGTTCTATGATTGGTTCTTTATTGTATCTATGTGCATCTAGGCCAGACATAATGCTTAGTGTTTGCATGTGTGCACGTTTTCAAGAAAAACCAAAGGAATCACACCATAAGGTTGTGAAACATATTCTTCGATACTTAGCTCACACACCAACACTAGGATTATGGTATCCCAAGGGCTCCAATCTTCATCTGGTAGGGTATTCTGATTCAGACTATGCTGGTGACCGTGTGGATCGCAAGTCAACTTCTGGCACATGCCATTTCCTCGGAAGATCACTGGTTTGCTGGTCCTCAAAGAAGCAGAACTGCGTATCACTCTCCACTGCCGAAGCTGAGTACATTGCTGCTGGTTCTTGTTGTGCTCAATTACTATGGATGAAGCAAACCCTCAACGACTACGGCATCAACATGAAGAATGTGCCTCTCTACTGTGACAATGAGAGTGCTATCAAGATTGCCTATAACCCAGTACAGCACTCGAAGACCAAGCACATCCAGATTCGTCATCATTTCCTTCGGGACCATGTCCTCAAGGGCAATATCCTCATCGATCATGTGAAGACTGATGGTCAACTGGCTGATATCTTCACTAAGCCCTTGGATGAGAAAAGGTTTTGCAAGTTGCGGTGTGAGCTAAATATCTTAGAATCTTCAAATGTCTTGTAAAAACATGCACACATCCTAACACTTATGCAAAGTTGATGACTTAGATGTGCAACACATGATGAAACGATTTTCTTCAACCAATGAAGAAAGTCACTCTGAATGTGAAGAAATTAACGAAGAAATTGATTCTCAGGGCCCTACAACAATTGTACGCGGCGTCTGTAATCAACATTCTTATATGGTGGGCAACGCCACCGCCCAAGTGAAATTCCTCAAGTTGATTTTCTTCAAATGATCAATTCCTCACAATGCATTTTCTTCAAGACAGCTGTTCTTCATTGTGATGATTTCTTGCAAAATCTTCAAAAACACTTGATGACTTTCATTTGCCTAGGTAGACTGTGATTTCTAGTCCTCAACAGCATTCACTTATTGCTATTTCTTCAATTTGATGTTTCTGCTAAGTGAATGTGATCGGACCCGATTTTCCCTCTATGCTATACTTATCCAGTCTATTCAATTCTTCATATGCGTTCTACTTGAAACTTTGTTCAAAATCCTCACTGCATCCTTGTCAGCTGATGGTTTTGTAACGAAAATCTTCAAATCCTCGAAAATTATTTTCTTCAAAGGAACAGTAACTGAACCCCCACATCCCACGATTGGATAGCCACGATCTCCACTATCTCCACCGCATCGTACGGGAGCTACACGTGTCCTGCGGAGACGTAGAGGCAAGGGCTATTCGGTCCAAAACTTTCGCGCCAAACAGTAACTTTCGGGCTATAAATATGTCCGTAACCCCCTTGGTATCATCTTCTCCGCCTCATCGCTCTCCTTCCACAGCACACCGAACCCTAGCGCCACCGCTGGTAGTCTTGTCGCCAGCAAGGAAGAGCTTCACTGCCTCAACCTTCTCGTCGCCAGGATCACGCCGGAGACGGAACATCTACGTCCGCCGCCGCCGTAGACGTCCTCTGCTGCCAAGTCAGGGTGCTTTGGACACTTGACCGAAGAGCCTCTCCATCACCACCTTTTTGTGTTCTTCGTTCGCACCTTCCAGGGTAATTATATCCCATTTTAACAACAGATTAGATCTAAAATTTTACCTCTCCCATGTGAAATCTGTTTTTCCTCAAGATACGATGCGCACATGATTCCTCAAACACTATCCATCACCACAATCATTGATGAACTAGCTAAGCATCTAAGATTTTCACGAGATTCCTCAATTGTGCGAATTTTCGGATCTGTACAACTCTGGAACCCAAGAACAGAATGCTTAAGCAAATTCCTCAACCACTGGTTATGTTCCTCAAACTGTCAAACTTTTCCATTTTCTTCAAATCTGAGAACGCATATGACCTCTCCAAATTCCTCGCAACTATACTCTGTTCACAGGTACACACATGTCAGCTGATGAATCTCTCGGTTCTCATCACATTAACTCATTTGCAGCGTTTCTGGAAGAAACTCTTCAAGGCTCATCAGAATACTCAAGAGTTCAAAATCCTCAGAAAGTTCCTCGTCTGAAGAAAATGGAGGAAGAAAGGAAACAGAGGGGAGGAAAGAAACTGGAGCAGAACACAGCTGTTGATATTCCTGATGACATATACCTTGACTACTACACGCCTGATGATGAACCTGAGACTATGCCTAAAAGAAAGATTAGGCTGCAGAAAATTGAACGCAGATGGGCAAAGGAGTGGAAGGAGTACAGGTTTGTGACTCCAAAATATGCGAAGAAATTCGCTTTGAAGCCTCCTGGCAGAAGGGCCCCGCTTGAGGATCATCAAGTTGCTCATCCCTCAAGTCTTACGACACTTGATGACTACCCAGAGGAAAAAGAAAGGCATCTGGCCAAGCTCAAGAAGCAAGCAGAAACAGCAGTGAAGAAATATCATGAATCCTCAGCTGCTGCCTCCGGTGCTGCTCATTCCTCAGCAGCAGAAACCTCAGGCTCCGAGATTCCTCAACCAAGGTCTGTGCCAACAAAGCCAAAAGCTTCAAAACCTCAAGAGAAGTTTGCACAGACTTCTGTCACCAAACCCTCAGCTCCAAAACCCTCGGTTCCAAAACCGTCAACACCAAAACCATCAGCGCCAAAACCCTCAGCACCAATCTCATCTACACCAAAGTCCTCAGCTCCACCTCCAAAGCCAGTACAGAAGAAAGTCGTGAAGACTACGACTGCCAGCTCCAGCTCCTCACTCCCAGCTACAACTAGCTCGGAGACAAAGTCTTCAACACCTCTTTTGAAGACTTTGACAACAACTGAACCTGCACCTCTGCCCAGCCCCAGCAAAATCATCACAGTCCCGTCTTTATCAGAGGGAAGTGAAGAATATGATGATGAAACTCTAGAAGCCATCATCAGGAACAAGCAAGAAAGGGTAGCACAAGCATCAGGTAGTGCTATTCCTCTGGCGATGGACCCCAAGGTCCTCCTCGACTTCATCAATGTGTGGTATGAAGACCCAAACACACCCATTGATGATTTGAAACTTCCTCCTGGTGTCAGCCACATGGTGGCTACCTTCATAAACGAAGCCAAGTGGAAGGAACAGAAGGCCAAGCAGGCAAAGATTGCAAAGGCCAGAAAGGAGAAATTCCTCAGGCAAAATGTTCTCAAGCTGACGCCTGAAGCATTGGTGTCCACCCAGGCAGAGCTGCAAGTCTTGACTGACAAGTGTGAGAAACTGTCAGACCACACAAGCATCAAACGCAATTTCATCAAGCTAGCCACTAGTGCTGTTGATGACTACAACAAACGTCACCCCCCACCAGCACCGACTCCTCAGCCCCTGGTTGAACAGCCAGAAGATGCATCTCCTGATGAGGAGGAAATTCCTCAAGCTGAGGAACAACACCAAGAGCGCCGTGCTGATGAGCCGGCCATTGAAGAAATCATCACTAAGACCGCTCCTGATGAAACTGCAAACCCTGATGAAACTGCTACTGATCCAGCTGCTTCACCAAAGCAGGCTGATGACTATGTTTCAGCTGGTTCCTCACTGCCAGCTGAAGAATCTGTTAAGAAAATACCTTCACCAAAAACTTCAAAGGTGAAGAAGTTAATCCCGTCTGCATCAGACGCGAAAAAGACAAGGGCTGCTGACAAGGAAGCGAAGAAGAGAAAAGCTTCCTCAGCAAAAGAAAAGATTGAGGCAAAACGCCTCAAGGAAACTGAAGAATCTGCCCCTGTGGACCCGGTGCCTCTTAATGTTGCACCCTCATTTGAAATGGTCGTCGTTGGTGACCACACTACGAGGGCAGATGAGGAAATGAAGGATGCTGCCTCTGAGGAGCATACTGATGAGGAAATACAAATTGATGAAAGTCCTCAACCTCATATTCCTCAGAAAGAGACTACTGAAGCCTCAGCCGAAGGAGCTGATGAATCTGCTTCTGCCACAAAGTCAGCTCATGAAAATCAAGCTGAAGAAAATGTCCAGTCTGAGCAGGCTCCTCTCACTGAACAGGCTGACCAAACTCCTCAAGCTGAGAAGGAAGAAGAAATTCCTCAGCCTGATGCTCAGCCAGAGCAAGAAATTCCTCACCCTGAGGAAACTGCTGAAGAACATGTTCACGCCCCTGACAATGAGTTCATTGTGCTCAACCCAGAATCTGCCATGGTTGTTTCCCCTCCCATTCCTCAACACAATCTTAATCCAGTTCAGCGCCTGCCATTCTCGAAGAGGCCAAAGTTTCAGAAAGAAAACTTCTTTGAGGAACGCATGTATTTCATCGGAGAGAATCCTTATGACAAGCCTCAAATGAGGCATCTGAAGTTTTGGACAAGGACGCAAATGAACTACTATGCTTCTGTGCTCTGCGGCCGCAACAAGATATTACAGCACAGGCACATTCCTCATGCTGAACTTGAAGAGATTCCCTGCATGGAACCTGTTCTCAGTGTACTACATGATGCAGGTTTGCTCCCTATGTGCTCCGACATATCAGATTTGAATAGTGAGCTAATTCTTCAGTTCTATTCAACTCTGCACATCTCGGGCAATGCTGATGACATCAACACTTGGGTGTTCGACTGGATGACCCAAAATACTCACTACAAGGCTCCAGCGTCTGAACTCCTCAGAGAACTGCCCGTACCAATTCCTTCAGAAGGGGCAGTGAAGCTTTATGGTGAGCGTGAGCTGCCAAATGGAATGATGCAAGTCCTCATGAAGCCTTTGGCTGCAGGAAAACCCTCAAGAACCACATTCCTCGTCCATGAGCTAAAGTATACACCACGGTCTGTCTACCGCATTCTCTGCAGTGTGCTAGCGCCAATCAAAGGCCATGATGATGACGAAGATGTCGTCGGCCTCATGAAGAATATCCTCTTCAACATCATTCACGGTATCCCCATGAATATCCATGATTTCTTCTTCAGGACTTTGGCTGACAATGCAATGTGCCCATATGATCACAAAATTTATGCACCATGGATCATGAGATTCCTCAGGACAAGGACATGCATCAACTTTCACGCATATTTCCAGAACCATGTTGGTTATATGCCTCCTATCCGGGTCAACAAGAAGACTTTCGAGCCCATTGAGGGAAAAGGAAAGTCTGTAATTGATGAAGGAAGGAGGCCTCTTGATGGTCAATTTAAAGAGCCAGATGAATATTCCTCATGGGACGATACTGAGACTCGTCCACCAAGCCCAGTTCCTCCTCGCGTGCTAAACACCAGAGAGCTTCTTCTCAGTCTTCATCAGAAGGTGGATCACAACCACAAATGGGTCAAACGCCAGTTTGGTGCCATTGTGAAAACCCTCACTGAGACACAGAACAGTGTGAAGCTTAATCATCACTATCTACATGAGGTTTTTGATCGCACCTGGGCTACCCTTGCACATCTGAAGACCCAGACTGAGCTTGAAGAATTGAACTTTGAGCAGGACTTTGACTGGTCGTGGCCTCCCAAGAAGAAGTTCAGGCCCATTCCAGTGCCAGATCTTGAAGATAGTTCCTTCTCGTCCTTCCGCACCGCCGAATCTGATGAGGAACAACTTGGCACCGCAACAGGCCCAAGGAAGAAGACTACACCCAAGAAGCGCCAAGGATCTTCATCAACCGCCAAGAAATGAAGTCTTCACGGGCGTTAGTCCTCAGTTTTTCCTTTTTTTTCACTTGATGACAAAGGGGGAGAAACTTGAGAGTTAGTCTTCAAACGGGAGTTATTTTTGGGGCTTATGAACTATATTTAAGTTACAAACTCTTGGCTCTTCTGAAGTTTTTATGTAATGAGTTGTAACTTAAGCTCGATGGTACTCTGACGCTTTTGAACGTTTTTCTTCGCATGCTTATTCCTCAAGTTTTAATGCACGCATGCTAAAATTCGTCAGATACCGCCATCATGCATCTTCATTTTCTTCATATAATATGTTATATGTATGCATGATTTACAAGATTCAGGGGGAGATCTTCATGATACAAATCATCAATGTGCATATGCTATAAAAGCAAAATCCTCAAGGTATGCACATCTTCAGGGGGAGTCTCTGTGAATCTTGTCTTCAGATTCCTCAATTAAGTATTTACACTTCACATTTTTATTCCCTGTTGAAGACTTAACCTAATTGTCATCAACCACCAAAAAGGGGGAGATTGTAAGTGCATCTAGTGCCCCTTAGTGATTTTGGTGGTTTGAAGACTTATAGGTTAAGTATCTAATATGTTTTTAAGTGTACACAGGATCTATAAGTCATTGAGGAGTTTGAGATATTTGAAGAATATCGACCCCTAAAAATATATGTCTTTAGTTGAAGAAATTGGTCTGAAGCTGAAGAAATGAATCGCAAAGAATTTGCGATGAAGTTGATATTCCTCATGAAGATATTGATATTGAGAAGATCGGTGGTTCCTGAAGAAAATCGTTCTGAAGAAATTGAAGCGTGAAGATTTTCGCTTTCTGTTTTTACTTTCTTCGCATTTGATGAATAGGAACACCGTACTGTTAAAGGGGGTCAAAGTAACACTATGGAATGGATTTCCTCATGATGCTCAACCCAAGCCAAATCCTACCAAAAGCCTCAAGTGAGGAATATGAGTGACATGAGGACTCTCACAGTTGAGGGTCCCGACCGTTTCGATAAGCCACGCCAAGTCACTGATCTTATCCACTCCAACGGTCATATTATTTAAGGGCATTAATGTCAAATCATGTCGGGATGCTCCCAGGCTATAAATAGCCGCCCCCCACAACCACTAGCTGGTTGGCTGCTCCGTTAGAAACTGACCCTTGTCATAAGAGCAACCCAATTCCTCAGAGCTTTCGAGAGTAAATCATTAGTGAGGAAATACACCACCCACCGAAACCACAAACCAAACCTAGTGATTGAGCATCACTGAAGAAGTTGTTCCTGTGTGGGACTGAAGCCTTTTACCTTTGAGGACTGTGCATCCTCCAGACGGTTAGGCGTCATGGTCTAGAGCAATCCAGCAGTCAATTGTGGATCGCCGGGTGACCGAGTTTGTGAGGGTTTGGAAGTCTGCCCTGAAGACTTACCACGAGTGTTGGGCGAGGACTATGTGTCCTTAGCTCAAGGAGAATACGGTAGGGACTGTGTGTCCCGGGACTGGGTGTCCTTTGGTTTCAATACCAAGCCGCTCCAAACCAGATGTACAACTGTCACAGCAGTTGGAACTGGGTCATCAACAACAGTCTTCACCAAGAATCGGGTTCTAATTCCTCAACTCTTTACTTTCTCTGTATTATGTGTTGATGACTTTCACTATGTCTGTTTGAAGAATTTGCTGAAGACTTTCTCTGAATTTCCTCAACCCCAAATTCTTCAATTGAGTTAATCATCATCTGTATTCTGCGTGCCTGCTTACTGTGCAATCTGTTTTCACATTCTTCACTCTGTAATACTTCTATTGTGAAAGTTTGCACGTCTGATCCGTAACCGTTTCCGCTGTAAGATAGTCATCAGTGAGGAATTTCCGCAAAAGGAATTTCCTCAGTGATGAAATTCTAAAAATCTCCTATTCACCCCCCCCTCTAGTCGATATAACGCACTTTCACACCCCCACAGCGTTGTTCATACCTGTTCGTGCGAGGGCGGTCTGTGGGGTCTCTTATATGCCTTCTGCTGTAGTGATGGACCACGTGGTCTCATCCGTGGCGCGTAGGCGTGCCGGTATGGTTGTCTTCAGCCCGCGTGAGCCCCCGAGGGTTGATGTAGTCAGGCCTCTGGTACTCTCTCCCTGCTCCGAGAAGTGTGCCGAGGAACGCTGGATGACGCCCTCCAAGTGAAGCCGAGTCTTGCACCCGCATCTGCTCCCGCCTGATCCCTTGCGGGGGCGAGTCCTGATGGAGGTTTGAGGCACGCCCGCGCGGTCCTTCTGTTGCAAGTCCCGGCGGCGCGGGCTGACGGACGCGGCTTGCGTGGGGACGATATCGGGCTTCGCCGGCGGCCGAGAGCCCGGGGTGGCACGCGTGACCTCTGACGCGGCGGTGACGTGCGGTGTGCTGGCGCCTGAGCTTATACGCCACCAGCAGCGCGACATTCCTGTGTGTCGGGTGTTGGCAAGCTCGGAGGAGGGGAGGGGCCAGCGGGACGCACGGAAGAGTCGGGGCGACGCGGGGATGCTCTACGGTTGGTGAAGATGGCAAACCCCGGCGCTCGCCTGAAGTCTGTCCAGCATGGCTGTCGGCCGTTGGGGTGGATGGGGGCACCTGCGCGTCATGGCCTGCCCACGCCGTCCACGCCATGCGGGTAGCACATCTCTCCACGCGGACTCGTCGTTTCCCCGCCATGGACGCGGTCAGTTTGGATGAGCCGAACTTTGGGGGAGACCTCGACACACCCCTTACCTGGCGCGCCAAATGTCGAATTTCGGGCTCCGCAAAACCCTAAGGATTCAAACACAGGGGCATGTACGACGATCTCTCTTGGCTCAACCTAACCTGGCCCACTACTCGATGGAAATAGCGAGGAACTCACTCGATGGTGAGGGGAACACGGAACTCAAAAGTTTACCCAGGTTCGGGCCGCTACGAAGTGTAAAACCCTAGTCCTACTTTTGGTGGATTGCCTCTCACGGAGGTTGATGGATGAGCTAGTATAGTGCTCTCTCGGGCCTCTAGAGGCCAAGTGGCTAGGTGTGTTGTTCTAGGGTTTTGATGATCCGTTCCCCTGCCAAGTATCCTATCCTCTCTATTTATAGGGACGCCCGGGTCCTCTTGCCTTATTGAAGGCGGGAAGTAATCCCACAACGACCAGTTTTGGTGGGAGGCAAGGGAACATGCTTGCCCTGTGAAAAGTGGTCTTCGCCTGCAAAGCCGCTGCCAGCGCCGCAAAGATGAGCACAGGGATGACGTCCGTCCTACCGGCGGGCGACCATGGTCTTGTTGCACCAAAAGCGAAACCTTTAGGAGATGCCTTTGCAGTCCTGATTCGCTCCCACCTTCCTTGCACTAAAGGGGAAACTGCCCCGGCCTGCCATCTGTTGCTCGCTTGTTCTTTCCTGTCGTCACCCTTGACTCCTGAGGCTGGCCCTGCCTCGGAATGTCCGCCGCTCCAGAGGGGTCCTAAGGAGGCCCCCGCGGGTCTTGGTGTTGCTCCTCCTCATGAGGCTTGGCCCCTCGCGAGGGCCTTGTTCCGGGAGGTGCCGTTCTAGTCGTCCGCGTGTCGATAAGGTGGGCCCGCCCTGGGCCGCAAGCACGCACGTCTAGGCACCGTGGTTCCTAGAACGCCGCCAACGTCATTTCCCCTCCTGAGGGTCGTCGCGCCAGCGATCCTCCTGAGGCTGGCCATGCCACCGGTGTTCTTGAGGCTGCTCGCGCCACCCTTGATGCGGCTCTTGGTAGTCCTAGCAGCCTCCACCGCGGCCTCCCCCGCGGGCAGGGCTTCTATCTCCCCGTCCAGGGCGCGTGCTGAAATGCTCAGCACGAGCCATTCGGACCTCTTTTCACTCCTGCTGAAATGCTCAGCTCGAGCCATCCAGGGCGCCTACTGAAATGACCGTGAAGCGTTGTATGAACTTGTGCAAGGTCTCCTCTCCTGCTGCTTGATGCACCGCACGTCGTTCACGGTGGGGGCGCGGTCTCGAGTGCCCTGGAAGTTGGTGATGAAGCGCTCGCACGGGCTGTCCCACGAGGTGATGGACGCCTTCGGGAGGTTGAGGAGCCAAGAGAGCGCGCCACCCTTGAGCGACATGGGAAACTAGCATGCCATGACTTTGTCGCCTCCTCCTGCCGCCCTGATGCTCAGCGTGTAAAGTTGCAGGAACTCTGCCGGGTCCAAGGTGTCGTCGTAGCGCGGGGGTAGGTCGGGCTTTAACTTGCAGGGCCACGTGGTTGGGTAGAGTTCGGGGGCGATGGCGGGGCATCCCACCGGTCCAATAGGTGTAGCGCGTGCGGGGGCGACCGGGCCCTATTGCTCCAACGGGTCTGCTTCGCGCAGGGCGCGCTCGCCGTCCGGGACTGGCAGCGCCGGGAGCGTGCCCGCGTCAGCGCCTGGTCGAGGAACCACCTGATAGCTTGGGTTCGTCGCCTGGCCTCGCCCTAGGCTTGCAAGGTTGGTCGCGGGGATGCGCCTCCTGTCTGGGCTCGTGACGCATGTCTCGCCGCGGTGGTGGGGGTGGCGCATCATGTTCCTCGTTGTTTGCTTGGGACGGTTGGGGCCGGAACGAATAGGAGAGCGATGTAGAGTCGCCGGCGGCGGCAACGAGCTCCTTCATGCGCTGGAGCCAGTCGTGATGGCGGTCAAGGGCGGGCCAGTAGCGGAGCAGCTCGGTGGCAATGCCAAGTGTGTGCCAGCCGTGTGGCATCTCCGGTCTGGCGTGCGAGGTCGCCCCGGAGGCCCGGACGAGAGACGGAGTGGCGGTGCGGCCGTCGCGGTGCTTGGTAGCTGGCTGGGAGGAGCCCTGTTGTTCTTGAGCTTCGGGGCACGTGGCGGCGTTCACTACAAGCGATGGTGATCGGCGCGCGCCCGCGAGGACTGCGGGTGCCATCTGAGCGACGCGGGCGGCATGGCGTTCGGCGCGAGCACGGCGAGCGTCAGCCATCATGTTGGTGCACTAAAGACTGGGGTCTCTAGTGCCCCAGACTTGTGCACGGGCGCGAAGAGCCCCTGACGGTAGGGCGTGAGACATCTCCATCGTATCTACTTTTCCAAACTCTTTTGCCCTTGTTTTGGACTCTAATTTGCATGATTTGAATGGAACTAACCCGGACTGACGTTGTTTTCAGCAGAATTGCCATGGTGTTGTTTTTGCACAGAAATAAAAGTTCGCGGAATGACCTGGAAATTTACAAGGATTTTTTGTGGAATATATAAAAAATACTGGCACAAGAATTACCTGGAGGGACGGAGCCAGGAGCCCACATGCCCAGGAGGCGCCCCCCTGGTCGCGCCTGGCGGGCTTGTGAGGCCCTCGCGGCTTCGCCGGCTCCAACTCCAGCTCTATATAGTCTCTCTCGCCCAGAAAAAATTAAGAGAGAAGAGTTCATCGCGTTGCACGACACGGAACTGCCGCCACCACCTGTTCTTCCTCTGGAGGGCAGGTGTGGAGTCCGTTCTAGGCTCCGGAGAGGGGAAACCGACGCCGTCGTCATCACCAACCATCCTTCATCTCCAATTCCATGATGCTCTTCACCGTTCGTGAGTAATCTTATCGTAGGCTTGCTGGACGATGATGGGTTGGATGAGATCTATCATGTAATTGAGTTAGTTTTGATGGGGTTTGATCCCTAGTACCCACTATGTTCTAAGATTGATGTTGCTACTACTTTGCTATGCTTAATGCTTGTCACTAGGGCCCGAGTGCCATGATCTCAGATCTGAACCTATTATGTTTTCATCAATATATGTATGTTCTTGATCCTATCTTGCAAGTTATAGTCACCTACTATGTGTTATGACCCGGCAACCCCGAAGTGACAATAGCCAGAACCACTCCCGGAGATGACCATAGTATGAGGAGTTCATGTATTCACTATGCAATAATGCTTTGTTCCGGTTCTCTATTAAAAGGAGACCTTAATATCCCATAGTTTCCATTAGGACCCCACCGTCACGGGACGGATGAACAATAGATGTCTTGCAAGTTCTTTTCCGTAAGCACGTATGACTATATACGGAATACATGCCTACATTACATTGATGAACTGGAGCTAGTTACATATCTCCCCATGTAATAATTATTACATGATGAATGTCATCCGACATAATTATCCATCACCGATCTAATGCCTACGAGTTTTTCCTACTGGTCCTTGCTAAGTTACTCAACTGCTAATACTCGAGAATATTCTTTGGCTTCCCCTTGTGTCAAATCAACAAATTTGGGTTGAATACTCTATCCTCGAAAACTGTTGCGATTCCCTATACTTGTGGGTTATCAAGACTATTTTTTGGCGCCGTTGCCGGGGAAGCATAGCTCTATTCTCTGAGTCACTTGCTTTATGTCTGTTGATCACTATGAGGAATCCGAGAGATCCAAAAATTAAAGTCTTGCCCTCAACTACGAGGACAGGTAAGGAACTGCCATCTAGCTCTGCACTTGATTCACCTTCAGTTATGAGTAAGTTTGCGACACCACCACCTACTAGAAATTCTGATGTGTCCATGTGCTTGATGATGCTACTTTTGCTATCCATGATGCTTATGATGATGCTTTGCTTGATACTGCTTTGCCACTGGGTGCATTTCTTGATGCACAAATTGCTAGAGTTACTGCTGAATGTGATGATACTTCTGAAACTGATGAAATTATTGAAGTGGAACCTGCTGTTCCACCTGTTAGAACTAGCTTTCCTAGATATGAATAGCCTATTATACCTGAGGGTTATGTTATGCAGGGAGAGGTAGCTGAAGACTTTCTTGCTTGTAAGGATAGTTATGATCTTGAGAATTTATTGCGCAAGTGGAAAAAAATCTCTGAATGCTAGAATGAAATAGGATCCTAAGTTTGCTCCTTCGCCCATCTCTGTTACCGATAAGGATTATGAATTCTCTCTTGATCCTGAGTTGATCACTTTGGTCGAATCTGATACTTTTCATGGTTATGAGTCTGAAACGGTTGTAGCACATCTTACTAAGCTAAATGATATAGCCACCCTATTCACGAGTGAGGAAAAAATTCGCCATTACGATATCCTTAAGTTGTTTCCTTTCTCGCTAAAGGGTGATGCTAAGACTTGGTTTACTTCTCTTGCTCCAGGTTGTGTGTGTAGTCCCCATGATATGATATACTGCTTCTCTGAGAAATATTTTCCTGCCCATAAGAAACAAGCTGCCTTGCAGGATATATATAACTTTGTGCAAGTTGAAGAAGAGAGTCTCCCACAAGCTTGGGGGAGGCTTGTCCAGTTACTGAATACTTTGCCTGATCACCCTCTTGAGAAAAATGAAATACTTGATATCTTTTATAATGGACTAACCGGTGCTTCTAGGGACCACCTAGATAGCTGTGCTGGTTGTGTTTTCAGGGAACGAACTGTGGAACAAGCTGAAATTCTATTGAATAATATCTTGAGCAACGATAATGCTTGGACAATTCCCGAACCACCTCCGAAGCCAACTCTGAAGAAAAGGGGTATTATATTCCTCAGTCCTGAAGATATGCAAGAAGCCAAGAAATCTATGCAAGAGAAAGGTACTAAATCTTAAGATGTTAAGAATCTACCACCTATCGAGGAAATACATGGTCTTGATAACCCGACATAAGTAGTAGAGGTAAACTCTCTTCGTAGATTCAATAAGAGTGATATTCCTTATGATAAACCTGCTAGCCTATGCTTAGATGAATTTGATAACTTCGTTGCCAAACAACAAAGTTTCAATGATTATGTTAGCAGACAATTGGAACAAAATGCTCGCATGATTAATCATATAAGTGCTTGTGTGGATAGAAATGTCAATGATCTTAAGCTATAAACATGCCTATATGGTCACTAGTCAAGTAGAACAAGTACTTAAGGCTCAAAATGGCTTGCTCAGTGAGTTGAATGACAATTCTGTTAGAGTCGTCACTAGAGGTGGTAGAATGACTCAGGAACCTTTGTACCCTAAGGGCCATCCTAAGAGAATTGAACAAGATTCTCAAGGAGTTAGCAGTGATGCACCTAGTCATCCTGGTAATAGAAAGAAAAAGAAAGATGATAGAAACTTGCATGCTAGCCAACTTGTTGCTGATACACCCGAGAATCCAAATGATGTCTCTATTTCTGATGCCGAAACACAATCTGGTGATGAACATGATCTTAGTGAAAATATTGATAGTGGTGTTCATGTTGATGCTTAACCTTGTAATGATAAGGATGTGGAGATTGAACCCAGTGTTGATCTTGCTAACCCACAACCTAAGAACAGGAGATATGATAAGAACGACTTTATTGCTAGGAAGCATGGTAAAGAAAGAGAACCATGGGTTCAGAAACCCATGCCCTTTCCTCCCAAACCATCCAAGAAAAAGGATGATGAGGATTTTGAGCGCTTTGTTGAAATGATTAGACCTGTCTTTCTGCAAATGCGTTTGACAGATATGCTCAAAATGTCTCATTATGCTAAGGACATGAAAGATATTGTGACTAATAAAAGGAAGATACCTGAGGTTGAGATTTCCACCATGCTTGCTAATTACACCTTGAAGGGTGGAACTCCTAAGAAACTAGGTGATCCCGGAGTGCCCACTATACCTTGCTCCATTAAAGGAAATTATGTTAGAACCGCTTTATGCGATCTTGGAGCTGGTATTAGTGTTATGCATCTCTCTCTTTATCGTAGACTTGAATTGGATAAGTTGACACCCACTGAAATGTCTTTGCAAATGGCCGACAAATCAACTGCTTTTCCTATCGGCATTTGCGAGGATGTGCCTGTTGTGATTTCTAACGTTACTATCTTAACGGACTTTGTTATTTTGAATATTCCTGAGGATGATGCCATGGCGGTCATCCTTGGAAGACCCTTTTTAAACACTGCAGGGGCTGTTATTGATTGCAACAAGGCAATGTCACTTTCCATGTTAATGGTAATGAGCATACGGTGCACATTCCGAAGAAACAATATCGAGTACATTGCATCAATGCTATTGAAAAATCTTAATCAATTCTTATTGGAATCTTTGAATGCCCTCTACCTACTGTCAAGATGAAGTATGATTTACTTGTTGGGGATATGCACATCCCCGTTGAGGTAACCTAGTGATTATTCAAAAATTCTCCGGTTTTATGTGCTTCGAAAAAAGTTTGTCAAGGAGACTTGATCAACCTCATTGACGGATTTCTTTTGATGACCATGAGATGGATGAATCTAGGAGTCACAACCCTCTATTCCAGACTTTTACTTTCTTAGAAGAAAAAAAGGTAAATTTAGCTTTATTTTCCTGTTTTCTGCTTTTTCCGTCCCTTAGAAAAGTGTCCCAAAAATAAAATTTCTTCAAATGCCCTGAAATTCAAGTATGATTTTTTCTGGAATATATTAAAATTTCTAAGATAGAGAGCTAGTCAGGGGGATGCACCAGTGGGCCACAAGCCCGGGAGGCGCGGGCACCCCCCTGGTCGCGCCTCGCAGGCTTGTGGGTCCCACGTGGCCCCCCTCCACTTATTCCAGCTCCCATATCCTTCTTCTACCTCCAGAAAAAATCATTCCACAGCTCAAACCTGTGTTCTTGCTCTTCTTGCTGCATTTTTTGATCTCCTTGTGCAAAGCCCCATTCACCAAACTGTTTTGGGGAACTGTTCCTTGGTATGTGACTCCTCCATTGGTCCAATTAGTTTTTGCTCTAGTGCTTTTTTCGTTGCGTATTTTTGCTGCCTTGGTGACCCTGTTCTTGAGCTTTGCATGCTAATTTTAGCTGGTCCCAAGTAGTTTTGATGCATGATATGGCGTCTAGGCACTTGTAGGAGTAGTTGCTATGAGTTTTGTTGAGCCTTGTTCACTTTTCTTTTGAGTCACTAAAAATTTCAGAAATTTTCACAGGAAGAAAAGGGAAAAGATGAGGAGGTTCCTAAGAGGCTCTTCAAGCCGTGTCCCCAAGGAAGATGAAAATGAGAAGAAGAAACCCAAGTATCCGGTCCCCCGAGTTGCTGAAGTTTGAGCGTGCGAGTGTCCAAGCGATGTGTTCTTACGTGCCGCCAGTCTTTATTAGGATTTTTATTACTTGGTGGAGAACGCAGGCCTTACCGCATTTGTTGAAGATAAGAGTCTACCTCCTCCTCACTAATATGTTCGTGCAAAGCTTTAATTTCTATCCAAGGAGGAATCCTCCTATTGTTGAGTTCAAGTTATATGATATCCCCCAGCGCATGTCACTTCAGGATTTTTGCAATGTTTGCAAATTACCTTATGTTGGGGATATTCATGAACCTCGTCCACGGGACTTGGAGGCTTTCATTGATACTATTGTTGTAGGAGAGGAGAGAGGAGTGTCTTGCGCTAGAGTTTCTAGTGTACATTTTCCCGTGCTTCGATATCTCTCATTGTTTTTGGGAAAATGTTTGATTGGCCATGGGAAAGCTGGGGCTCTTAGCTCCCCTGATCTTGCGGTTTTGCGCGAAGCTCTTTATAATGATAAAACTTATAGCTTGGGCGCTATAGTGGCTCAACGGTTGAACACGAACAGTACTAAAGGCGCTGTTTATGGAGGTATCTATGCTACCCGTCTTGCTAAACATTTTGAGATACCTATTAGACTGCACGAGGAAGAAGAGATGCTTCTTCCTGAGAGATATCTAGATTATGATAGCATGGTTCGCCATGACTTTCTTGATAAAGATATTAATAAGAGGATGAGTTATAACTTGGTATTTAGCCAGGGTCCTCGTGAGACTATTACTTTCCCTGCTCCTTCTTTGTTCAACCTTCATCTAGGCAGGTACATTATTAAGCCCTCGAACATCTACGCATACTGGGGCATAGCGCCACCACAGGTGCCCGTGCCCAAGCTACCAGTCGAGTACCAGATGCCAGTTTATCAGTGGGAGCCAGAGGAGCTCACCTAGCAGTGGCACCCTCAGTACACTCCGGAGTACCCCGGAGACGGTTATTTCCTTCCATGGGAGTATACCAACTTAGGTCAAAAGCCTAAGCTTGGGGGAGTACGTGTTTCTCACCGACTTTATATTCATGCTCACAATTTCACTTTGATAGTCGGTGTTCACACTTTGCCATTGTATCATCCATGGTAGTTTATTTCTTTTTCTCGCTTTCTTCTCGTGTGTTTGTTTAAATTGAGAAAATCAAAAAAAAATAGTTGTAAGTTCACTTTCTAGCCTGCTTAGTGGTAAGAAAAAAAAGGAAAACCCAAAAAGATTTCCCGTTCTTCTTTTGCTTGTTGGGAGCTTTCCCGTGTAAATAGTTTTCTTTTTCTTTGGATCAAGGTAGAAGACCATGGTTAAAATGTTTAGTGGATCTCATAGGCATATTTATATATCCGTCAAAGAACCATATTACTTTGTCTTCTCCTCTGTGTTTGCTTGCAGATTCCAGCTTAGTCCAATGCACGAACGCTCTCATTATGATTCACAACATTCGGTCGTGCAAGTGAAAGGCAATAATGACGTTATATGATGAAGTGAATGAGCCTGGAAATGCTGGTATGAACTCGACCTTTTTTTTTTGTAAATATGACTAGCTCATCATTCCTAATTCAGCATTTTTATGAGAGAAACATGTTTGCAATGACAACTTAGAGATCATAGTTTCTGACGCCATGCTTAATTAGCTAGGAGCTTATAATGGTTTGTCTTGGATGCCAACATGAATTTCAAGATGATTATGATGTAGTATGATAGGATGGTATCCTCCTTTGAATGATTCAAGTGGCTTGACTTCGCACATGTTTGCGCATGTAGTTGAAACAAAATCAACATAGCCTCTATGAAATTCATGTTTATTGTGATTTATGTCCTACTCATGCTTGCACTCAATGTTGGTTAATTTCAATGCTTATTGATGACTGTTGTCGCTCTCTAGTTGGTCGCTTCCTAGCCTTTTGCCATCCTTCACTTGTACTAAGCGGGAATACTGCTTGTGCATCCAGTTCCATAAACCCAAAGTTGATCCATATGAGTCCACCATCCCTACCTGTATGCGGTATCTACCTGTCGTTCCAAGTAAATTTACATGTGCCACTCTCTAAATCTTCAAGCAACAATCTGTTTTGTATGCCCGAACTGCTCATGTTGTGACAAGGGGCGGTCAGTATCTTCCATGCTAGGCGAGTTATCCTCGATACGTGTTTATTCACTATCACTCACGAGAAAGGGGCCAGTAATCGGAATGCCCAGTACCATGCTCAAATCAAAAAAAAATTGCAAACAAAACTCCCCCTGGATTGTTGTTGGTATGGACTGCACCCGAGGATTCGGCTAGTCGTGGAGTGTGATTGACCGGTGGGGGGGAGTCAAAACTTTACTTTTCTGCTTGGGAACCGCTTATAGTATGTGTAGCATGGAAGATGGTCAAAACTCTTGGTCATCGCGTTGATAATGAAAGCATGCCAGCCAAAATTATTTATCTCTGTCTTCAAAGCTTGAGTTTTGGCACCTCTGCAAATCAATGCTTCCCTCTGCGAAGGGCCTATCTATTTATGTTTCTGTTGAGTCATCCTCTCCTTATAAAAGCACCAGTTAGAGAGCACCTCCGTCATTTTTATGCTTTGCTATTAATTGATATTGAGTATGACTGTTACTGGATCTTCTTTGCCATGAATTACAATGTTCAGTCAGCTCTTGGTCTTTGAAGGTGCTCTGCATTTATGTTTTGCGGTCTCAAAAAGAGCTAGCGAGATACCATCTGTTCATATTGCTTCATGATTGTTTTGATTGAAGTGTTGACGTTTGAAACTTATAATTATTGCTCGCTAGTTTATTATGCCATTGATATGAGTTCACCATGAGACCTAAATGTCATTGCTTATGTGGTTAGCTTATTATCTTGCTGAAAATCTGAATATGAGTTTGACATAATTACAACAGCAAGGTCAAACAGAGTTCGTAAAAGTTTTTCTTTTGTCTCTTTCAGTTTCTCAACTGAATTGCTTGAGGACAAGCAAGGCTTTATGCTTGGGGGAGTTGATACGTCTCCATCGTTTCTTATTTTCCAAACTCTTTTGCCCTTGTTTTGTACTCTAATTTGCATGATTTTAGTGGAACTAACCCGGACTGACGCTGTTTTCAGCGGAATTGCCATGATGTTGTTTTTGCGCTCAAATAAAAGTTCTCGGAATGACCTGGAAATTTACGAGGATTTCTTGTGGAACATATAAAAAATACTGGCGCAAGAATTACCTGGAGGGACGGAGCCAGGAACCCACAAGCCTAGGAGGCGCGGGCCCCCCTGGCCGCGCCTGGCAGGCTTGTGTGGCCCTCGTGGCTCCACCGCCTCCAACTCCAACTCGATATAGTCTCTCTCGCCCAAAAAAAATTAAGAGAGAACATTTCATCGCGTTTCACGACACGGAGCCGCCGCCACCACCTGTTCTTCCTCTGGAGGGCAGATCTGGAGTCCGTTCTGGGCTTCGGAGAGGGGAAACCGACGTCGTCGTCATCACCAACCATCCTTCATCGCCAATTCCATGATGATCTTCACCGTTCGTGAGTAATCTCATCGTAGGCTTGCTGGACGGTGATGGGTTGGATGAGATCTATCATGTAATCGAGTTAGTTTTGATGGGGTTTGATCCCTAGTATCCACTATGTTCTAAGATTGATGTTGCTACTACTTTGCTATGCTTAATGCTTGTCACTAGGGCCCGAGTGCCATGATCTCAGATCTGAACCTAATATGTTTTCATCAATATATGTGTGTTCTTGATCCTATCTTGCAAGTTGTAGTCACCTGCTATGTGTTATGACCCGGCAACCCTGGAGTGACAATAGCCGGAACCACTCCTGGAGATGACCATAGTATGAGGAGTTCATGTATTCACTATGAGCTAATGCTTTGTTCCGGTTCTCTATTAAAAGGAGACCTTCATATCCCTTAGTTTCTATTAGGACCCCGCTGCCACGGGAGGGATGGACAATAGATGTCATGCAAGTTCTTTTCCATAAGCACGTATGACTATATACGGAATACATGCCTACATTACATTGATGAACTGGAGCTAGTTACATATCTCCCCATGTTATAAATGTTACATGATGAATGTCATCCGACATAATTATCCATCACCAATCCAATGCCTACGAGTTTTTCCTACTTGTCCTTGCTAACTTACTTTACTGCTACTGCTGTCACTACTGCTACTGTTACCGCTACTGCTATCACTATTGCTACTGTTACCGCTGCTACCGTTACTATCTGACTACTTTGCTACTGAAACTTTGTTGCAGATACTAAGTCTTTCAGGTGTGGTTGAATTGAAAACTCTGCTGCTAATACTCGAGAATATTCTTTGGCTTCCCCTTGTGTCGAATCAACAAATTTGGGTTGAATACTCTACCCTCGAAAACTGTTGTGATCCCCTATACTTGTGGGTTATCAGGGCGTGGCAGAATCCGGACAAGAAGCACCCCTATGGTATCCAAGGCCCCGGCAAGCCAGCCTTGCCGGGAAGACACCCAAGGCCACGTCCGTCCGATTGACGTGATGAATGCACCAAGCAGAAGGCACCGGCGAGCCTCCCTCTTCGGGAAGACAGCCGAAGCCCTGGGCAAGCTTCCTTGCCAGGACGAAGCACCGAGGCATCAACAAGCACCCTTGCCGAGATGACGTGGCAAAACACCAGAGGGCGACCGCCCTTGCTACAGTGCCACCGCCCCCTGAGTTCCAGCACATTCTGCATGCGCCAACATGGCATCCAGGTGTCGAAGCACGTGGACACATGTCTTCACTAGCACTTAGCTGACATGGACAAGACGTGCATTTAATGCACTTGAAAGTGGTAGATAGATAAGCACCACTGTAGGTTCACTGTAACATCTCGTGAACATACCATCGAGCACTGTAGGTGACCCATTTGCGTATAAAAGGAGGCCCTTAGCTCATTCACAAGGAGTTAGGCTCTCTGGAGATTGGCCAACAAGATGGTTATCAAAACTATAACGAAAGAACGCTTAACACGATCGGACGAGCAGGACTTAGGGTTTTACGCGCAAGCGGCCCGAACCTGGGTAAAAAGGCTTGCCGGGTGTTGATCATTAGGTATGCTCTTGACGTTGTTTTCTCCCTCCCTATGGTCACAAGGGTATCACGTTGATCCCCATAGGTGTCGACCTAGCTTTGCCGACATCTTTGGCGCGCCAGGTAGGTGGAGGGGAGAAACATGTGAATCGAAGCAGGCTCAATGCCGGCTCCATCGAAGTTTGGGCGTTATGTCGCGTTCCTCCGAAAATGGAGTACCTCGGCGGGCGCCCTGTTCCGCTACGGCTTTCCAAGGCCTGCGCGAGCGCGTTGCTAAATGTGCGAGAGGGATAGGGAGGCGGAGACTCCAAGAGCAGGATCGTGAGGCGATGCGTCGCTCGGGGGCCGACGCGCAGCTGTCGAGGGCGTGCCTGGGCGCTTCACAGAGGCCCCGACGCATACTCCGGTGAACGCACCTCCGCGGAGCGATGCATAGTTGTTGAGGATGCGCCACACGGTCCCGAAGCCCCAGCGCACACTCCAGTGCGAATGTTGCACCCCTGAGAGCGTCGCATCGTCGCCCAAAGACGTGCTCGGGGGCTCCGCAGGCAAGGCCTAGCAAGATAAAAGCAAAGGGGTTACACCCTGGCTGGCTCTTCCTCCAAGCGACAGTCACAGACCGTCGGCAAGAAGTCCTTGCCGGAGAAGAGACCGCTAGGAGCGGTGATTCCCTGCTCGCCGAGGGCTCCTAAGCCCCGACGAAAGATTCAAGTGCCTCGCAACCACGGCGCGGACAGATAAGTTTTTAAGTTTTGAGATTCAGATTTGAAGTAGATAGATCCTTTGCTTTTTCCCTTCGGAAGTTTCAAATCTTTGTGTCAAGAGTTTGCGCGTACTGGGACCTTCCCGAAGCTCGGTGCACCTTGTCTTTGTTTCAAACTCTATCAAACGACCTGAATGGCCAGAGAGCGCCTTCAAACAGTTGCAAACCTGATCAATAGAGCAAGCGGCTACGTAGCACCTGATTTCGTCTCAAGTTGCGCTTGGCGATTTCCATGGTTGCACCGAACGCGGCAAGGAGTCTTGCCGGTAGTCGCCGGAAGCTCCTAGATATGCAGGAAGAAGTCGCACAAAGAACGGAACTGAAAGAGGGAAAAACAATCTTTTTCATTCATATGAATAAATACACTTGGCTTCACTTACAAAGCGTGGCTATCCTAACCTAAAGACCTTGTCTTTTGACGAGCATTAACCTACGCGGAGGAATTAGAGTTCATGAAGACAAGGCGCGGCAAGGCCCGCGGTACATCCACGCTGGCTCTCCCAGCGTTGTACCGATAGAAGCGGGTTCGTCCTCATCAAGCCGCGAGAAGGGGGCCACGGATCCGGTTGAGATCCCCCTCAAAGGCAACGGAGGGGCGTAGCCGGGCCGCGTCAGTGCAGGAAGCACTCAGTCCCAGCCGGGGGAATCGCCATCCGATTCAATTCCCCTGGTCTTGGGACTAGGCCCGGCACCCACCGCCGCCGTCGTTCCCCTCGTCACCGTCGCTCGAAGCGGAGCTCCCAATGCCGCTCGAGCGACCTTCGCAGCAGTCGAGAAGCGCACGTGGGGCCCTCTAAAGCAACATGGAGGGCCACCATAGAAGCAAGCCCCTGGAAGGCAAAGGCGTTGGAGTAGCGCTCTGCCTCCCTCGGCCTCGACCTCGGCGGCGACCTCGTCCCCTCTCCCTTCCTCCACCACGGTTGTTCGGGCCTCCTTCTGCCGCGGCACCCTCAGAAGCCGTGGCATGATCCGAACGGGATCCCCTCGCCGCCCTCACGGCAGACAGTGGCCGACCTCGTCCCCTAACATGGTTAGGGGCAAGTGCCACCAGCAAAGAGAAGAAGATTCAGAAGGCCAAGATCGAGGAGTTGATGGATTCAGAGGGAGTTGGGTGAGAAAAGCCCCTCGCAAACCCTCCCAACTTATAGGATGGGGCGCGCGGGCTAGCCTCCCTTACTCCATAAGCCACCACCCTCTACGACCAATCGCTCAAGCTCACAGGCGAACAGAGAACCGCCCTCATGCACCAATGCATGCACGGGCGGCCCCAGCCACAACTGCGCCTTTCAAGGCCTCGACTGCCACCTGTCCATCAATGACTGCGCATGCCATGCGTGTGGTGCATTTCAGGAGGCGGACAGTCCACTTCGCGCATCCGATGCGCAGCATGGGGGAAAGGCAACCGCCAACGAGGCAAGTCGCGAAGGCCCGTACACCTCTTTGGGCATGGCGCAACAACGCTCCGGGCGCGTGTGTGTCCCAGGCCCGGGGGCTCCTGTCGGTGCACTAAAGATTGGGGTCTTTAGTGCCCCAGACTTGTGCACGGGCGCGAAGAGCCCCTGACAGTAGGGCGCGGCAGAATCTGGACAAGAAGGACCCCCAAGGTATCCAAGGCACCGGCAAGCCTGCTGTAACACCCAAGATGCGATCCTATCCTCAATTTGGCACGAGGGCCGCGTCAGGGATAGAAGCGCATCTCGTCGTTTCACAAGAATGGATATCGTTACAAGTACATGTACTGAAAAGAAGAGATATATGGAATTGGCTTACACTCGCCACAAGCTACATCAGAGTCACATCAGTACAATACATAAACATCATGAAGAAGAGCAGGGTCCGACTATGGACGAAAACAAAAGAGAAAAGAAGAACGACGTCCATCCTTGCTATCCCAGGCTACCGGCCTGGAACCCATCCTAGATCGATGAAGAAGAAGAAGAAGAAGCAACTCCAAATGAACAATCAACGTGCTCGCGTCAAGTAACCTTTACCAGTACCTGCAACTGGTGTTGTAGTAATCTGTGAGCCACAGGGGACTCAGCAATCTCATTTCCAAAGGTATCAAGACTAGCAAAACTTAATAAGTGAGGTATGGTTAAGTGGTGAGGTTGCAGCAGCGGCTAAGCATATATGAGGTGGCTAACTTACGAGTACAAGAATAAGAGGGGGATGATCTACGCATAACGGACGTAAACTAGTGATAATCAAATGAATGATCCTGAACACCTACTTACGTCAAACATAACCCCACCATGTCCTCGAACGTAGAAGGAACTCGCGAAAGAGACAGTCACGGTTACGCACTCAGTTGGCAAGTTTTAATTAAGTTAACTTCAAGTTGTCTAGAACCAGTGTTAAACAATGTTTCCACGATGCCACATAACCGCGGGGACGGCTTTCCGAAAGATATAACCCTGCAGGGGTGCTCCAACTAATCCATCACAAATTACCACAAGCCGCATAGAAATCCTCGATCACCAAACTCGCGATCTCGTTGGATTTCTTAGTGGAAAATCTCAACTCTGATATTACCCAAAGCATCACCGGAATCCCGATGCACAAGACATTCGTCAAAGGTAAAACTAATCCAGCAAGGCTGCCCGGCGTGTCGACGATCCCGATAGGAGCCGCGTATCCCGTTCTCAGGACACGACAGATGAGCGATGGTTACCATGCCAGACGCCAAGTTGCCCCGGGTAGCGTTAGTAAGCTGCTTTGTTTTTGGACCAGCACCATCAGCACTGGCCCTCCCAGTATTATGTAAAATTACTCCTCGGGTTCATGACGCCCTATGCTTTCAGTATTAACAAAATTATTATGTTGGGCAAATGTAATACCAATGTTTGGCCTTGCCAGACCAGCTTTAATCTAAAACGAATTATCAAGGGGGTCCCCATAACAACCTCGATCGTGTTAGGAGCGCTCAATTATGGAACATAACACCGGTAGCCGAAACTAAGGGGGCAAAGGTGGAACAAAACACGAGGCTAGAAAGGTCGAGCCTTCCACCTTTTACCAAGTATATAGGTGCACTAATTTAAATAGAATTTAATAGGGTGATATAACAAGGAACCCATGTTATCACATGGAAGCACCTGCACCGGCAACTAGCAATGCTAACACATGGTTAGGCAACCGGTAACATAGCCAATCAGTGGTTTGCTAGGTGGTGAGCAGGTTGAAGGTTTTCATGGCAATGTTGGGAGGATGATATTTAACAGGTGGTAGGCAGCGAGACAGTAACGACAAAAGCGGTAAAACAAGCATGGCAATGGTAGTAATGGTATCTGGGGAAATGGTCATCTTGCCTGAGATCCTGCTTGGAAGAAGAATGACTCCGTGAAGCAGACGAACCGATGTAGTCGAACGGGTCCTCACTTTCCGACACGCTTGCGGAACTCTATCGAGACGAAGCAAACCGGAAACAAGAATCAACACACAATATACACCACACGATATACACCACACGATGCACAACACATATGATGCATGAACGGTTGAACATATCCAAGACATGGCATGTCAATTCACAACAATCAAACACTACACATTAAGTGAAGTTCAATATGCAACGAGTTGCATATTGATGAAACTCCACATACCAATTATTTATTTCTATCTCGATTAGCTACACGGAAATATTAAATGTTGTTAAACATGGCAAGAGGTGAAGCATAATTAAACTACCTATCTAGGCATTTTAAATGAGGTCGGAAATGACATATAGCCTCTCCGAGATGACCCCACACGTTAATTTATAATTCTGTCCAGATCTGAACTAACATGTTTTAATATTTGTTAAACAGAAAAATAAATAGGTTCACGTGATTCTACGCGTCGTTACAAGCAATTTACACCTAGAGAACATATCCAACGGAGCTACGGTTCAAAAGATACGGACATCGCAAGATATGATGGCATGAATGCAAAATGTGTGCAACGACAGTCACAAGCATGTCAAAACATACAACCAGCAAGATAATATGAATCTACGCGAGTTTCTAAGCAAGTTTCATATAGGACACGATCAAAACGGAGCAACGGTTCAACAACTACGAGCTAAACAACAAGTCACTACAATCCGCCAAAATCAGCCACATAGCATTTTCTACACCCCACAACTACGAGCTACACAACTCCAAAACGCTCAAACAAGGCATGAAGCGGTAGAGGGCAAGAAGCACTACCACATACAACTAATAACATATAGCATGGAAGCATGGATCAATAGGGAAAGAACTCACAAAATGGCTTCTCACACACAGTTTCAGACTTAGTGAAAAACACAGTTTATGAAAGTGCAGTTTTCGATCTGAAGGCATATTGACAGCAGAAAAACCATAATCTTCAGGACTCCAAATGGCATGAAAATTGACAGCATGCTAGAGAATCCTAAAGTCTACAACTAACTCCATTGCACCAACCTCAAAAGAGCTACAGATCACCAGATAAACTCATGCAAAGACATCAACAAAATATAACACATCTCAAACTTAGAAATATTTCAGCATCTCCAAAACAGCACTATTTTCTAGCAAGTTGTGAGCAATTAAACCACACCTAAACATGGACTTCTATTGCAACCAAAATTACCAGGGGCTAGTCTACACATCCAAGGGCAAATCTCTAGTTGACAACTCCTTCATATCATGCACGGACTAAATCACACAAAATAAACAAAAGGGAAACATGGCAAAATATCACGCGCACTAACTTGCTCAAAAGCTAAAACTAAATGCACAGTTAAATTCTATGGATTTTTCTACCCCAAAAACATATATAACATGTGGGGTTGCAACACAAAAATATCGCCATACAAATATGCGAGAATATGTCCTAAACGCGGTATAACAAACTCGCGACGGAATCCTACATGCTAAAATACAAACAACTACTCTAAAATACATGGCAAAAGGTCCCTAAAAACATGAGCATTTTATCTACGGGGTTTGAGCAATCCGGACACGCACGAAAATAAATACGGGATAACTCCGTATCGGGACAGCACGCAAAACTAGGCATTCGGCGGGTAAAACTATTTCAAACATGCATGCAAGTTGCAAATAACGAATCTACGCAAAAAACTACACAAGTTTCAAATACAATACGTTTCGATCCGACATACGGATTAAAATCTACGATCGTTTGAAAAAATGCCTATTTTCCTGAAATAGAATTAAATCATGGGAATTTATAAAACCCTACACGGGCCAAATTCGCATCAGGGCCCAAACAAGGCATGAGTGCACAATAACAAAAAAACGCACAGTCGGGGAAATAGACGGGCGCTCACCACGGCCTCTTGGGCCGGCCTGGACGGAGGAGAGGCTGGCGGCTCGGGCCGGCTCTGAGAGGAGGTGGGCCTCGACGCTGGAGAGGGAGGCTGGCGACTCAGCCGCGGGGAGGCAGGCGGGGCGAAGGGCCAGTGGCGCTCGCGCTGCCCACGCACGGGGTAGGCTGCCTGGTCAACTCGAGCCGGCGGTTGTCGGTACACGGGATGAGTGGGAGGCGGGACTAGGTCGACGGATGCAGGGAGGCGGCGGTTGCTGGCGGGAATGGGGAGGGACCGGCCTGATCTAGCGGGATCCGCCGGGATCCGGCCTCCGACGGGGCGAGGCAGCAAGGGCGGCGCGAGCTCCGGCTGCTCCTATTGTTGCTCCGGCGAGGGCTGGGGTGACCGGAGGTGCATGCGCGAGGCGACGAGGCTGGGAGGCAGGGCGCGCTAGTCGGCGCAGCGGGAGAAGAAGGATCTAGGCGGCGCGGCCATGGGCGCCTCGGGCACGCGCACGAGGAGATCGGGAGGCTCCGGGAGCTGCTCGGGGCTCTGTGGTCCCCTGGACATGTCCGAGTTGGCCACGGACATGTCCGGTAGGTGGGGTTTTGGATGAATTTGGGCCTCTGGATGGAAATCCGATGGTCCAGATCTGACCTGGGATGGGATTTCGGGGGAGAGAGGAGATGGGCCTAGCAGGTGGGGTTTTTGAGGGGGGTGGCTGCAAAAATGACTAGGGGGAACCCTAGTGAAGTGAGAGAGACCTCTCCATGAGGTGGTCTTAAATAGGGTTGGGGCTTTGGTGGGGTGGACCTCATCCATCCGATCGCGATCCGATGACCATGCACGGAGGAAGTGGCTAGATGGGTTTGATGGGGTGTGTAGAGTAGGTTAGCCGGAGATGGGAGGGAAAATGGGCACCCGACAACAGAGTTTTGAAACACCGGAAAACATCCGATGATAGACCAGAGACCGTGCCGCTATGGTCGACCGTTCGGGTATCACACGGACTCCGATTGCGATGAAAATTGGCACGCGACCTATCTATATTATATTAACACCACACGCCAAGTTTTGACCCAATTAGAGAAACTTTTGTAAACACTTTTAAAAACAAGGTTTTGACGATGCCGCGGGCGCGTGCGTGTGTGGTCGGGCTCACCACGGGCAACGACGAAAACCGGCAACTAATAACGGATGCAAGTTTTGAAAACTAGCGGCAACGGGATGTCGATGCAATGCGGATGATGGGAATGATGCGACAAAAAAAAATCACACGACGAAAACGGAATAAAGGGGGAATCTTCCGGAACGTCGGTCTCGGGCTGTCACAACTCTCCTACACTACAAGAGGATCTCGACCCAAGATCCAAGAATGAAGAGCGGAAGAGGACGAGAAGAACAAGAGGTAAAACTTAATCGCTTCTTTGACAAACGAGTGAAACCAACGATCCTTGAAAGTTGCAAACTGACGAGGAATCATATGAGAAACAATAAAGGATTCACAGAAAATTTCGGTAGCACTTCGGTAGGAAAAGGGGACAAAAAATTCGAAAAGATGGACAGAACTGGACAAGATTCGCAACAAACAACTAAATTGATCAAGGAACCAAGATGATCTTGATAGAACAACATGATTGACCCAATGAGCAACATCACCACAACTCTGGAACAAGAGAATATAAACTAGATCTTGGAAAGAGGGAATGAAGAAGAAAATGAAGAACGACTACCACCAGAATCTTGAAGAACATCTTGAGACAAAGGATTGATATCATGAGCCACTCCGGAAGAAGAATTCAGATCACTATGAACAAGAATAAGAATTGTGTTAAGCTTATCCTTCATCAAGTTTAATTGATGACAAGCAACGGATTTAGCATACCCCTTATTCTTCTACAAATGATTGAGGAGAGATATGAGCACAAACTTGAAGAAGTCTTGAAGGATACACCGGCAAGAATTGAAACGAATGAGTCAAACATGAATGAATGGAGATACATGAGAATGAAGAGATTAAGACCCACCTAACAAAAAACTTGAATGAGGCACCGGAATACTTGAGAGACGAACGAAGAGACAACAATTGAGAAGAATTAAGGATGAAAGTTGAAAGCTGAGAATGAAGAATCTTCTGAAATGATGGCCTTCGGATGATCGAAAAATGAACACGACAGAAAATGCACCGGTTAGGCATGGAAGGAATACTCATGATTGGGAACAATTCAAGATGATGCCACAAAGCTGAAATGATGAATCTCCAAGAGAATGGACCAAGATTTGAGAGAAACACTCCTTCAGTCTTCCAAGCTGAAAATGATGACGAGAAACAACACCAAGGATAATGAGACACTCTGGAATAATGAAGAATGAAAGGTTGAGCCAAATGAAGAGAATGGATTCGAATAGATCTTGGAGAAGGAATATGACTGACGAAATTCAAACTTACGTCATAGTTGAAAAAACAAGATAACTCCGGAAAGATTACAAGAGCCAGATAAGATCCTGGGAAAGAACTTGTGGGTTATGGGCCCACTGAAAGAAACCACCGTTGAAAATATTGCTTAGAAGAGAGATATTGCACAGGTACAAATGAAAACTAGATGAGGTTAGCACCTCGAAATAATTAAAGAATTGAAAACAAGAAACTCTGACATATCTTTAGCACTCCGGAAAGAACAGATATGGAAGAATAAACGAGATAGGCTGAACAAGAATTTCCAACATAGGAAAGAATTTAAAGGATAAAAAGGATATGATGAACACGGATAACTGAATTGAATTCACCGGAAAAGACCACAAGAATGAAGAAAGATGAACATGAAGCTCCTGAGAATCTTCACAACGAATCACTGGATACGAGAGAAAAGAAAAGATAACGGGAGCAAAACATTGAAACAGAATGCACTTGGATGAAAGCCAATCACTGAAGAAAAGGGCGGGAGGGCGGGGAAAAACAAACATAACTTGGGACGGATGAGACAACTCCGGAAAAAAAGAGATTGATCTTGCAAAATTGGAGAGGATTGAATTCACTTGAAGAGAAGCACATCGGTTGAAAAGACTTGACATAATGCTACTGCAACAAAAGACCTTCCAATGGTGCCAGAAATAGGCATGTCGACGGGAGAGTACTTTCTTGATCCTTCTGCTGTGGCTACGCCTTAAGGGACTTCCTGGGCAAGTATGCAAAGGATTTCCCCCGTGGCCTAGGAGCCTTGCGTTGGTGTTCCCTCGAAGCGGAAAGGGTGATGTAGCGTAGCGGTGGTAAGTATTTCCCTCAGTTTGAGAACCAAGGTATCAATCCAGTGGAGGACTATCTCAAGATCCTGCACAAACACAAAAGCTTGCTCCCAACGCTATGAAGGGGTTGTCAATCCCTTATAGATTGTTTTCCAAGTGAGAACTGAAAGCAACAAAGTAACAAAGCAAAGTAAAAGCGAGGTGTAAACGATGGACGTGAATAGACCCGGGGGTCGTAGTGTTTACTAGTGGCTTCTCTCATGAAAACAAGTAGACGGTGGGTGAACAAATTACTGTCGAGCAATTGATAGAACCGCGCAAAGTCGTGACGATATCTATGCAATGATTATATCTATAGGCATCACGTCCAAAACAAGTAGACCGATACTTTCTGCATCTACTACTATTACTCCACACGTCGACTGCTATCCAGCATGCATCTAGTGTATTAAGTCCATAAGAACAGAGTAACGCCTTAAGCAAGATGACATGATGTAGAGGGATAATCTCAAACCAATGATAAAAACCCCATCTTTTTACCCTTGATGGCAACTACTTGATGTGTTCCTTGTTGCCCCTACTGTTACTGGGAAAGGTCACCACATGGTAGAACCCAAAACCAAGCACTTCTCCCATTGCAAGAATCATAGATCTTGTTGGCCAAACAAAACCCAAGACTCGGAGAGACTTACAAGGATATCAAATCATGCATATAAGAAATAAGCAAAGACTCAAATATATATCATAGATAATCTGATCACAAATCCACAATTCATCGAATCTCGACAAACACACCGCCAAAGAAGATTACATCAGATAGATCTCCATGAAGATCATGGAGAACTTTGTATTGAAGATCCAAGAGAGAGAAGAAGCCATCTAGCTACTAACTACGGACCCGTAGGTCTGAAGTGAACTACTCACGAGTCATTGGAGGGGCGATGATGATGATGAAGAAGCCCTCCAACTCCAAAGTCCCCTCCGGCAGGGCACCGGGAAGGGTCTACATATGTGATCTCACGGAAATGGAAGCTTGCGGCGGCGGAAAAGTATTTTCGAGGCTCCCCTGATTTTTTGCTGAATATTTGGGAATATATAGGCCAAGGATCTAGGTCAAGGGGCGGCCAGGGAGGCCACAAGCCCTGCCACCGCGGCCTCCCCCTGATGGCGGAGTGGGAACTTGTGGGCTCCGTGGAGCCCACCTGGCTTGGCCCAGAGGCCCCCTGATCTTCTTCCGTTTGGGAAAAAATCATTTCGGGGTTTTTATTCTGTTTGGACTCTGTTCCAAATCAGATGTGAAAAGAGTCAGAAACACAGAAAAACAGGAACTCACACTTGGTAGTGAATTAATAAGTTAGTCCCAACAAATATATAAAAGGTACATAAAACATCCAAAGAAGACAAGATAACAGCATGAAACCATCAAAAATTATAGATATGTTTGAGACGTATCAAGCATCCCCAAGCTTAACTCCTTCTCGTCCTCGAGTAGGGAAGTGATAAAGAATGAATTTTTGTTGCTTTCATGCTACCTAGCATAGATGTCCTTTGTAATTCCTCTTCTGTGACGTGAATGTTCAGATCCATTAGATTCAAAACAATAGTTTGCTATTGACGTGGAAATAATAATAATTCAAGCAAACTAGCAAGGTAATAATGAACTTTCAAAATAACAAGGCCAAAAAAAAGTTATCCCTACAAAAGCATATAGTCTGGCTATGCTCTATAATCATTGCACAACGAACTTAAATCATGCACAACCCCGGTATTGGCCAAGTAATTGTTTCACACCTTTACTTTCTCAAACCTTTTCAACTCTCACGCAATACATGAGCGTGAGCCATGGTTATAGCACTATAGATGGTGTCGAGTGTGGTGGAGGTTGCAAGACAAAAAAGGAGAAGATAGTCACATTAACTAGGCATATCAATGAGCTATGGAGATGCTCATCAATAGATATCAATGTAAATGAGTATGGATTGCCATACAAATGATGCACTAGAGCTACGAGTATGTGAAAGCTCTTAAAGAAAACTATTGGGTGTGCATCCAACTTGCTTGCTCACGAAGACCTAAGGCAATTTTGAGGAAGCCTATCATTGGAATATACAAGCCAAGTTATATAATGAAAATTTCCCACTAGCTATATGGTGGTGACAAAACGAGAGACTCTCAATCATGAAGATCATGGTGCTTAATATGCACAAGTGTGGAAAAATTGGTAGCATTGTCCCTTCTCTCTTTTTCTCTCATTTTTTTTATTTGGTGGGCTCTTTGGCCTCTTTTTTTTTATTTTGGTGGGCTTCTTTGTCCTCTTTTATTTCCTCACATGGGACAATGCTCCATTAATGATGATCATCACACTTTCAACTCAAAACTTAGAGCAACAATGACTCTATATGGAATGCCTTCGGTAGTGTACCGTGGCAATGATCTAGCATGGCATATACATCAATGGAAACATCATGCTAGCTATCTTACGATCATGCAATGGCAATGTAGACGTGGTGGCACATGTCATGGTGGTAGTTGCATGGCAATATATCTCGGAATGACTTTGAAAAAGCCATAGTAGGTAGGTATGGTGGCTGTTTTGAGGGAGGCTAATGGTGGGTTTATGTGCACCGGCGAAACTTGCACGACACTAAGAAGATAGTGATGGTAGAAGGTGAAAGTGCATCTAAACCATGGACTCAACATTAGTCATGAAGAACTCATATACTTGTTGCAAAAGTTTTATTAGTAATCGAAACAAAGCATTCAACGCATACTCCTAGGGGAAGGGTTGGTAGGTATAAACCATCGCGCGATCCCGACCGCCACGCAAAGGATGGCAATCAATATACTAATCATGCTGAGATTTCATCACATAGCGGTTCACCATACGTGCATGCTACGGTAATCACCAACTTCAACACAAGTATTTCTAGATCCACAACACCTTACTAGCATGACTTCAATATTACCATAACCACAACTCAAAACTAATTGAGATGAATCAAACTTCTCTAACTATTCAATGCACATGAAGGTGGAAGTTTTCGTATCACTTTGGATAACTACCCCTTTTGAGACTACTTTCAAAGCATAGATCAACTAGCAAGCCATGCACCGTTGTGCTCTAAAAGATATAAGTGAAGCACATAGAGCAAAAGTATCTAGCTCAAAAGATATAAGTGAAGCACATGTGAGCTGAATTGTCTACCAAAAGATATAAGTGAAGCTCGACGAAATCACGGTGAGTGCATGTCTCTCTCTAGGTGTGCAGAAAGGATGATTATGACACAACAAAAATAAAGGACTCCTACGATACAATACGCTCCAAGCAAAAACACAAAACATCTGGTGAATAAAAATATAGCCCCAAGTAATGTTACCGATGGATTGAAGACGAGAGAGGGGATGCCTTCCCGGGGCATCGCCAAGCTTAGGCTTTTACGGCATCCTTGAATCTCTTGGGGTGCCTTGGGCATCCTCAATATTGAGCTCTTGCCACTCTTTATCTCTTTTTCCATAAGAACTTCACCTAAAACTTGAAAACTTCACAACACGAAACTTAAATAGAAACTCATGATAACATTAGTACAAGAAAGCAAACCACCACTTCCTTAGGTACTATAGCAACCTTAAATTATACTTACGCTGATGTTGGGTTACTAAATTTTCAATCTTCCATGGCTAATACCCCCCGATACTATCCATAGTTTCATCAAAATAAGCAACCAACACAACAAAAACAGAATTTGTTAACAGCAGACTAGTCTGTAGCAATATGTATATTTTGTATACCTCTGGTACTTCAAAAATTCTCACAAATTACGTCTGTCCGAATAATTTGCGTAGCAATCAGCAGAAAAAAGGATCAACTCAAAATCTCTTACAGAAAAAAAAGTAAAATTCTTTTCTTGAGCAGAAAGTTTCTGTCTTTTCCAACATGACCAAACGATCATCCCCAAGACTAATCATAACGGTTTGCTTGGCACAAACGCAAAAAGAAACACAAAAAACACAATCATAACAGAATTATGAAAGTGTGGAAAACAAAAAACATAAAGAAAAAGGATAGATTCGTTGGGTTGCCTCCCAACAAGCGCTTTTGTTTAACGCCCTTAGCTAGGCAAAAAGTGATGGAATCACGTATAGTCATCTTTGGTGCTCAAACCATAAGTAGTGTGATCATTTATCATCTTAATATTTTCATATTTATTAGATGACTCACCTCTAGCTTTAGTAACAAAAACAGGCTTGACGGTCTTTTTGAGAGTAATATTTGGAGTATTTTGCACAGCGGCAAAAGCGGAACCCAAGTTGGTTATGACATCTTCTAATTTGCCAATTCTAGAAGAATTATTAACTATAAGTTCCTTCTCCTTTAAATTTTTCAAAAAATTTCCCACTTTGGATCCGTACTGAGTAATTTGATTGTGGATCTTTCTATCCACACCCTCAACAAGTTCAACTATCGCAATTTTGTTTTCAATAGCATCAAGCCTTTGCATCACGTGTTCCAAGGTCAAGATAGTTCCATTAACCATGAGCGGGGGTGAGCCTACCAAATTCATGATAGCTCTATAGGAGTCAATAGTATGGCTCCCCAAAAAGTTCCCGCCTACAATGTTATCAAGGATATACCTATTCCAAGGAGAAATTACAACATAGAAACTACAAAGGAGGACGGTAGTGGATTGCTTACGAGTAGATCTAGTTTGAGCATTGCAAATCCTGTACCAAGCGTCCTTCAAATTTTCTTCCTCATTCTGACTGAAATTGAGAACTTCATTTTCATGGGTGTCATTTGGAGTGGTGGGTCTAGCCATTGATGGACTATCTCACACACAAACGAGCAGGAAGAGAGAGTGAAACGGGCAAAAGAAAACGACAAAAAGGCAAAAGAAAACGTCGAAGGAGAAAGGCAAATGGAAACGGCAAATGTGAAGTGGGGGAGAGGAAAACGAGAGGCAACTAGCAACAAAAGTAAAGGCAAGAGATGAGTTTGTGAGACCTACTTGGATAGATCTTGATTTCTCCTCCCCGGCAACGGTGCCAGAAATACTTCTGCTACTGCAACAAAAGACCTTCCAATGGTGCCAGAAATAGGCACGTCGACGGGAGAGTACTTGGCTTGATCCTTCTGCTGCGGCTACGCCTTAAGGGACTTCCTGGGCAAGTATGCAAAGGATTTCCCCCGTGGCCTTGGAGCCTTGCGTTGGTGTTCCCTTGAAGCAGAAAGGCTGATATAGCGTAGCGGTGGTAAGTATTTCCCTCAGTTTGAGAACCAAAGTATCAATCCAGTGGAGGAGTATCTCAAGATCCTGCACAAACACAAAAGCTTGCTCCCAATGCTATGAAGGGGTTGTCAATCCCTTATAGATTGTTTGCCAAGTGAGAACTGAAAGCAACAAAGTAACAAAGCAAAGTAAAAAAGCGGAGGTGTAAACGATGGATGTGAATAGACCCGGGGGCCGTAGTGTTTACTAGTGGCTTCTCTCATGAAAGCAAGTAGACGGTGGGTGAACAAATTATTGTCGAGCAATTGATAGAACCACGCAAAGTCATGACGATATCTATGCAATGATTATATCTATAGGCATCACGTCCAAAACAAGTAGACCGATACTTTCTGCATATACTACTATTACTCCACACGTCGACCGCTATCCAGCGTGCATCTAGTGTATTAAGTCCATAAGAATAGAGTAACTCCTTAAGCAAGATGACATGATGTAGATGGATAATCTCAAACCAATGATAAAAACCCCATCTTTTTACCCTTGATGGCAACTACTTGATGTGTGCTTTGCTGCCCCTACTGTCACTGGGAAAGGTCACCACATGGTAGAACCCAAAACCAAGCACTTCTCCCAATTGAAGAATTACAGATCTAGTTGGCCAAACAAAACCCAAGACTCGGAGAGACTTACAAGAATATCAAATCATGCATATAAGAAATCAGCAAAGACTCAAATATATATCATAGATAATCTGATCACAAATCCACTATTCATCGGATCTCAACAAACACATCGCCAAAGAAGATTACATTGGATAGATCTCCATGAAGATCATGGAGAACTTTGTATTGAAGATCCAAGAGAGAGAAGAAGCCATCTAGCTACTAACTACGGATCTGTAGGTCTGAAGTGAACTACTCACGAGTCATTGGAGGGGCGATGATGATGATGAAGAATCCCTCCAACTCCAAAGTCCCCTCCGGCAGGGTGCCGGGAAGGGTCTCGAGATGAGATCTCGCGGAAACGGAAGCTTGCGGCGGCGGAAAAGTATTTTCGAGGCTTCCCTAATTTTTTGCTGAATATTTGGGAATATATTGGCCAAGGATCTAGGTCAGGGGGCGGCCAGGGAGGCCACAAGCCCTGCCACCGCTGCCTCCCCCCTGGTGGCGGAGTGGGAGCTTGTGAGCTCCCTGGAGCCCACCTGGCTTGGCCCAGAGGCCCCCTGATCTTCTTCCGTTCGGGAAAAAATCATTTCCGGGTTTTTATTCAGTTTGGACTCCGTTCCACAATCAGATCTGAAAAGAGTCAAAAACACACAAGAAACAGGAACTGGCACTTGGCACTAAATTAATAAGTTAGTCCGAAAAAAGATATAAAAGGTACATAAAACATCCAAAGAAGACAAGATAACAGCATGAAACCATCAAAAATTATAGATACGTTTGAGACGTATCACAAAACAACTCCGGTTTACAAGAATTGATACGACAATTGATTGAGCAAAAATATTTGCATTCACATAAAAATATGAGAGCACTTCTTGGAAAAGATATGAATCACCACTTGACATCGAAGCAACGTGAATTACCATACTCCAACAAAACAAAGGGTGAGGATTACAAATTAGCCAGAACAAACTCATGAGTGAGATTTTGTCCGATATTTTCGTGGACAGGATCGCACGGGCTCGATCCTAATAGTAGCCATCATGTGCAAGGCAGTTCACACGACATACGAAGTGTCCTCGAGTCGTAGCAAGCTAAAAGGACTCTTTAAGACACAATGAGAACCGTTGTAAGTCGACCGTGAACAAACGAATCCACTAGATGTCGAACCCCAACCTAACATCATGCGTTCGTTGGAAGATTGTCCTATAAGTAACTACTTGAATTCCCACCTAAGAACTCCCGAAATTTCTGGTCATGCAATCTGGTCCACAGATACAAGGAGTAATATATCACTCAACTCCTATACTAACCCGTCCAGTGTATCACATCTGTCAACACATAACCAGAATCTCGGAACCTCGTCTATTTCAGAACCTCGTAATCACAACGATACAAAGTATGGCGATACATCTGGAACTCTCTGCACGAGTACTGGGAAGCCAGACTCCTCTCGCCACTACTAGTATTGAAGCAATTTTAAACACCCTTCGTCCTGAGATAGTAAGAAATCTGAATGATAGCGATGTGCTCGAGAATTCCCTCGAGCTCAACTCCTCGGAATAAATCAAGTCAGACAGGAGGCACCAAGACAGAACTCCGTCACATCGACATCATATAGATTCCAAAAATATCCGCGTGATCCTAAACAAAATTGAGTAAGAAGAGGAGTCGACTTAAATTATTACGTCAAGATTCCTCACCAGAGCATAGAAGAGGAGTAAAAAGAATTCTACTCTCCGATATATACTAGACTCAAAGAAGTTTTCACTAGACTCGACTCGGCCATGTTCGATCAATCAAGGGGGCTCCTAGGTCGGTACTGCTCTGGTACCAACTTGTAACGCCCAAGATGCGATCATATCCTCAATTTGGCACGAGGGCCTCGTCAGGGATAGAAGCGCATCTCGTCGTTTCGCAAGAATGGATATCGTTACAACTACATGTACTGAAAAGAAGAGATATATGGAATTGGCTTACACTCTCCAAAAGCTACATCAGATCACATCAATACAATACATAAACATCATCAAGAAGAGAAGGGTCCGACTACGGACGAAAACAAACGAGAAAATAAGAACGGCGTCCATCCTTTCTATCCCAGGCTGCCGGCCTGGAACCCATCCTAGATCGATAAAGAAGAAGAAGAAGAAGAAGAAGAAGAAGAAGAAGCAACTCCAAATGAACAATCCACGCGCTTGCGTCAAGTAACAGTTACCTGTACCTGCAACTGGTGTTGTAGTAATCTGTGAGCCATAAGGGACTCAACAATCTCATTTCCAAAGGTATCAAGACTATCAAAGCTTAATAGGTGAGGTATGGTTAAGTGGTGAGGTTGCAACAGCGGCTAAGCATATATGAGGTGGCTAACTTACGAGTACAAGAATAAGAGGGGGATGATGTACGCATAACGGACGTGAACTAGTGATGATCAAATGAATGATCCTGAACACCTACTTACGTCAAACATAACCCCACCGTGTCCTCGATCGGAGAAGGAACTCACGAAAGAGACAGCCACGGTTACGCACTCTGTTGGCAAGTTTTAATTAAGTTAACTTGAAGTTGTCTAGAACCAGTGTTAAACAAAGCTTCCACGATGCCACATAACCGCGGGCACGGCTTTCCTAAAGATTTAACCCTATAGGGGTGCTCCAATTGATCCATCACAAATTACCACAAGCCGCATAGAAATCCTCGATCACGAAACTCGCGAACTCGTCGGATTTCTTAGTGGAAAACCTCAACTCTAAGATTACCCAAAGCATCTTTGGAATCCCGATGCACAAGACATTCGTCAAAGGTAAAACTAATCGAGCAAGGCCGTCCAACGTGTCGACGATCCCGATAGGAGCTGCGTATCTCGTTCTCAGGGCACGATGGATGAGCGATGGTTACCACGCCAGACGTCGAGTTGCCCCGGGTAGCATTTGTAAGCTGCTGTGTTTTCGGACCAGCACCATCAGCACTGGCCCTCCCTGTATTATGTAAAATTACTCCTCGGGTTCTTGACGCCCTATGCTTTCAGTATTAACAAAATTATTATGTTGGGCAAATGTAGTACCAATGTTGGGCCTTGCCAGACCAGCTTTAATCTAAAACGAATTATCAAGGGGGTCCTCATAACAACCACGATCGTGTTAGGAGCGCTCAATTATGGAACATAACACCCGTAGCCGAAACTAAGGGGGAAAAGGTGGAACAAAACACCAGGCTAGAAAGGCCGAGCCTTCCACCTTTTACCAAGTATATAGGTGCATTAATTTAAATAGCATTTAATAGGGTGATATAACAAGGAACCCATGTTATCACATGGAAGCAACTGCACCTGCAACTAGCAACGCTAACACATGGTTAAGCAAGTGGTAACATAGCCGATCAGTGGTTTGCTAGGTCGTGAACAGGTTGAAGGTTTTCATGGCAATGTTGGGAGCATGATATTTAACACGTGGTAGGCAGCAAGACAATAACGATAGAAGCGGTAAAACTAGCATGGCAAAGATAGTAATGGTATCTGGGGAAATGGTCATCTTGACTAAGATCCCACTTGATAGTAATGGTATCTGCGGAACTCTATCGAGACAAAGCAAACCGGAAACAAGAATCAACACACAATATACACCACACGATATACACCACACGTTGCACAACACACATGATGCATGAACGGTTGAACATATCCAAGACATGGTATGTCAATTCACAACAATCAAACACTACACATTAAGTGAAGTTAAATATGCAACGAGTTGCATATTGACGAAACTCTACATACCAATTATTTAGTTCTATCTCGATTAGGTACACGGCAATATTAAATGTTGTTAAACATGGCAAGAGGTGAAGCGTAATTAAACTACCTATCTAGGCATTTTAAATGAGGTCAGAAATGACATATAGCATCTCCGAGATGACCCCACACGTTAATTTATAATTCTGTCCAGATCTAAACTAACATGTTTTAATATTTGTTAAACAGCAAAATAAATAGGTTTACGTGATTCTACGCGTCGTTGCAAGCAATTTACACCTAGAGAACATCTCCAACGGAGCAACGGTTCAAAAGATACGGATACCGCAAGATATGATGGCATGAATGCAAAATGTGTGCAACGACAGTCACAAGCATTTCAAAACATACAACCAGCAAGATAATATGAATCTACGTGAGATTCTCAGCAAGTTTCATATAGGACACGATCAAAACGGAGCAACGGTTCAACAACTACGAGCTAAACAAGAAATCACTACAATCCGCCAAAATCAGCCACATAGCATTTTCTACACCCCACAACTACGAGCTACACAACTCCAAAACGCTCAAACAAGGCATGAAGCGGTAGAGGGCAAGAAGCACTACCACATACAACTAATAACATATAGCATGGAAGCATGGATCAATAGGGAAAGAACACACAAAATGGCTTCTGACACACAGTTTCAGACTTAGTGAAAAACACAGTTTATGAAAGTGCAGTTTTCGATCTGAAGGCATATTGACAGCAGAGAAACCATAATCTTCAGGACTCCAAATGGCATGAAAATTGACAACATGCTAGAGAATCCTAAAGTCTACAACTAACTCCATTGCACCAACCTCAAAAGAGCTACAAATTACCAGATAAACTCATGCAAACACAACAACAAAATATAACAGATCTCAGAGTTAGAAATATTACAGCATCTACAAAACAGCACTATTTTCTAGCAAGTTGAGAGCAAGAAAACCACACCTAAACATGGACTTCTATTGCAACCAAAATTACCACGGGCTAGTCTGCACATCCAAGGGTAAATCTCTAGTTGACAACTCCTTCATATCATGCACGGACTAAATCACACAAAATAAACAAAAGGGCAACATGGCAAAATATCACGCGCACTAACTTGCTCAAAAGCTGAATCTAAATGCACAGTTAAATTCTATGGAGTTTTCTACCCCGAAAACATATACTCCCTCTGTTTCTTTTTACTCCGCGTATAAGATTTGGTCAAAGTCAAACAACATAAAGTTTGACCAAATTTATATCAAAAAATATGGATATCTACTATATTAAAATTATATAGTATGAAAATACATCTCGTGGTGCATCTGATAATATTAATTTCATGTCGTGAATGTTGATATTTTTTAATATGAAGTTAGTCAAACTTTACGAAGCTTGACTTTGACCAAACCTTATATGCAGACTAAAAAGAAACGGGGGGAGTATAACATGTGGGGTTGCAACAAAAAATTTCGCCACACCAATATGCGAGAATATGTCCTAAACGCGGTATAACAAACTAGCGACGGAATCCTACATGCTAAAATACAAATAACTACTCTAAAATACATGGCAAAAGGTCCCTAAAAACATGAGCATTTTATCTACGGGGTTTGAGCAATCCGGACACGCACGGAAATAAATACGGGATAAATCCCTATCGATACAGCATGCAAAACTGGGCATTCGGTGGGTCAAACTATTTCAAACATGCATGCAAGTTGCAAATAACGAATCTACGCGAAAAAATACACAAGTTTCATATACAATACATTCCGATCCGACATACGGATTAAAATCTACGATCGTTTGAAAAATACCTATTTTCTTGAAATAGAATTAAATCACGGGAATTTATAAAACCCTACACGGGCCGAATTCGCATCAGGGCCCAAACAAGGCATGAGCGCACAATAACAAAAAAATGCACAGTCGGGGAAATAGACGGGCGCTCACCATGGCCTCTTGGGCCAGCCTGGACGGAGGAGAGGCTGGCGGCTCGGGTCGGCTCTGAGAGGAGGTGGGCCTCGGCGCTTGAGAGGGAGGCCGGCGACTAGGCCGCGGGGAGGAAGGCGGGGCGAAGGGCCAGCGGCGCTGGCGCTACCCATGCACGGGGTAGGCCGCCTGGTCAACGCGAGCCAGCGGTTGTCGGTACACGGGACGAGCGGGAGGTGGGAGCAGGCCGACGGATGCACGGAGGCGACGGTTGCCGGTGGGAATGGGGAGGGACCGGCCTGATCTGGCGGGATCCGCCGGGATCCGGCCGCCGGCGGGGCAAGGCAGCAAGGGTGGCGCGAGCTTTGGCTCCTGCTGTTGTTGCTCCGGCGAGGGCTGGGGTGACCGGAGGTGCATGCACGAGGCGACGAGGCTGGGAGGGAGGGCGCGCTCGTTAGCGCAGCGGGAGAAGAAGGAGCGAGGCGGCGCGGACATGGGCGCCTCGGGCACGCGCACGAGGAGATTGGGAGGCTGCTGGAGCTGCTCGGGGCTCTGTGGTCGCCCGGACATGTCCGAGTTGGCCAGAGACATGTCCGGTAGGTGGGGTTTTGGACGAATCTGGGCCTGTGGATCGAAATCCAATGGTCCAGATCTGACCTGGGATGGGATTTCGAGGGAGAGAGGAGATGGGGCTAGTAGGTGGGGTTTTTCATGGGGTGGCTGCAAAAATGACTAGGGGGGAACCCTAGTGAAGTGAGAGAGACCTCTCCATGGGGTGGTGTTAAATAGGGTTGGGGCTTTGGTGGGGTGGACCTCGTCCGTCCGATCGCGATCCGATGACCACGAACGGAGGAAGTGGCTAGATGGGTTTGATGGGATGTGTAGAGTAGGTTAGCCGGATATGAGAGGGAAAACGGGCACCCGACAACAGAGTTTTAGAACACCATAAAACATCTGACGATACACCGAAGATGGTGCCGCTACGGTCGACCGTTCGGATATCAGACGGACTCCGATTGCGACGCAAATTTGCAGGCAGCCTACCTATATTATATTAAGACCGCACGCCAAGTTTCGACCCAATCAGAGAAAGTTTTGTACACAGTTTTAAAAACAATGTTTTGACGATGCCGCGGGCGCATGCGTGTGCGGTCGGGATCAACATGGGCAACGACAAAAACCAGCAACTAATAACGGATGCAAGTTTTGAAAACTGGCGGCAACGGGATGCCAATGCAATGCGGATGATGCGAATGATACGATGATGATGCGACAAATAAAATAAATCACACGACGAAAACGGAATAAAGGGGGAATGTTCCGGAATGTCAGTCTCGGGCTGTCACACCTACCTTGGCGGGAAGACACCCAAGGCCACGTCCCTCCGATGGACGTGATGAATGCACCTAGCACAAGGCCCCGGCGAACCTCCCTCGCCGGGAAGATATCCGAAGCCCCCAGAAAGCTTCCTTGTCGGGGCGAAGCACCAAGGCCCCAGCAAGCACCCTTGCCGGGATGACGTGGCAAAACACCAGAGGGCGGCCGCCCTTACTACGGTGCCAGCGCCCCCCGAGTTCCAGCGGTTTCCCCATGCGCCAGCGGGGCATCCAGGTGTCAAAGAACCTAGACACATGTCTTCACCAGCACTTAGCTGACATGGACAAGACGTGCATTTTATGCACCTGACAGCGGTAGATAGATAAGCACCGATGTAGGTTCACTATAACATCTCGTGAACCTACCATCGAGCAATGTAGGTGACACCTTTGCCTATAAAAGGAGTCCCTTAGCTCATTCGCAAGGAGTTAGACTCTCTGGAGATTGGCCAAGAAGACGGTTATCATCACCGTAACGAACAACGAAAGAATGCTTAACACGATCAGACGATAGGACGTAGGGTTTTACGCGCAAGCGGCCCGAACCTGGGTAAAAAGGCTTGCCAGGTGTCGGTGCACTAAAGACTGGGGTCTCTAGTGCCCCAGCCTTGTGCACGGGCACGAAGAGCCCCTGGCGGTAGAGCGCGGTAGAATCGAGACAAGAAGCACCCCCGAGGTATCCAAGGCCCCTGCAAGCCTGCCTTGTCGGGAAGACACCCAAGGCCACGTCCGTTCGATGGACCTGATGAATGCAGCTAGCAGAAGGCCCCGGCGAGCCTCCCTCGCTGGGAAGATAGCCGAAGCCCCCGGAAAGCTTCCTTGTCGGGACAAAGCACCAAGGCCCCAACAAGCACCCTCGCCGGATGATGTGACAAGGCACTAGAGGTGACCGTCCTTGCCATAGTGCCACCCCCCCCCCCCCCCCGAGTTCCAACGCATTCCGCATGCGCCAGCGGGGCGTCCAGGTGTCGAAGCACCTGGACACATGTCTTCACCAGCACTTAGCTGACAAGGACAACATGTGCATTTAATGCACCTGACAGCGGTAGATAGATAAGCGCCGCTGTAGGTTCACTGTAACATCTCATGAACCTACCATCAAGCACTGTAGGTGACCCCTTTGCCTATAAAAGGAGGCCCTTAGCTCATTCACAAGGAGTTAGACTCTTTGGAGATTGGCCAAGAATACGATTATCATCACTCTAAACGAACAACCAAAGAACGCTTAACACGATCAGACGAGCAGGACGAAGGGTTTTACGCATAAGTGGCCCGAACATGGGTAAAAAGGTTTTTCGGGTGTTGATCGTTAGGTTTGCTCTTGACGTTGTTTTTCCCCTCCCTACGATCACAAGGGTATCACATTGATCCCCATAGGTGTCGACCTAGCATCGCCAACACCGGGTGTTGATCGTTAGGTCTGCTCTTAACGTTGTTTTTCCCCTCCCTACGATCACAAGGGTGTCACGTTGATCCCCATAGGTGTCGACCTAGCTTCGCCGACACATCGGAGCGGCGAAGATTGGTAAAGGCGGAGCTTGGAGGAAACCTTGACACACCCCCTACCTGGCGCGCCAAATGTCGGATTTTGGGCTCCTCAAAACCCTCAAGGTTCGAACACAGTGGCGTGTAGGAAGATCTCTCTCGGCTCTAACTCACTTACCTCGCTAGTCGACGGACAACACAAGAAACTCACTCGATGGTGAGAGAGAGACAGAACACGGCAGTTTACCCAGGTTCGGGCCGTTAAGAAGCGTAAAACCCTACTCCTGCTTTGGTGGATTACCTCTCGTGGAGGTTGGTGGATGAACTAGTACAATGCTTGGGCGCCTCGTGAGGCTGGGTGACCTTGCGTGGTGCTAGTGGGTGAATGAATGGTTCTGCCCCTTTCTACGAAGCAACCTATCCTCTATATATAGTGGCGGCCCGGGTCCTCTTCCCTTATCGTTTCGGCGGGAAGGGATCCCACACTGGCCAATTTTGAAGGGGAATAGAGGAACATGCTCCCCTGCCCAAAGGTGGTCTTTGTCTGCAAAGTGGCTGCCCGCGCTGCAGGGCTGGGTCCGGGGATGACGTCTTTCCTACTGGCGGGCGGCGACGGCCTTGTTGCACCAGAAGGGAAACCTTTGGAAGATGCCTTGGGAACCGCAGTACGTCCTCACCCCCTTTGCACTAAAGGGCCTCGCCTCGGAATATCCGCCGCTCCGGGGGGTCCTGAGGGGGGGCGCGGGTATTGATGTTGCTCCTCCTCACGAGGCTTGGCCCCTCGCGAGGGCCTTGTCCTAAGTGGTGCCGAGCCCGTTGGTTTGCTTGATGAAGTGGGCTGGCCCTAGGCCACATGCAGGCAGGTATGGGTACCCCCATTCCTAGAACACCGACAGTCGCGAGGACGCTTTGGCCTCGCGAGTGTCCCTACCCCCGAGGCATAGGCGCCTCATTCCTTTGGGTCATTGGTGGACCATGTTGATTGCCTATGTCTCCACCCAGCGCGGAGCATAGGTCATCCACTCGGCGTGGGATGGGCCCCTTCCGCGTCCTCGGGCGGTCCTGGGCATATATAGCCTCGGCTCGTTATTACGTGAGACTGTCACGGGATGAAGTAGGTTCTGAAAGGATTGAAGGACGATCCAGACGTGCCAGGAGTTGGTGCAGCTCCCGTGGGGATTGTAGGGCAAACGCGAGGGCACTCCGGCTCCACTATGTTTCCTCCTGCTCTTGAGACTGGTTGAGGGCTTTTCTACTACTCTAAGTTGGCAGGTCCCAGTCCCGCACATTTCCCTGTCGTCGTGAGGCGCCTCAAGGGGCAAGGCCCCGACACCCTCTGATACCGACCGAATGTGCCTGGACGGCACCAGGTGGTCAAGTGGCTTTGTGACCGATAAGGCTCCTGAGGTGCGATGCTCAGGAGCCCCCTTTGACGTTTGAGAGGCTCTGCGTCGCCAAGACCCGGTCCCGCACATTTTCCGATCATCGTTGCTTGCGGCCGAATGGACGAACACAGCTATAGGGTCAAACCCTGCCACCCGTGATGACGACCGAATGTCCGTGGAGGACATCAAGGGTGGTAGGTGGCCTTATGACTGGTAAGGCTCCTGCGGCTCGATGCTCAGGAGCCCCCTTTCGACGATCAAGCGGCCCCCACTTCATCCTGTTGATTGTGGCCCTAGGGAGCCGCGGGGCCTCCCGAGGTCCCACGACGGGGCGACGCACACCGACGGGAGCCCCCGAGCAGGGGGGGTAGTTCGCCCAAAGAAGCAAACAAGACAAGATGTCAGATCGCCGCATGGGTGGCGCAGAAGTTAGGGAAGCATGCGTAAACGATATGATGGGTAGAGGCGTGCCCTGAACACTTCAAGTTCATGCGGCCAGCAAACGCCCTCTAGAGTAGTGAACCAAAAAGTTACATCGCATAGCTTCTTCGCGCCTGAGGGGCACCTCGTGAGGCCCGGCCCTTGGCGCCCACATCAGCACCGTAGTCACCTCGGGCGAGCCGCGCCACTTGTGTCTGGTTGCTTTCTCCGACTCGTCCGCCTGAGGCCGAGGATCCGGTCCTTCGTAGTTCCTCCGCGAGGGCGGCAGTTGGCGTCATGCCCTCCGGCTTGCGGGCGCCTCCCTGTCCGCACCTCTTGGGCCCAATGCTCCGCCATCACGATCCCTAGGGCATGACTCAAGGGGACACCCAGAGTGTTCCTTACTCCTGAGGGGGACTGGCGCCTGGGGTGGACTCCTACTACAACAAAAGACCTTCCAATGGCGCCAGAAATAGGAGTGTTGCTTGATAATCCTCAGCAACGGCACCAGGAATCCTTTAGCTGCGGCTACGCCTTAAGGGACTTCCTAGGCAAGTATGCAAAGTATTTCCCCCGTGGCCTTGGATGCTTGCGTTGGTGTTCCCTGGAAGCGGAAAGGGTGATGTAGCGTAGCGGTGGTAAGTACTTCCCTCAGTTTGAGAACCAAGGTATCAATCTAGTGGAGGAGTATCTCAAGATCCTGCACAAACACAAAAACTTGCTCCCAACGCTATGAAGGGGTTGTCAATCCCTTATAGATTGTTTGCCAGGTGAGAACTGAAAGCAACAAAGTAACAAAGCAAAGTAAAAGTGGAGGTGTAAACGATGGATATGAATAGACCCGGGGGCCGTACTGTTTACTAGTGGCTTCTCTCATGAAAACAAGTAGACGGTGGGTGAACAAATTACTGTCGAGCAATTGATAGAACTGTGCAAAGTCATGACGATATCTATGCAATGAATGTTTCTATAGGCATCACGTCCGAAACAAGTAGACCGATATTTTCTGCATCTACTACTATTACTCCATACATCAACCGCTATCCAGCATGCATCTAGTGTATTAAGTCCATAAGAACAAAGTAACGCCTTAAGCAAGATGACATGATGTAGAGGGATAATCTCAAACCAATGATAAAAACCCCATCTTTTTACCCTTGATGGCAACTACTTGATGTGTGCCTTGCTGCCCCTACTGTCACTGGGAAAGGTCACCACATGGCAGAACCCAAAACTAAGCACTTCTCCCATTGCAAGAATCATAGATTTAGTTGGCCAAACAAAACCCAAGACTCGGAGAGACTTACAACGATATCAAATCATGCATATAAGAAATCAGCAAAGACTCAAATATATATCATAGATAATCTGATCACAAATCCACAATTCATCGGATCTCAACAAACACACCGCCAAAGAAGATTACATCGGATAGATCTCCATGAAGATCATGGAGAACTTTGTATTGAAGATACAAGAGAGAGAAGAAGCCATCTAGCTACTAACTACGGACCCGTAGGTCTGAAGTGAACTACTCACGAGTCATTGGAGGGGCAATGATGATGATGAAGAAGCCCTCCAACTCCAAAGTCCCCTCCGGCAGGGTGTCGGGAAGGGTCTCCTGATGAGGAAGCCCTCCAACTCCAAAGTCAGAATGCCTGTAGGTGGACATCTTCATGCATTGATGTGGAGTCTTTTGAGGTTTCGAGTGTCTCAGGTGGACATCTTCATGCATTGATATTTGCAAGACATGATAGAGTTTTAATCTGTCAATCATACTAATTGCAAGATCGACACCTAGAGAGGGGGATGAAGAGAATCGTTTTCCTGCTCACTAAGGTGCGGCGGACCAAATGGCGAGGTTCTCATCCACTGGTGGTGGTCGACACAATCCTTATAATTGACAGGGTCGCTCTATTAGTGATGCAGATCATGGTTTGCATATATTATGTCCAGATTGTCGTAGGTGAAAGTGGCATCACTCTGGAACAGTGCCCAGGTTTTCACCATCTTCTAAGTCTTGATGTCCCTGTTCCTCATGGAGGTACTTCTGTTGGTGTCGTCTGGTCGTAGAGTTGTCTTCTCTGTCCTTCAGCACAGGTGTTTGCCCGGAGAGGTTACTTCCTTCTAGGCTGCCCACGAGGATTTTTGATTTATCCCGTGGTCAGAGGACATATGGTACTAGCGACGATTTACAAGTTTTCAAAAAGTAGACGAGGAGTGTCAAGAAAATAAGAGTGGAAGGCTAGAGCATAACCTTCACTTTCTTTGAAAATTTAGGAGAGTTGAGAAAATATATAAGTTTTGTAAGTGTTTTCGAAGGAGCTGAAAAGCAGTTTTATCCTAAGCAAACGTCTGTGCTAACTAAGGCTTCCTAGAGTCAGGATGGCTCTGATACCAGCTCTGTGGGGACCCCGACTTACGAGTCGAGATCGCTGTGCTCAGTGATCCCAGAGATCAATGCTCACCGAACACAGATACCGAATAAAAGAGTCTTACATCCATACATACCATTTGATACAGTAAATGACCACCTCGGTCGAGTCTTACATATATAGGGCCTTAAAGGCCTACACTCCAAACTGGACCAATAGCGGAATTATTGGTTGAAAGCGTGAACCCATGCCATCAGCCTTAACCTACAGGCATTCTGATTGGGAAGCGTCCTAGGTCGCATGAACGTCACCGAGTTAATCTTCACCATATCATGCTCTTGCATACCTGATCAATGAAATAACCAGTGGCAAGCCAATGAGTACTTTGAATGTACTCGCAAAAAGCCCATGATATGAACAACGGAAGTGAAGGATAACCATATTATGCATCTTTGGTGTAGGTCATCTAGGTGGAATGATCATGAATATGCATCAAGTTAAAGAATTACTTTTGAAGAATAGGTTACATATATCAATATATCTGTCGAGGGTTGAACCATCCGGGTTCACCCTATATGCCAAGTCCCCGAACTTGGTCATATCATTTCTGTCACGACAACACCTTTTCCAACACCACACACCTTACACACACTTGGTTTATGCAGAAATGACTGGACGTAGTTTAAGCAGGATTACCCAACTGTCCTTGATCGTGGACACGGCTATTCGAATAGTTTACACTCTGTAGAGGTAGTACGCTGGACCCACGAGATCAGGGAAACTTCCATGTCATCCACGACTCGAGGTATATCACATACCCGAGGTAAGTACCCGATCAGTGCCTTTCCCCGGACGATACTAGACAAAGAGGTGCACTCGATTGGTACCCAGCCACAAGTTGTATGTCTTACGAGCACCAACTCTGGACAGTACCAACCATGCGGGGACCAACGGTGTGACTGGAACTCATAAAAATGGCATAGTCGTCCTACCTGGCACGACCCCATCACAAGAGTGACCACACATCACTCCCGCCACTAGTAATGTGGCTCTTTGCTAGCACCGACCAGAGTAATTAACATAGCCCCATCCCACGAGGGGTAACGTGGCCGTACTGGTAGGGTTGGGATAGTCGACACATCATAAATCTAATCCCATTTCCGAAACCATACTAACACAAATACTGGGATCATCACTTCACCAAAAAGTGACCACCTAACTCATCATCACCCTCGGGTATTAGTGGCACCCGACGGGTTTTAGTAAACTCTCGCTTTATGTCAACAACATGCTCATGATAATACTACTTCTACCTTTACTTGTCAACATGGTATTAGCATGACCCTCAAGTGGTAGAGTCAAGCTCAATGCATGTGCTCCGGGCAGCCTTCGGTAAAATCATGTCAAATGATTACCGGCACTTATGATCATATGCAACGGGAATACTTGCTATTTTAACATGCAAAGTAACATGTGCTCAGTCATGGTCAAAGGGCTGCTTGCCTTGCTCACGTAAGTCCTAGGGGTCTTCGAGGTCTTCCGCTTGAACTCCGAATACTCCGTCTACCCGTCAACTATCGTGAGAAACAATTACAGTAAGCCACACGGCAAGCAGAAACAAAAGTGTCCTATAAATATAGGTTTTATTTTTCTTGGACCTCTCTGGTCATAAGAAAAATACCTGAAGCTTTCCATAGGAGATTTGAATCATCAAGGATTTTTGAATGGATGGAAAGAGCAATAGGTGATTATTGAAGAAGCCTACAGAAATCATTCTCTTAAAAATGAGTGGAGACACTCAATAAATAGAGCATGATTTTAGAAACATTTAGGAAGTTGTCTCACTGGATTTGGAGTTGAGAAGAATATTCTAGGAGTTTTCTAATATGGAATAAATAGCAATAGGAAGTTATTTATTTATTGCAACAGAAGTAAGTCACACAAAAATGTTGACCAGGGTTCTAGAAATAGGGAATGATTTAAGAGGGCTCTAGAAATTTGAATCACTCCATTTGGAGTTGGTTTGGATCCTCTAGGAATTTTGCAAAGGTGGTTTGAAATATCTAAATTGGCATTTAGATATTAATATCACAGGAAAGTATTTCGGAAAAAGGTGCAATGCTCAAATCTGGATAGAACAGAATTTTAGAAACCTGCAGAATTTTGAATCAAATAAATTGGAGTCAGTATGAATTTTGGATGGATTTATGAAGTTTAACCAAATAGGAAAAAAGGAAAAGGCTTAGCCTCGGGGTTATCTAACGCTGAGAGCGTTGGGTAGGCCTCGGGCTGGCCCAGCTGCCTCAGCCTCGAGGAAAGAGGCTACGCCGAAGGCGTATTAGGTCGGATGCGCTTCCGCTTTACGGAAGCGATTCTCGCCGGATCTGTCTCCACTTGCCCGAGCCTGGACCCACCCGTCAGTGCCCTGCCCCAAATGGCTGGCCGACAGGAGGGCCCTGGCGACATGCCTTCTTCAAGCTCCCGACGGGGGACGCAGGGAGGCCTGGCGGTGGCTGCTGGTGCCTCCAGCCCACCGCTTCGGGCGGCTGCCCACCGGGGCTTAGGCGGAGCGCCGCGCCCATCCAGGTGCCGCTCGCCCGCCGAGGACAGCCACCTCGGCGCGGGCTTGACTGGCGGCGGGAAAGGCCATCGGCCTCCTCTGGTGTCGGCACCAGGGGCGAAGGGAGGGGGCTAGAGGTGCTGGGGAGGATCTTCTCCGGCCAGGAGGAACTCCACGAGGGCTAGAGGCGAGGGGAAATCCCCGTGGTTGGTCGGCTCGAGAGGAGGCCTCCGGTGATGCTTCGGCCATGGCAGAAGGATGAGGGAAGGAGCGATTAGGAGAGAATGGGGAGTTCGAAGGGGGTCCCACGGAGAGAGGGAGAGGTCCTGGAGGCTTAGGGCGCTCGGGAGAAAGCCATATGGAGAGGGGAAACCGAAGGTGAGCTCGAGAGCTCCCGGAGCTCTCTGACAAGCAAGAAGACACGTTTCCCTCGGGCGTCTTGGAGGTTAGCCAGCATCGGGAGGAGCTTGGACTAGTCAAGGGAGATGCCCTGGTGCTCTGAGACACGATGGAATGGCTGGATACGCCCTGGAGAAAGATGACAAGGTGCAGAACACCGTTTCTGCACGCCAGGGAGGTGGTCACCACCCCACTTGGTGTCCTGGGCCATCCCTTGGCCAGGCCAAGGTGTCAAACATGCAAGGCATGCGTGCCACGAAGCACTGGTGGAGTTTGAACCCAAGAGGACCAGTTTTGACTGGGTTTGACTGCTATTAAGTTTGCAACATCAAACTTAGAGTTAAGGAGAGTGGGTTGCAAATGGGGAGTCTTGGGGAAATATTATGTCTGGCAGTGTCATCTACGAGAGGACTACAATACTGCCAAGTTTGAGATCAAGCAGAGGGGGGTAGCTAGTACTTGCTCTAGAAAGCTATGTTTCAGCCAGAAATGAACTTGTAGATGAGCTGCTCATTTTCTCCACATGAGCATGCCATCTCTTGGTTTGAAATGAAGCACTGACACACTAGAGAGGCTCTGGAAAGCATTGGGGGTATTAGCTTAAGCAGAAGTATGGGAAGAGAGCTAAAACAATGCTGCCAAGGGTGAAAAAGAGAAGTAGTTACAAAGGGTCTTTCTCCAAAACTTGACCAGTGGCCATGGGAAAGTTACTCGAGGTAAAATGTAACTAGATATAGCTGTGGTAGAAAGTGGAGCTCAAGGGTAAAAGTGGAAGGGGTCAAAGAAACCAATTTAGTGAGTGCACACAAGGTGTTTGATCTGTGGTTAGGCCATCAGATGAATTCCAATGGCTATGAAACTTAACAGGATCAAATAATAGATGAAAATAATCTTGCACACCAAATTTGGGATTTGCTGGAGAAGTTTTCCAATGTAGACTTGGAAAACCCCAAAAATGGGCAGAAATGAGTTTCTTCTTACAACCCTATTCAAATCAATTCCCACAAATCCAATATTTGGTGTAGGGGCATTAATTGAGCATTAAGGCATGCACAAAAAGTTGGAGGTCAATTGGAGAAACTTTATAATGTAAAGTTTACCAAAGTCAGGAATCAACAGAGAGGGTTTTGAGGGTCTTAGGACAAGTTCTTCTATTCTCCATGAGGAACCACTTGGTGTGGATGCCTTATTGGAGTAGTACAACATGTCCACCAAATTTGAGCACAATTGCTCACACTTCACAATGCAGAGTTGCTCAAATTTGAATATGGAAAGATAGGGTTTTAGAATAATTAGGGGAGTCAAATCAACTTGGATTGAGTTGAAACTTGGCAAGATCAACAATCATATCATAGGTGACATGCTGGAATTTTACTGGAATTTATTGAGAATATTTCTTATAGAAATATTCCAAAAGCTTGAAATAGGAAGGAATGGTTTTCGAGGGGTTTGCCCAATACTTTGAACATGACCATGTGTTGAAACTCATATATATGGAATAATTATATCCACCGAGTTTCCCTAAATTTTCTTAAATATTTTGAAAGCAATAAAAATAACTTTTCTTCATGAGAGACCATTTCTGGCCTCATAGAAAGGCATTTAAATAAAATAATAAAATAACTTTTAAAATAATAATATTGTGGTTTTTGGAATACATTTTGATAATAGGTTTTAAATAAAATAATTTGTGCAAAATAAGTTCCCTAATTGAGGACTTGTAGTACAAATCTCATCTCAGGGGTTTGGAAGTTTTAATTCAAAGAAATGCTTTTGGTAAAATAATATTTGGTAAAAATATATATTGGTCCTAACACATGGCATGATCATTGGGTAGGAGAACATGGGATGAGGAGGTGAGTTGGAGAATAGCAAGAATCATTGGGGATCAACACAAGCATACGAGAAAGCAGGCAACCAATAGTCAATTCAAGCATCACAAGCATTCACAAAAAAAAATTTACTGGTCCTAATTTTTGAAATAAGCTAATTAGTCAGGAAATCCAAACATAGGGTGTTACAGATCTTACCCCCTTAAGAAAATCTCGTCCCTGAGATTTCTAAGCTAGGGGTTGGAGAGATTCAAAATCTTGAGTCGGAGGTAGTCTTCATGTCCCCATGATGCTGTTGTGATCTTGAGGTGCTTGACGTTACCACTTCGAATGTTTCGCACATCCTTGACTGATAGTGGGCGGGTCTAGCAATAATTTATGCTTGACCGAGGTCAAGGGCTTGGTGAGCTAAGTCTGTGCAAGGTTCTGGCTTGCAAGTGTATTCCAAAGTCAGAATACGTGGCAAGATGGTGTGCCTGGGTTCTGGTCCCGGGGGTTCGCATGCCGGTTAGTGACATCTAGATGTCTCGTGTTAGAACGCACTGCCAAAGTCTTTGTGTACCTTCCTGCTTATGGGGAAGTCTTTGACTCCCTTTCGGCGGGCAACTACGGTCGACAATAGTCTTCATCCTTGAGGGTGTTGCAGTGTCTTCGAAGGCTTCTCGTGAAGGGGTCCGGGTTGGGCCTGACCCATGAGTCTAAGCTTGGAGGCTCAGAGTTCAGAACAGGTCCTGCTATCTTGGGGGGTATGGTCCACATGACCTGGACCTTCATGCCTATGTTTGTCACAGACACAATGGGCGAAGGTTTAGGGTCTCCTGGAACTAGGATGTGGGTGAACATTTATCATCTTATCTCTTAGCACATTCCTTACATGCCAATAGTTCGACCTCTAACTCGGGACGATATCACCTCATCTCATCAAAGATACCATCCCACATGAGTCAACTCTCACCGCTCATGCTAGTCAACTCCAGGGTTGAGGGAAGAACTAACCCAAACGCTACAAGTATGGTGTGGCTACAATGCACATGCGTTACTATGCAAGAACCTCGGGGAGGTATATAAGCTGCTATGGTTGCACTGGGATGCTACAAATCCAATGTCCAGCTAGATCATACAACGGACAGGGTACTACTTACTATTTTAAGGAAACACATAGTATACCAATCCATCATCTGCTTCCTTGCTATGAATCCGATCAAGTGATCCATCAATTCGATCAATCATTACTGGACCTAGCACTCCTACAAATCCAACATTGATGGGTTCTACATAATCTCTTAGAGTCCTCATAATTCGCATATTACTGCATGGAATACGTCATAGTATGTCCACCAACTTCAATAATCATGGCCAACTATTCCCCAAGGCCAAACCACATAGGTTGTAAATCAATTTGGTAACTCCAAGTATACGCACTCTATATCCACCGAGAAACATGGTATCATGATCGAGATTATCGGGCTAAATCCAATTTACTCCGAACCATGTGGTCTCTGCCATCCTCGATGCTCTATTAAGATTACCTATTTAAATCCAAGACTCAAATCCAATAAGAAGTCTACTTGATACTCCAAGTCATTATGGTAAAGGCATCAAATCATGCCATCTACTTGCTAAAGTCATGTATACCACCAAGACTATTGTTGTACATGATCATAATCGTCCTACTAAATCCAACCTTACTCCAGGAATATGTAGGTTATGCTACCAAATCAATTCGTCCCACCAAGTTCATCTACCTATACAAGGGTCTTATGATCCACCAAGATAGTCTAGTTGTATCCTCAAGACAACTATTATCATCACAACAACCTTTAGTCTAATACTCTATATCCAAAAACGGTCCTACTTATGGCATCAGGGTTGTGGTGCTATCTTAAGATTGAAGGATACTGGTTCACTGCGATCACTCGTTCCATTAAGAACCCGGTGCTAGGCGGGGTTCATTGGGGACCTACACGTGTTCTGGCAAGTCCATGTACTAGACACGTGACCAGAAAATTTGAGCCGGAAAGGCTTGTGGAGGTTAGTCTGGTTTAGTGTGGTTTTCCAATCTTGAGGGAAAAGCACACCCCTATGGGTTGCGTGTGGTTAAGCATAGCACAGTCAGTGTCTTTAGTGTAAGTCGTCCTTCGAAGTGGATCCTTGGTGCATCTTGTCTTGTCGTCTTCAGTTGTCGAGAGGGGTGAGAGAGAGAGAGAGAGCACAGAGGGGAGTGACTAAGGGTTTTAGAGAGCACAGAGGGGAGTGACTAAGGGTTTTAGTGCAATCAACAAGCGTTGGAAAGTCAGCTTAAACAAGTGCCAAAATCATTTGAACATCAAAATAAGACGAGTGATATAACCGCATGTTGTTGCCTAAGTAAAAGTCGACTTATACCAAAGCACAATCAAAAACAAGCAACACATAACATGGTCCATCCGAACCATTTCACGGACTCAACTTCGCATAGGGATTTCATGACTCATCTTAACCTAGGTTCTTGGACTCGACAGTCGTTCTTGCTTCGTGCCTCAGAGAGGAGTCCGCTAAGTCTTCTGGACCTTCTCGTGGTGTTGCCACGTCTCTTGGTGTTGCTCGCTGAACTTCTGGGGTTGAGTTGAAGGGTTCCTTGATGACTTCTCATCTGGGGAGTTGTTGACGAAGGTAGTTCTTCATTGATGTCACTGACAGGGTCTTCTGTCGTCTTCACGATCCTATCATCGCTTCTTGTCTTCTGAGGTTTCGAGAGTCTCAGGTGGACATCTTCATGGATTGATATTTGCAAGACATGATAGAGTTCTGATCTGTCAATCATACTAATTGCGAGATCGACACCTAGAGCGGGGGATGAAGAGAACCGTTTTCCTGCTCACTAAGGTGAGGCGGACCAAATGGCGAGATTCTCATCCACCGGTGGTGGTCGACACAATCATTATAATTGACAGGGTCGCTCTATTAGTGATGCAGATCATGGTTTGCATATATTATGTCCAGATTATCGTAGGTGAAAGTGGCATCACTCTGGAACAGTGCCCAGGTTTTCACCATCTTCTAAGTCTTGATGTCCCTGTTCCTCATTGAGGTACTTCTGTTGGTGTCGTCTCGTCGTAGAGTTGTCTTCTCTGTCCTTCAGCACAGGTGTTTGCCCGAAGAGGTTACTTCCTTCCAGGCTGCCCACGAGGATTTTTGATTTATCCCGTGGTCAGAGGGCATATGGTACTAGCGACGATTTACAAGTTTTCAAAAAGTAGACGAGGAGTGTCAAGAAAATAAGAGTGTAAGGCTAGAGCATAACCTAAACTTATTATACAATGATGTCATACAAATTCTTTATCACTTCCTAAAGTTTCAAAAAAAATTGAGTTACAGAGGTACACTTTTCAAATTAATTGCTATGGAACTGTCATGTTTGGACAGTTTGCTGTCATAGTTTTGTTATCTACTTATCCTAGAGTTTTCATGGCTCATATTGGTAGATGTAAATTTTGTAAATGATAGTATACAGTACGTGTTTGAAAATTATTATGTAAATTGTCTTGGCAGTAGATGAAGTGTTGATTTACTTTTATGTGTACTAACCTATCTCACGAGTTCTTTTCAAGTTTTGTGTGGATGAAGTTTTTGAGACTTAGGTAAAACCGGGATATGAGAAGATTGAAAGATATACAAAAGCTCAAGCTTGGGGATTCCCAAGGCACCCCAAATAAATATCTCAAGAAGTCCCAACCATCTATGATTGGGGATGCTACACATCCCACCTCTCTTTATTGACCACTATCGGTTAGCCTATGATGAGCCTAAATTTTTATTTGGCCACATGATATGTGCTATTCTTGGAATGTATTTTTGTTTTATTTGATGTTTGAATAAAATTCTCATATATGAAAACCTTTATTGATAGAGAGTCCTCACATAGCTACTTGATTGTTTGACTACTCATTGATCTACACTTATATCTTTTGAGAGTAGTTTGATGTTCACTCTTGTGCTTCACTTATATCCTAAGACTAAATTGTGAATGAATGAAATATCATAAATATGAAATTAGCAATGTGCTATATGCTTAGTAGTAGCTTCACATTTTCTTCAAAAAGTAAAATCTATTGAACTTTGACAATCATAATATTGGTCATGCAAGCAATTCATGAATGACTAAGTATAAGAAAAATAACTTCCACATACAAATATATTATCTTGGACATCTTTTATGATTGTGAATACCATTAATTATTTTCAACCTTGATCAAATTGTTGAAGTTGGACAAGGTAGAAAATTTAATGGTTATGATTGGGTATATTTTCATAGAAGTTATATTGCTATGGTTCCTCCAACATGTGGTACTTGTTTAAAAAACCTTTTGCTAGCCAAAACTTCGTACTAAGTAGAGTTACTACTTGTGCATTCTAATCCTTGAGCCAAATTTCTTCCATGAGAGTCCACCATACCTACCTATCTATGGTATTTCAGTGACATTCCAAGTAAATTTGCATGTGCCACCTCTAAACATTCAAATAAACATTCGTTTTGTGTGCCTGTACCACTCATGGAGCGATGGGGCGGTCATTATCTTCCATGCTAAGCGAGGTATTATCAAGATGAGTGTTTATTCACTTGGTATTGAACGAAAGAGGCTGGTAAAATGGATCACGGTCCTTCATAATAGAAAAATAAGTAAAAAAGAACTCCCCCTAGAATTTTGATTGTTTGGAGGGCACCCGTGGATACGGCTAGCCATGGAATGTGTTTGAATGGTTGAGGGGAGTAAAATTTCAATTCTGTTTGGGAACCGCCAATAATGTGATTAGCATGGAAGATATTGAAAACTCTATTGTGACGTTGACATGAAAGGCACACCACCCAAAATCACATATACATCTCTGTTTTAAAACAATGAGCTCTGACACCTTTGCAAATCCCTTCTTCCCTCTGCGAAGGGACAATCTATTTACTTTCATGTTACTTACTTTTCATGTTGAGTCAACTTCTTATTCCAACCTCGGTCTATTAGTTAGCAAGGATCATGTGGTGGGGAAAGATCCAAACATATATATCCACTCAAATATATTTGATCATGATTCATTATTGTTGACAATTATCTTTATGATTAATATGTTGGGAGGCGAAACATTAAGCCCCTATCTTTCTCTGTGTTCAATGGATGTTGTTTGTTCTCCAAATATGCCTTGATTATTAACAATCATAGAATACTATATCATAACTGAGTATGTGGAGCTCTTACTTAGACTAGATGATGCATTGAAATTGCTTGATGACTAAGAACAAATGGTGCTGACTTCCAAGAGAATGCATTGTTTGAACCATGACATGTGAATTGATTGCTACTCAACCATGATGATTTTTATGATAAAGTTGTTGGTTATCATGCTACAAAAAGTGATTGGAATTATCATTGATGAAGCTCATACACTATCCTACACTACTGGAATTAGGGAATTTGTCATTTGCCTCTTCTTTGCCATCCGCAGGCCAAACGCAGACGGCAAAGAACCCCTTCACCGGATAATTCTTTGCCGTCTAGTTTGTTGTTTGCTGACGGACGGCAAAGGCTTTGCCGTCCGGGGTGCCCCACTTTGTCGTCTTCCATGGCAGATGACAAAGTCTCTGATTCCTGTAGTGCCAGCATTCACACTTCATAAATTATTTCTTTTATCATTTACCTACGTGAGGGTGAGTAGGAATTAAGCTTGGGGATGCTGATACGTCTCCAACGTATTGATAATTTATGAAGTATTCATGCCATGTTTTCCTATATTTAAAATATTTATACATGGTTTTGATGCACTTTATATGATTTATTTAGAACTAACCCGGACTGGTGTTGTTTTCAGCAGAATTATCGTGGTGTTGTTTTTTATGCAGAAAATGAAATTTCTCATAATTACCCGAAACTTTTTTATATTTTTCTGGAGGAAATAAACAATATTGGAGCGAAAATGGAAATAATCAATATTAGAGCGAAAACCCACCGGAGATGAGCTAATTGTGGGCCACAAGCCAATAGGGCGCCTCCCCCCAGGTCACGCCCTAATGGCTTGTGGGGCCCACATGGCTCCATTTGGCGGGATTCCAACGCTGAAAAATCCTATATATACTAGAAATTCAAGAAATAAAGACAGAACTTCCACTCCGGCATTGCAACTCTCTATATCGATGAAAACCCAATCTCGAGACGTTCCAGTACCCTCCCGAAGAGGCGAAATCATCTCCGGTGGCCATCTTCCCCATCCCGACAGAGGCCATGACGAGGAGGAAGTAGTTCACCCTTGGGGCTCATGTTTTTTACCAGTATCTATGTGTTTAATCTCTCTCTCGTGTTCTTGTGATGTCACAATCTTGATGTATCACGGGATTTGTTAATATAGTTGGATCATATGGTGTTTGTCCCTTGCTATTGTTGTGATGAATTGACTTTCACTTTAAGGTCACGTTATGTTGGATTGAATGTTTTGGTTGGAGAACACTTGATGTATGCCTTACATGCGGATATCCGTAGTGACATTGGGGTATTCAAGTGATTCACTTGATATATGCTATGGCATCAACTTGCTGATTCCGGTGACCTTGGGGATCTATGCATTGGTGACCTTGGGGATCTATGCATTGGGGTTGGTTGCACGTTTTCATACTATTTTCTTTGATAGAAATCTTGGGGTTCTCCTTGAAGTACTTTGTGTTGGTAGAATATGGTAGATCTGAAATTGTGTGACGCATGTCGCATAATTTACCCCCGGATACTTCAGATGACATTGGATTATCTAGGTGACATTAGGGTTGATTGATATGTATCATGGGTGTTATTCTAGTACGAACTCTAGGGATTTTGTGACACTTATAGGAATAGCTCAAAATATTGATCAAAAATAATAACTTTGAGGTGGTTCTACTACCTACACAAATTTCATCTTATTGTTCTCCGCTAGATAGGAACTTTGGAGTGATTCTCTGTTGCACGTTGAGGGATGATCATATGATTCTATTATGTTAGCATTGTTGATAAATTGCACTACTAAAAGTATGAACCCTAGGTGTTAGACCCTATTTCTCCATATGTGGTTTTGGTAATTGAGGAGAATCCCTATGGACTAATGGTTGCCTTGAATTATATTCAAAGGATTTGTCCATAGGCAGTTCTTGAACTCCATATGTTGGTTTCAAATAGTTTCTACGATGAACAAGGTGGTACTCAAGGTTTTATCCAAAGATTGGTCATAAAGACACAAGGTTGGTCAAGGCTAGGTCAAAGAGTGAATCAAGTTGATCAACACACAAAGCGTGCAAGATGTACCGAGAGGGGTCAAGTGATCCCATGGTATCGTAAGCATTGCACATTATGCTTTGTGTACTAACCCATGGCCTTCGTGAGAGTTATATGTGGGATTAGGTGTGTTTACATGAGCTTGCGTCAAGTGGAAGATCTCATACAACCCATGGAGGATGACATCAAGTGGTGATCGTGATTAAGACAAGTTAAAGTGGAGCATCACAAAGATATCATGCTTGAAGCTTGCCGTCTATTGTGGTGGCAATGGACTTGTGAAGATGTGTTGAAGAGTGGCTCACCCATAGTTAGTATGGGGAGCAATCAACTAGTCTTCATTGGTCCAACGCAATCAAGAAAGGTGGTCCATCTTGAGGAAGTAAAGATTGTCATCATCTAGCTCAAGTGGATATGTGCAAGGTATATGTTTTCCCTTGATAGGTTTACTATTTTACCGGCCTCACGGTGGTAGTTGGGAGACTGGGTTATAGGATAGATTGTCGTACTATCAAGGGGGGCTCTCAAGTGAGTAGCTTGATTGTATCGTTTGTTGAGAGCTGAAACCAGTTGCATCCTTACATCATCTTTCTTGGTTCATGTTTGGTGTTTCTCTTTGTAAGTTTTAGAGCTTATGGTCATCTTCATGACAAGCTCGAGTTGCTTGAAAATGGAGTCCATATCTATCTTCTATGATGTTTTTGATGTTGGAGTTTTTGTCGGTTCTTCTGTCGTAGAGGTTTCATATATATATATATATATATATATATATATATATATATATATATATATATATATATATATATATATATATATATATATATATATATATATATATATATATATATATATGATTGGTATTTTTATACCGCTTCTTCTTAAGATAACCATCAAGCTCGAGTTTTCTCTATTTGGAGTCCGTATGCAGTAGTTACATTTGTTTTAGTATTGAAGCATTCTTTTGTTTTGCCTGGGAGGTTTTTCACCTCTAAGAGGTAGTATTGCTCCTCCGAGCAGTAGTACCTCTTATAAGAGGTAGTGTTGCTCCCTCGAGCGGTAGTACCTCTCAAGCGTTACTACCTCTCCCACGAGCGGTACTACTTCTGATAAGAGGTACTACCTCTCCCACGCACGGTACTACCTCTCCCCCAAGCGGTACTACCTATCCCCCGAGCAGTACTACCTGTGATAAAAGGTACTACCTCTGCCCCAAGTGGTACTATCTCTCAAGCAGTACTACCCCCCCCCCCCCGAGCGGTACTACCTATGATAATAGGTACTACCTCTCCCCCGAGTGGTACTACCTCTTTGGGAGAACTACACCCGTGTTTTTCTGGCTCATTGGGCTGTTTTGACTATGCTAAGCGGTAGTAGCGCTCCCCCGAGCGGTAGAAGCGCTTGAGCACGACTTGTGGGCATAATGGTTGGATTATGGGGAGCTTATTTAAGTGGGGCTTCTTCCCCAATGGTCCCTATCCTTTGAGCTCGTATTTTTCCCCCATTGTTGACCTTCTTCGAGCTAGCTAACTCACAATCCCTCCAATGATTCTTGCTAGTTCTTGAGGGAAAAGAGAGAGGAGATCTAGATCCACATTTCCACCAATCACTTTATCCTCTATGTGAGGGAAACCCCTTGGATCTAAATCTTGTAGTTCTTTGTGTTCTTATTCATTCCTCCTCTCATTTTCTTCCATGGCATTAGTTGTTGCGATGGGATTTAAGGGAGAAGGACTTGGGCACTATGTGTGCCCTTGCCATTGCATTTGGTGCATAGGTTTGAGTTCTCCATGGTGATACGTGTAAGTGAACTTTGATAAGCTTATTACTCTTGGGTGCTTGGTACCTTAGAGCTTGTTCTTCTTGGGTGCTTTGGCATCCTAAAAGCTTGGTGGTGCCTCGAAGCTCAATCGTTATGGTGTAAAGCTTCGGGCAAGCGTCGGGGTCTCTAATTAGGTTGTGGAGATCACCCCGAGCAGTTTGTACGTGTACGGTGACTGCCCCAAGGGTTGCCAACGTGTACGGGTTCGGTGACCGCCCCCAAGGGTTGCCATTTGTACGGGTTCGGTGACCGCCCTCAAGGGACCCTTAGTGGAATCACGACATCTTGCATTGTGCGAGGGTATGAGGATATTACGGTGGCCCTAGTGGCTTCTTGGGGAGCATTGTGCCTCCACACTGCTCCGAATGGAGATTAGCATCCACAGGGGTGTGAACTTAGGGATACGTCGTCTTCTCCGCGTGCCTCGGCTATATCTTACCCGAGCCCTTTACTTATGCACTCTACTTTGTGATAGCCATATTGTTTCTTGTTATATATCTTGCTTTCAGTTAGTTGTTTATCTTGCTTAGCATAAGTTGTTGGTGCACATAGGTGAGCGTAGTTCTATTAGTGTTTGTGCTAGACTAATTAAACATTAGTTTTACTGCGCATTTGTTTAAGCCTAAACCATAATTATTTTAAAGCGCTTATTCATCCCCCCCTCTAGGCGACAATCCCGTCCTTTCACTAGGCCTTATTACCAATCATTTATATAACATTTTGCTCGCTCTTTTACACTTGCTACCTTGTTGTTTCTATATTTTTAGATTACAAAAACCTATATCTACTATCCATACTACACTTGTATCACCATCTCTTTGCCAAACTAGTGCACCTATACAATTTGCCATTGTATTGGGTGTATTGGGGACACAAGAGATTTTTTGTATTTGATAGCAGGGTTGTTTGAGAGATACCATCTTCATCCTACACCTCCCATGGATTGATGAACCTTAGGTAATCCACTTGAGGGAAAATTGCTACTGTCCTACAAAACTCTGCGTTTGGAGGCCCAACATAGTCTACAAGAATAAAGTTGTGTAGCAGACATGAGACACCAAGAAGTACCAAAAGCTGAGTTGTGTGCACGGACACACTCCCGCTCGACGTGTATGCACGAAGGGATTGACATTGGTAGACGATTTCTCGGTTGCCCCTTAGAGGTCAGTGCTAAGTTCATCCATTAAGTTCAGTTAATACCCCACTCATCCTGATTATTTAACATTCGCATGGTGTTGAGCCTTGTACCTTTGTTAACTGGTTGGATGATGAATAGCATGGCAGGTATCCGAGTGTTAGCACCAAGCTTGTAGAAGATAATGTAAAGTTGAAGAAGAATCTGACTCGTCTGGAGTGTGCATTAATTATGATGAGGCAAGAAAGAATCAATCATAAGCAACAAATGAAAGAAAGAGAAAATAAGGAACTAGCATGTGTAGTTGTAGTTGCTGCATTAGCCATCTTCTATTCGATGTTTGCAATGATAATTGGGGATTTTGTTTGATTGTTACTAGCCACATAAATAAGGAGACCTCATATATTGCTTACTAATTGTCCTATGCTAAAATGTACCATGTGCATATTGCACACATTTGGACGCTCCAACCCGTGCACTCCTAGTGTCATGCTAGAGTAATCCCCCGCTAATTGTTCCATATCATCATGATTACTATACAGTTTGCCATTCGATAAAAATCAAGTCAAATTCAAATTCAAATCTCAAGTCAAATTATTATTTCTTCAAACAATAGAACAAAAATGTTTGTTGCATTGCAGATATTTACTAAGTAATTTTCATTAATTAAGCACCATCATTTCAGTAACTAAAATGTCCTTAACCTATTTAACACTAGACCAACATGATTAAATTGGTCATTTAAATTTAAACAAATATTTAACCTTTCCATATGCCCTGAAACTTTTTGGTGCAACTCTTTATGTTACAAAGTTACTCCCTCCGTCCTAAAATAAGTGTCTTAAGCTTAGTACAATTTTATACTAGAGCTAGTACAAAGTTAAGACAGTTATTTTAAGACGGAGGGAGTATAATGTAAAAAGTTTGGGCTGTAACTAAAATCATTTTGTAGATACTTAAAATGAAAAATAGAGAGAAATAAACAAAAGAGAAAATGAAATCGAACAAAAAGGAAAACACTGTTGGACTGGGCATTTTAGTGTATAAGGGAGGCCCAGCCCAACCGGGTCATCTCCCTCCTCGCTACAGGAGCTGAGGGAGCTCATGGCGGCCATCTGCAGGTCGTGACCCCTCCATGCCTTGCGTGGCGGCAAGACGAGCTCCCACCCCCACCCCCACTGCAACGCATAACGGCCTCCCACACCCCGCGGATGAAACTCTAGTCCCATTTGCCCCACTCCTAGATCTCGTTGACTCCAGACGCCATCGTCACCATGTGTTGCCTCACCGCCGTGGCCATCGAGCTCCCCACCAGCTGATCTTATGCCAGGAGATATGCCTGCCTCCCCTGCTTCGTCTACGACCATGGGGTCGAACTCTCTGCCCCTGCCTTGTCGGGATCGAGCTCTTTCATCCCGCTTCGATCACCGGAGCTTCATCGACGTTTGCGTCGATCTGCTGCTCCCGTCCCTCACCGAGCTTTCCTTGTACTCCCCAGTAAGAATACGCTCGGAAGCCCTCTCCCTAGTACTCGAATTCGTGTCTGTAGTCGTCGTTCTCGTCGCGGTCGAAGCTTGCCGTTGTTGTCATGCCCGACGTCGCGTCGTGCGCTCCCGCACGCCCTCTAGCCATGAGCCCCTAGCCGCCCCGCCCGCGCCTGGCTGCGCTCCTGCTCGCTCGACCTCGCCCCTGGACGCGCCCGCCCGTGCATGGCTACGCGCCCGTCGTCTCTTGCGCCGCTCACAGCCACTCCTGGTCGCGCCCTCGTGCTCCTCCCGCAACACGTGTGCGCCTCTTGCTACCGCCGGCTGTTGCTGCATCCTCTTACAGCCTTCCCTCCTGCTGCGCTACGGCCGCCCTCATCCGCTTGCTCCTGCATTAGTTGCTGCTTTGCCTCCGCAGGTGGTTGCGGCTGCTACTTGGTGCTACTGCTGCTTCAACTGCTTGCTCCAGTCGGCCGCGCGCCGCCCGCAGCCGCCCCTACCCGTGCCCCTCCGTGTCGTGCCTCGACCGCCTCCGACCACCGGTGCTGGCCGCCGCCGTTGCCCCGTGCCAGCCGGGGCGTGGCCCCGTCCGCAGCCACACCCATCGCTCCCAAGCGTGCCTCCGTGATCCCACCCGCACGGCCGGCTCATCCGGCCCCCATCTGATGAGTGAGGGGGCTAATCCCCCCTATCACTACCCCCCCCCCCCCCCCCAATGACAGGTGGGGTCATGCGTGTAAAAACAATTTTAAAAATAAAAATAAAACAATTATCTTTGCCTAATCTCTTTCTAATAATAATAAAGCATCTATTGCTTTTATCGTCCGTAATTAAAATTATCCCTAAATTTGATAAAAATTATCCACCAATGCCATCCATAAGTACAAAAACAATTTGTTTTTCAGATTTCAAAATCGTCCTCCCATGTTATGTTTTCAAACGACTGATATATTAAAAAACGACTAACAGAAAACTAGCACACCGATAGACAGAGTTGCAATCCTCCATGCTAGAGACCAAGTTTCGATCCTGGTTCTCATCACTTTTTCTCTACCTCTTTACCACTTTTATGCATGGCCGGCCCATCTGCAGCTCAGGACACCCTGTTTAGTATTTCTTTCTTTACTTTCTTATTTCTGTTTTGGTTTTTTCTTCTCTAAATTAATTCCAGATTTCAAAAGAACAAGAAATTTAAACAGTTATCTATTTGAAAAAACTAGAAAAATGATAAACTGTTTGTGTATTTACAAAATATTCGACAAGTCATAAAATGTTCATGAGTTCAAAATTACTCACATATTATAAAACAAATCACGATTTCAAATAAATTGTCATGAAATAAAAAATGTTCATTATTTTTTGAAAATGATCCGATATTCAAAGTACATTTTATGACTTTTTCCACTCTTATGCATGAGCTGACCCATGTGCAGATGAGGGCGCCCTGTTTAATATTTTTTCTTTACTTTCTTATTTCTGTTTTGGTTTTTTCTTCTCTAAATTAATTGCAGATTTTAAAAGAACAAAAATATTAAAAGTTGCCAATTTAAAAAAAGTAGGAAAATAAAAAATATTCGGTAAGTCATAAAATGTTCATGAGTTTAAAAATTGCTCCCAAATTATAAAACAAATCACGATTTCAAATAATTTGTCATGAAATAAAAAATGTTCATGATTTTTTAAAATGATCCGATATTCAAAGCATATTCAAGAATTTAGAAAACATGTCTATCAACTTTTAGAAAATGTTTCTAAAAATTAAAACACATTTGTTAATAATGAACAAAACTAACCGTCACTTACATAAAGGTTTTGTTAGGAAACCTCTAGAGGTCGTTTTATGATTTTATTTAGTCCCTCGCGTCGGATAAAAAAAGGTTTCCGTGTTTTGCAGTTTGCTCAGCCATAAAATATTTTTTGGTGATGCCTTAACAAATCGAGCCGCGATGAGCATCATATTTTTAGTTTTTGAAATTACATTTTAAAAGTGCCTTATCTAATCATGACATCATTCAGATAGACTTTGTGAAATAACATTTCAAAAATCCTTATGTCATTATTGCATTGGATTCATACTTTTTATATCTATCACACCTCCATAACTTCATAGTTTTTCTTCCGTTGCAACGCACGGGCATTTTTTCTATAATGATAAAGCAGCTATTGTTTCTGCCGTACGTCGTGGCGTTTTTGCAAAAAAAACCTCCTGCTTTTGGTACATCAACCCGCAGTCCTCGTGTTAAGTAAAATAAAACCCTGAGAAAAAAAGACTAGCCAACCCCACGATCCTCCCTCCCCCGATCCCATCTCCACCTGTGCGTGCCGCCACCTCCTGGCACGCCTAGCTCCGGCCTCACCACGCGCCGCCGACCATCCCGTACCGCCACCTCCAACCCTCCTCTAGTTCTTGGCACGCTCAAATCAACCCGCGGATTCTCGGCACACTCAGCCATGTCTCGGGATCCACGCATCCGTACATGTCGGTGCGGAAGCTGGTTTGACCGCCCAATAGCCCCAAGCCCTAGCCCCTAAGCTGCAGTCGAGATGCATCTGAGCATGTTCGCGGTGAATGGTGGGCAGGGCTTCGTCCGCGCCGCCCAATGTCTGGAGCTGATCCGCCGCGGTGCGCTGGTGGTCTGCTCCCTTGGCCTGCACAATTCCTCCTCCTGGTCCCAGCAGCTCCTCGATATCGGCGTCCACTTCTTCCAAGGTTCGTATTAGTTTGAGCCATATAAGCCCGTCGATCGGTCCGACAGTGTTAAATCTAAAGCACCGGATAGGAAGACGCCTCGTCGTGTATGCCTGGATAGCGATGCACCACCAGAGACAGTATTATGACGTGTACCACGAGTTCGACGTGAAGATGCTGCACCCTGTTAGGGATGACCAGCTGCAGGTGTTCTCGGCGAGGTTCAACGACTTCTTCGGCAAATGCCAGGGCAATTTCTCCTTCCTACATGGCATCTCGACACGGAATGGCAGGTTATGCTATTTTCTGACAGAGGCTTGCTGTTGGGTTGCCTGTGAATGAATCAATGATGATGGTATCGTGGCTCAGTTTTGTTTCCTGTATTTCAGCTTTGTGAAGCGATGAGGTTTCCTGTATTTCGTTAGCTGCCTCGATGGTACTGTTAGTGTGTTACTACACCTGAAATTACATCTCAGCTAGCAGCTTCCTTCACATCCTACCAACCTCATCGAGCTGCAATTTCTGAGTAGTTTCTGTACACTAACTCATGTAGTCACAGATGCCTTCACGCACAAGAGGCGACCCCGACACCCCCCCAGCAAGGTGACCGAGCACCGGCAGCCACTAACCAGAGAGCAAGAGAAGCTCGCCGCCGAGGCTGAGTTCAAAACTTCAGGTAGATAGGTAGATGGATGAGAATGAGATACCTTTTTTCCTTTTACTCATGTTTATCTAAGATCGGACGATCGGGATGTAACTGTTTGTAATTAATATTGAAAGTGCAATCCGAAATCTTATCCCAATACTTTTGATACTGTACTTCGATTTTGACAACAAAAGTGTTTCAATTTGCCATGTGGAAAATCAAGGAAGAGCATATCCATGTTTACTTATTAGTTTGTTTTGTGATAATGATATGTGATTTAGAAACTGAAAAATTATTTTAAACCAAAATTATTTGAAAAAAATGTTTTTATATGGTTGTTTGACTGATTGCAATGTTGTTTTAGTGGTAGTTTTTTCCAATTGTCTAAGCATATATTTTTTCTGTACACCCGGTGCAACGCACGGACCCTTTTGCTAGTTATTATAAAAAATATATAATTAATTAACTAGTGAATTAGTTAATTAACTTAATGAACCCTACGTTAATTAGTTAACACACTCACAAGTGGGACCCCATGCTAATTAATCCATTTAAATCTAAATGAACTCTCGACTAATAGTGAGTCAATGACAGTTGGGACCCAGAGGTCAGGTTGACAAGTCAAGAGTCATATTGACTGCTGATATCATCATGATGTCACGTTGATGTCATAATAGCATTTTTCTAATTTATATTAAATCCAACAATATCAGAATATTGACAAAATTTGGAAAATCAAATAAAATAATCTATAAGTCAGCAAAAAATTTGAAAGCAAACCCCCCATGATCATTGTGATATCAGCCATTCCTTGGCCCTCATACTTGCATTAGAATTTTCTACTGTTGAAGATATCTCCTATTCTGATGCATATGTTGTTTTTGTTAAACTGCTATTGTACCCTATTGCATATTAAATGCTTAGTATAGGATGATTAGTGATGCCTAGTGATCCCACTTAGCCCTAGTTGCCCCTACATCATCGAAGACTCGATGACTTGAAGACTCGAAGATCCAAAGACTCGATCATCAAATCGACAAGCCATTACCCGTCATGTCACCTCGCACCCCATATTGTACGACTCTACAAAGCGACTATCGAGTACCGAGTGTGATACCTAGTAATGTACTCCTTATGTTAACTTTGTAGTGTAGTTAGCCGGAGCTGGATTACGGAGGGTGATTCATCCTTCACCACTTGTGATAACGACTCTGTCGTGCAACCTCTCAAGCCTGAACCAACGAGCGTGATTCCTGTCTTGCCACCTTGATGGTTAAATCGATTGGAATCCATCGAGGGTGGTCCCTCTGATTCCTCTATTGTTATGAACACACGGTTACTTTCACTTCACTACTCGAACATGATAAGATGTGTGGTGCGGGTGGATTCCCGCATTATTGTGACGAGGCATGGCCGGGCATTTTTTGCCCTTGCCACATATCCTCGAGATGGGGCGATGGGACCAAATATTGTGGATCATTGATCGTCACCGCAGTTAAAAAAAATATTAATGGGATTGGGTATTTGATTTGAGTTGGTCATTTGACCTATATCCACTAACCTTCACGCGGGGACAGTTATGGACAACCAGCATCGCGGTATCAGTCGTAGCTCTTCGAACGTCAGCAATGGAGTGGCGACACCTGGGTGGTCCGCGTAAGTATTGATCTTGTATAAGAGGTGCCTGGACTGACATTGACAACCCTCGCAGCATGCAGGAGTGCAAAGGGCAATAGGCCCAAGACCCCTGCACGCTTAGGATCTAGATCGGCGGACTGGCCTCTCTATTGTGCCTAGGTAGGGCTACAACGTGTTGATCTCCCGAGGTCGGGCATGAACAGGTAGAGTAGCAGAACAGGGTTGATCCCTAGCTCCGTTCTCAATGTTCTTTATATGTTTTTGCATCTTTTCTCGTGATGCACCTGTTCATGCCATCTTCATGCATGTCAAGATAGCTTAGAGTGAAGTTCTGTCCAGAAGTTTATCTTCTCTTCTCATGCATATGCAAGTGACTAGAATAGAGATGCATGATACATTCTCATCTCATGCATCATGTGATTGTTGCATCATGTTGTGTTGGTGTTCATTGGCTGTTATTTTTATCTTGGGTAGCACCGGGATCGGAGAGCGAGTACGTGGATTCTGGAGAGTAAGTGCAGGACGAACAAGAGCAGTTGCAAGCTGAAGACATCACATGCAAGATGACCGTGACCTTGATACCGTATCTAGCTTTGTTATGCTTAGAATCACGATTCCTTCGATATATGCTCGCTGCCTACCACTTGATATAATTGCCTCCTGATATTGCCATGAAACCCAAACACCTTCCCTTCCTAGCTAATGTTGTTTGGCTAAGTAGGCTTGCTCAGATTCTAATGATAGCTTTGCTAGTTGCAGGTGCCAACTGTCTCTTGTGATAACATGAGGATTTGATATCATTATGATTAAACTGCAATTTAATTAATGCACCTATATACTTGGTAAATGATGGAAGGCCTAGCCTTTGCCGGGTGATTTGTTCCGTTATTGCCGCCTTAGTTTCCGGCAACCGGTGTTTGATTCCATAACTGACCGCTCCTAACACGTTCAGCGTTGTTATGGGGACCCCCTTGATAAATCGTGTAGTGTTAAGACTTGTCCGGCAGGACCCAACATTGGTTTTAATTTGCTAATCACCTAATAATAATTTGCATGGGGAATAGCTACCCCGAGGATTTAATCAACAACCTGGGCCAGTGCTCCTCATGAGTGTTGGTCCAACCCAGAGCAGCTTATTACGCTTCTCGGGGCAACTCGGTGTTTTGGCGTGGTAACCATCACGCATCCGTCGTGTCCTGAGACTGAGATACGCGACTCTTATCGGGATCGTTGACACGAGGGAGGTCCTGCTAGTCTTGTCTTACCTTAGCGATATATCTTGCGTATAGGAATCCTGGTGAAGCTTTGGTTCTCCCGAGAGTTGAGGTTTTCCTCTAAGGAATCCGACGAGATCATGAGATTCGTGATAGAGAATTATTTGCGGCCTTTGACCGTTTGTGATGGACTAGTTGGAGCACCCCTACAGGGTTTAATATTTCGGAAAGCCGTGCCCGCGGTTATGTGGCAACATGGATTATTTGTTGACATCCGGTTATAGATAACTCGAACTAACTTTAGTAAAACTTCCAACCGTGTGTGTAACCGTGACTGTCCCCTTTGAATACCTCTCTTCGATCGGGAACATGGTGGGGTTATGTTTGACGTAGGTAGGTGTTCAGGATCACTTATTGATCACCTAGTCTTCGACCGATTGCGTAGACCACCACATCTATAACTTTGATCTTCATAAGTTAGCCACCATAAATGCTTAGGATGCTGCAACCTAAACACTGAACCTTCCTCACCTAATAACTTGACTAGTTTCGGTACCAAGGTCATCAATTGCTGAGTCCCCGTGGCTCACAGATTACTTCAACACCCCAATAGGTACAGGTACGCCCGACACAGGTAATGCAGATAGCACGCAGCTAGCGTGGTAGTACGCTGAGGAGAACGACCGCCTGTACGTGAACTATCCAGAAGACTGAGGCCGTGGTCGTGATCGTGGGCAAGCATTCGGGATAGCATATCCTTTTTCCTTGTGTTATGTAGTCCGTAGTGGAACTACCTTGTCTAAATAAATGTGTGGATGTAACACTGATATTATCTATGTGAGATGGCAAATGAATGCCCTATTTGTCAATCTTAAATTATGTATGTCCTATGTTTATCTTGCTTGCGAAACGCTTAGATGCGCTTCTTTCTCATTTGGGGCATCGCCCCCTAAATAGGAAAGGACCGCATCTTAGTCGTTACAAGTTGGTAATCAGAGCCTTACGACCATAGGAGCCTTTGTGTGATCGTACTTGGCCGAGTCGAGTCTAGTAAAATGTTTTGAGTCTTAGTTATATCGGAGAGTAGGTTTCTTTTTCTCCTTTTCCATGCTCTGGTGAGGTTCTCGACTTAGGAAATCTTAGTCCTACTCCTCTTCTCGCTCAAATTTTTTTTTTAGGATCACGCGGGTATTCTGAAATCTATATGATATCGATGTGACGGAGTTCTGTCTTGGTGCCTCCTGTCTGCCTTGATTTCTTCCGGGGAGTTGAGCTCCAGGGGATTCTTGTGCACATCGCCATCATTCAGATTTCTGAGTATCAGAACGAAGGACGTTCGTAATTGCGTCAATACTGGTAGTGGCGAGATAACCCCGATGTCCCCAGTATTGGTGCAGATTGTTCGGGAGTACTGTCATACTTTGTATCGTTGTGATCACGAGGGTCTGTAGTAGATGAAGGTCCAAGATTCTGGTTATGTGTTGACGGATGTGATACATTGGACGGGTTATTATAGAAGTTGTGTGAAATATTACTCCTTGTATCCGTGTACCAGATTGCATGACCAGATGTTTCAGGAATTCATAGGTGGGATATCAAGTAGTGACTTATAGGACAATCTTCCTACATATGCATGATGTGAGGTTGGGATTCGACATTCAGTGGGTACGTTTATTCACGGTTGTTTTACAACGGTTCTCGTTGTGTCTTAAAGAGTCCTTGTAGCTTGCTATGACTCGGGGATGCTTCGTAAGTCGTGTGCACTACCTTGCACAGGATGGATACTGTAAATTCGAGCCCGTGCGATCTTATCCACAAAGATATCGGATGAAATCTCGATCATACGTTTGTTCCGAGCAGTTCTAACTCATACTTGTTTGCAAGTGGTCTTAATCAAAATTTTGTCGACATTTACTTCGAGGAAGCATTCTTACTATTTTGTTCGAGTGCAATTGCTATATTCCTGTTCAGAGTTTCCTTCCTTTTTGATTCAGCTTTACCTTCAATATTATTCTGTGGGCTAATGTGTTGTCCGTCTTTAGGATGGCTCCACCAACTCGTCAGAACCCAGGTCGTGAGGGTGCTGAGATGCCGCCACCACCACCTCCTCCGCCGCCGCCTCCTCCTTCAGAGGCTTGGCAAGCGGTGATGGCTGCTACAAATGCAAACACTCAGATGTTGATCCAGTTGTTGCAAGAGAGGACTAATCAGCAGCAAGGCAACTTTAACCATGGTGGCAATCAGATTGCTAATCTGAGTCAATTCCTCTCAAATCAGCCGAAGACCTTCACGTCGTGTGACCAGCCGTTTGACGCTGAAGATTGGATTCGGGATATGAATAAACACTTTGAGTGCAGCAATGTTCGTCCAGAGGATTTCGTCAAGTTTGCAACATTCCAGCTGAAGGGGCAAGCATCGATCTGGTGGCAGCAGTTGAAGGATTCCAGGGGTGCTAGAGTGATCACTTGGGATGAGTTCTGCAGAGACTTCAGGTCCCACTATATCCCGTCTAGCTTTGTGAAGGAGAGGCGTGAGAAGTTCATGCGCTTGAAGCAAGGTGGTAACTCCGTGTACAAGTACAACGTCGAGTTCCACGAGCTAGCCCGATATGTCTTGCAGGACATTCCAGATCAGAAGAGCAAGATCTATCAATTCAGAGGTAGTTTGAAAGAGGATTTGCAGCTAGCCCTCGCTTTGCACGATCCCGAGGAGTTCGATAAGTTCTACAACTTGGCTCTCAGGGCTGAGGCAGCTTTGCTCAGGGTGTAGAATTCGAAGAAGCGTTTCAGAGATTCCAGCTTGTCTTCCTCAACTCAGGTGGTTCAGAAGCAACAGAAATATTGGGTGTCTCCTCCTCCTCCTCGGCACACATAGCAGTTCAAGCAATCAGGTGGTCGTGGTTCTTCCCACCCACCCAACCCAGCTTTCCAGCAGAGGTTTCAGCAGCAGAAGCAAGGGACTCCTCAGACTCAGTACCGTCAGCCGGCAGATGTTACTTGTCACAAGTGTGGACAGAAGGGTCACTATACCAAGAAGTGCACTTCTCAGCTGCGTTTTCCGCCTCGTCCTCCAGGCAAACCTCCAAGCAATGCTATAGTGAAGTTCAACCCCAGGTCTGGTAGAGTCAATATGGTGAATGCAGCTGAAGCAGAGAACCCGTCAGATGTGATTATGGGTAACCTCCTCGTTAATGATATTCCTGCTAAGGTTTTATTTGATTCTGGTGCATCCCATTCATTCATCTCCAAGCCTTTCATTGCTAAGCATGTGTCACACCCAAGATGCGACCCTATCCTCAATTTGGCACAAAGGCCTCGTCAGGGATAAAAGCGCATCTCGTCGTGTCGCAAGAATGGATATCGTTACAAGTACATGTACTGAAAAGAAGAGATATACATAGAGAGTTGGCTTACACTCGCCACAAGCTACATCAGAGTCACATCAGTACATTACATATTCATCAACAGTAAGAGCAGGGTCCGACTACGGACGAAAACAAACGACAAAAGAAGAACGACGTCCATCCTTGCTATCCCAGGCTGCCGGCCTGGAACCCATCCTAGATCGATGAAGAAGAAGAAGAAGAAGAAGCAACTCCAAATGAACAATCAACGCGCTCGCGTCAAGTAACCTTTACCTGTACCCGCAACTGGTGTTGTAGTAATCTGTGAGCCACAGGGGACTCAACAATCTCATTTCCAAAGGTATCAAGACTAGCAAAGCTTAATGGGTGAGGCATGGTTAAGTGGTGAGGTTGCAGCAGCGGCTAAGCATATATTTGGTGGCTAACTTACGAGTACGAGAAATAAGAGGGGGAAGATCTACGCATAGCGGACGTAACTACTGATGATCAAATGAATGATCCTGAACACCTACCTACGTCAGACATAACCCCACCGTGTCCACGTTCGGAGAAGGAACTCATGAAAGAGACAGTCACGGTTACGCACACAGTTGGTATATTTTAATTAAGTTAACTTCAAGCTATCTAGAACCAGTGTTAAACAAAGTTTCCACGTTGCCACATAACCGCGGGCACGGCTTTCCGAAAGATTTAACCCTGCAGGGGTGCTCCAACTAGTCCATCACAAATTACCACAAGCCGCATAGAAATCCTCGATCACGACACTCGCGATCTCGTTGGATTCCATAGTGGAAAACCTCAACTCTGAGATTACCCAAAGCATCACCGGAATCCTGATGCACAAGATATCTCGTCAAAGGTAAAACTAATCCAGCAAGGCCGCCCGACGTGTCGACGAACCCGATAAGAGCCGCGTATCTCGTTCTCAGGACACGACGGATGGAAAATCCTACAGGTGCCAAACCTCGAGTTGCCCCGTGGTGGCCCCGTAGTCTGTCCTTTTTGGACCAACACTCATGAGGAGCATTGGCCCGGGGGTTGATTAAATTAGTCTGCGGGTGCCGGCGGGTCCCTATGCAATTTTATTTGGTGATTAGGCAAATGTAGTACCAAAGTTGGGCCTTGCCAGACCAGTCTTAATCTAAAACGAATTATCAAGGGGGTCCCCATAACAACCCCGATCGTGTTAGGACTGCTCATTTATGGAAGATAACACCGGTAGCCGAAAACTAAGGGGGCAAAGGTGGAACAAAACACCAGGCTAGAAAGGCCGAGCCTTCCACCTTTTACCAAGTATATAGGTGCATTAAGTTAAATAGCATTTAAATGTAGTGATATAACAAGGAACCCATGTTTTCACATGGAAGCAACTGCACCTGCAACTACCAACCCTAACACAGGGTTAAGCAAGCAGTAACATAGCCAATCAGTGGTTTGCTAGGTTGAACAGGTTGAAGCTAATCATAGCATTGTTGAGAGGCTGATATTTAACATGTGGTAGGCAACGAGACATAATCGATAGCATCAAAATAAATAGCATGGCAATGATAGTAATGGTATCTAGGGAAATGGTCATCTTGCCTGAGATCCAGCTTGGAAGAAGAATGCCTCCGTGAAGCAGACGAACCGATGTAGTCGAACGGGTCCTCACAATCCGACACGCTTGCGGAACTCTATTGAGACGAAGCAAACCGGAAACACAAATCAACACACGAAAAATTCACCACACGATGCAACAATACAAATGATGCATGAGCAGCTGAAAACATGCAAGACACGGCATGACAACTCACACAATCAAACACTACACATTAAGTGAAGTTCAATATGCAACGAGTTGCATATTTACGAAACTCCACGTTAATTATTTAGTTATATCCCGATTAGATACATGGAAATATTAAATGTGGTTAAACATGGCAAGAGGTGAAGCGTAATTAAACTACCTATCTATGCATTTTAAATGAGGTCGGAAATGACATATAGCATCTCCGAAACGACCTCACATGTTAATTAACAATTCTGTCCAGATCTGATATAACACATTTAATTAGTTGTTAAACAGCAAAACAAATAGGTTCACGTGATTCTACGCGTCATTTCAAGCAATCTACACATAAAGAACATCTCCAACGGAGCTACGGATCAAAAGTTACAAGCACCGCAAGATATGATGGCATGAATGCAATATGTGTGCAACGACGGTCACGAGCACTTCAAAACATACAACCCACAAGAGAAAATGAAACTACGCGAGATTCTAAGCAAGTTTCATATAGGACTCGATCAAAACGGAGCTATGGTTCACAAACTACGAGCAAAACAAGAAATCACTACAAACTGCCAAGATCAGCCACATAGCATCTTCTACGCCCCACAAGTACGGCTACACAACTCCGATATGCACAAGCAAGGCATGGCACGGAAGAGGGCAAGAAGGACTACTACGAACAACTAAAAACAACTAGCATGGCAGCAAGGAACACTAGGGAAAGAAGTCACAAAATGGCTTCCCACGCACTATTTCAGACTTAGTGAAAATAACACCTCATGAAAGTGCAGTTTTCGATCTGAAGCAACATTGACAGCAGAAAAACCTATAGATATAGGACTCCAAATGGCATGAAAATTTACAGCATGCTAGAGAAACACAAGGGGTACAACTAACTCCATTGGACCAACCTCAAAAGAGCTACATATCACAAGATGCAAGCAAGACAAGACATCAAAAAAATAATAACAGATTTCAGACTTAGAAATATTTCAGCTCCTCAAAATCAGCACTATTTCTAGCAACTTGAGGGCAATCGAAACACCCCTAAACATGCATTCCTATTGCAACTAAAAATACCAGGGGCTAGTCTAAACATCTAAGAAGAACTCCCTAGTTGACAACTAATTCAAACGAGGCACGGAATAAATCCTACGAATTAATCAAAAGGGCAACATAGAAAAATATCTCACGAACTAACTTGCTCTAATGCTAAAACTAATTGCACAGAAAAATCCATGGGATTTTTCTACCCAGGAAACATATAAAATATGTGGGGTTTGCAACACAAAATAATGCTGCACATAAATGCGAGAAAAATAACCTATACGCGGGAAAATAAATTACTGGCAAATCCTACACGCAAAAATACAAGTGACCGCTCTAAAATGCATGGAAAAATGGTTCCTAAAACATGAACACTTATCTAAGGCATTCGGGCAATTCGAACACGCACGGAAAATTAAATACGCGACTAAACCTATTGGGACAGCACGCCAAACGATGCATTCGGCACGCCGAACGGCGCCAAACATATATGCAAGTAGCGCCAACGTATTCTACGCGCAAAACTATGCGAAATCCATATCTAATTCATCGCGATCCGAATTACGGTTTGAAAGTTACGGGCGTTTCAATATCTATATATTCCTGAAATAGATTTTAGATTGTAAATCCTAAAAAACGCTATTGGGCCGGATTCGAATCAGGGCCGAATCGGTCATTGAGCGCAACTTAGTATAAGCCGCCTAGGGCGGGGAATAGTGGGCTCGAGGGCGGTCACCTGAGTGGGCCTCGGGCCCATGACGGCGGGGAGGCAGGCCTGGGGCGGACGTCCGATTGGGTCGAGCTGGTGCTGGGCCGAACGGGGAGGAAGCCGGCCTGGGCTGTTGGGGCACGACCAGCTGGGCCGCTGCGGGAGGCCGGCCCAGGCGGGGCGAGGCGGCCAGCTGGCCCAGGCACTGCGTCTGCCCAATCAGATCGGGGAGTTGGCGTCGTGTGCTGGAGGTGGCCATGGCGACGCGATCCGGCAGGGCCGGCGAGGCGGCTCAGGTGGCCGGCTGCGGCGGGATCGGCCGGAGGGGTGCGGGCGAAGCTTGGGCGGCGGCGGCTCCAGCCACGGCAGATCCTGCGGGGGAGAGGGAGAAGGAAGTTCGTTAGGAGAGAGAGAGAGAACACGGGAGGAGAGGGAGAGGTTCTGGCCTCGCCATGGGGAGGTGTTGGCCGAGGTCCGGCGGCGGAGCGGGGCATGGAGGCATGCTCCGGTAGCGGCGGCTACTGGCCGGCGGCGGGCACGACCCTCCGTGGCGAAGGGGCGAGGCCCCATGGGGCTGCGGGCGCCATGGGAGGAATGGGCGAGGCGGCGGCGGCGGTTCGGGCCCGGCGGGCCCGATCTGGGCTCGGCGGGCCGCGGCGGCTGGGGGGAGGAGGTGCTGCGGGGAGAGAGAGAGAGGGTGCGGGAGAGACTAGGGTTGGCACCGAAATCGATGCACGGGAGAGGGGTTTGCCTAAAATCAGCACGGGGTCTATATATAGACATATGGGGGCTAGGTTACCCGGAATTTCGTTCCAGATCCAACTGTGTGGTCGGATTCGGACGATTCCGAACGTGGCAATGGGTACGCGGCCGTGTAGAGGGCATATCCGGAGACGAGAGGGAGAACGGGCGGCGCGACAAGAATTTTAAAACACCGACACACGTTCGACGGTAGACCGAATACGGTGCCGCTACGGTCGACCGTTCGGGTACCAGACGGACTCCGATCGCAACGAAATTTGACACGCGGCCTACCTATAAATAAATAATACCGCACGACAAATTCCAGCTCAATCGGAGAAAGTTTTATACACGCTTTAAAAACAGAGTTAGGACGGTGCCGCGGGCGCGTGCGTGTGCGGTCAGGCTCAGAACGAACAATGATGTTAACCGGCAACTAACAACGGATGCAACGTAAACTGGTGGCACGGAGATGCCGATGCTATACAGATGATGCGACAAATAAAAATAAAGACACGACGAAAACAGAAAAGAGGGGAATCTTCTGGAACGTCGGCATCGGGCTGTCACAGCATGACATTCCCGCAATTCACTTGGATAGTCCTTTCCACGTGGTTTCTTCGGGAATGCGTATGAGTTCTCACATGTTGGTTCTCGATGTTTCTGTCAAGATGGGTAATTATGCTTTTCTGGCGTCTCCTATTGTCCTTAGCAATTCTGATATTGATTTGATCCTTGGTATGGACTGGTTGGCTATGAACAAGGCATCTATTGATTGTGAAGCTAAAGAAGTGAAGCTAACTCACTCTTCGGAGGACGTGATTATCTCCGCGGTGCGCGATGACATAATCTGTCTATTTTCCTTAAATGAGAAGGGTGAGATTTCTCCAATTTCGCAAGTCCCAGTGGTCTGCGAATATGAAGATGTGTTTCTAGAAGAACTGTGAGGAATGCCTCCGCACCGAGAAGTTGAGTTCGTTATTGAGCCTGAACCGGGTACTGAGCCTGTGTGCAAACGGCCGTACAAATTAGGTCCAGAAGAGTTGAAGGAACTGGAGAGACAACTCGATGAGCAAGAGCGTCTGGGTCTGATCAGACCAAGCTCTTCTCCTTGGGGTTGTGGAGTGCTTTTTTCAAGAAGAAGGATGGCACGGACCGATTGTGTGTCGATTACCGTCCATTGAACAAGAAGACAATCAGAAACAAGTATCCACTTCCTAACATTAATGAGTTGTTCGAGCAATTGAAAGGGCTAAGGTCTTCTCCAAGCTCGATCTCAGGATGGGCTATCATCAAATTCGCATTCGCGAAGAGGATATTCCAAAGTCTACTTTCAGGACAAGCTTTGGCTCGTATGAGTATACAGTGATGTCTTTTGGTCTGGAGAATGCTCCACCGACCTTCTGTCGAATGATGAATTATATCTTCTCCCCATTCAAGAATGAATTCGTCTTGCTGTATCTCGATGATATTCTAGTCTTTTCGGAAACTGAGGAAGAGCATGAAGAACATCTCAGGCTGGTGCTTGATAAGCTGAGAGAGCATAAGTTCTATGCTAAGTTTTCCAAATGTGAGTTCTGGTTGAAAGAAGTTGTCTACCTTGGGCACATCATCTCTGCCGAGGTCATCAAAGTTGATCCGTCGAAGGTGCAGGCTATTGTTGAGTGGGAGCCTCCGCAAAATGTGAAGTAGCTTCAAAGCTTTCTCGGGCTTGCAAGCTATTGTAGAAGATTCGTTGAGAACTTCTCCAAGATTGCTAAGCCTCTCTCAAGTCTTCTTCAGAAGCGTGTGAAGTATGTCTGGTCTCCGGAGTGTCGGTTGGCTTTCGACACATTCAAAGAGAAGCTCACCTCTACTCCAGTCTTGGTTCCTCCTGATGACTCCAAACCTTACCAAGTGTTCTGCGACGCCTCTCTTCAAGGTCTTGGTGCTGTGTTGATGCAAGACAAGAAAGTGGTAGCTTATACCTCGAGGCAGTTAAAGCCAAGTGAAAAGAATTATCCTGTTCATGATCTTGAGTTGGCGGCAGTGGTGCATGCTCTGTTGACTTGGAGACACCTCTTGTTGGAACGAAAGGTTGAAGTGTTCACCGATCACAAGAGTCTCAAGTACATCTTCACCCAGCCTAACCTCAATCTTCGGCAAACTCGTTGGGTGGAAATGCTCCAAGATTTTAATCTGAGCGTTGAGTACACTCCAAGCAAAGCTAATGTCTTGGCAGATGCTTTGAGCAGGAAGGCTTACTCCAATAGTCTCATTCTAAAGCCTCTCCAGCTTGACCTTTGTGAATCTTTCAGAAAGCTCAACCTTCAGTTAGTACCTCAGGGATTTCTTGCAAATCTTCAGATCTCTCCTACCTTGGAAGACCAGGTCCGAGCAGTGCAAATTCTTGATGCAATGGTTAAGAAAGTTAAGATTGGCTTGGCAAAAGGAGTTCCCAAATATAAGTGCTTCAGTGTTGATGCCAGAGACACGTTATTCTTTAAGGATCGTCTTGTCGTTCCGAAAGGTGATCTCAGAAAGGTTATCATGGAAGAAGCTCATAACTCTCTGCTCTCAATACATCCAGGAAGTTCCAAGATGTATCAGGACTTGAAACAGACCTTCTGGTGGACTCGCATGAAGCGTTAGATTGCTCAGTTCGTAAATGAATGTGATGTATGTCGAAGGGTGAAAGCAGAGCTTCAACGTCCAACAGGTGTTTTGCATCCATTGCCCATTCCCGAGTGGAAGTTCGACCATATTGAGATGGATTTCGTCACCGGGTTTCCGAAGTCCAAGAAGGGTAACGATACCATCTTCATCGTCATCGACAAGTTGAGCAAAGTGGATCATTTTCTTCTAGTCAAGGAATCCATCTCGACAGAGCTGTACACTTCGAGGATAGTATCTTTGCACGGCGTGCCTATGTTGATTTCTTCGGATCGCGGGAGTATCTTCACTTCCAAGTTCTGGGACACTTTTTAGTCTATGATGGGTACGAAGATACGATTCAGCACAACTTTTCATCCTTAGACTAGTGGGCAAGTGGAGAGAGTCAATCAGGTCCTTGAGGATATGCTGAGAGCTTGTGTCATTTCTTTTGGCATGAAGTGGGAAGACTGCCTACCTTTTGCCGAGTTCTCGTATAACAACAGTTATCAAGATAGTTCAGACAAAGCTTCGTTTGAGATTCTCTATGGAAGGAAGTGTCGTACCCCACTCAACTGGTCTGAGACCGGTGAGCGTCAGATTCTTGGGAATGACTTGATCGAAGAAGATGAAGAGATGTGTCGGGTCATTCGGGATAATCTCAGAGCAGCGCAGTCCCGTCAGAAGAGCTATTATGATAGTAAGCATCGTGACATGTCTTATGAGCTCGATGACTTCGTCTATCTCAAAGTGTCTGCTATGAAGGGCACACAGTGTTTTGGCATCAAAGGCAAGCTTTCTCCTCGTTTCATTGGTCCTTTCAGAGTTGTTGGAAGAGAGGCGGCCTTGCTTATCAACTTGAGCTCCCTTCAAACTTCGCAAATGTGCATGACGTGTTCCATGTCTCTCAGCTCCGGAGATGCTTCAAGACTCCCGAGCACACAGTTGATCTTCAAGATATCGACCTTCAACCTGACCTATCCTATCGTGAGCATCCAGTTGCAGTTCTCGAGACGACTAAGCGCAAGAACCGCAACAAGTCAATCTAGTTTCTCAAGGTGAAGTGGTCACATCATTCCGATAAAGAGGCCACTTGGGAACGCGAGGATCACCTCCGTTCCGAATTCCCAAAGTTCTTTCAGTCCTAGATCTGGGGACGAGATCTTCTTGTAGTGTGGGAGAGTTTGTAATGCCCCAAGTGTAACATTGCCATATTTGGAACCTTGCCATGTGTGTGTCCATGATGTCATTCTATGGAGTATCATTCCATGTGTTATTTCATGTGCTCATGTCTTGTTTTTTCCTTTGCATTCATGCATCCATATCATTCATGCCATCATGTGTGTGTTGTTGTGTTGATCCTTATGCATGTGGTGTGATGAGTGCAAGTGGAGTGAAGTGGTATGCAAGCTTGGGTTCCAACTTTGCTCATTTAGCCAAAAGCTAGGTTTCAACTAACCTCTCCTTCTTTATTTTCTTAGTTCAAGTTTTGCTTGATCAACCCCTGTTTGAAAAATGTTTATCTTTTAGAGTATTTTCTGGTAGATGTGGTGCTAGGTCTAAGGTGTTTTAAAACTATGTTTAAGAGGGGTATTTATTCACAAAACAAATTATATAATTCTGTTTTGTAAATATTTCTTTGCTCCAAAAATCCTATTTTAATTTTATTTAAATAGGTCATAATTCCCTTATGACCAGGGTCATTTTTATTTTATTTTTGGAGCCATAGATTACCTAGGAGTTCATTTGGTTGCTGGATTTTGTTTTAAAATAGAAAACCAGTGGGTTTTCTTTCTTATTTGGCGCCATTGAGTGGGCTTACTTCCCTGCTGGCCCAGCTCCTTATTCCCTCGCGCGTAGCCCACTCGCCGTTCCTCTCCTGTAGACGCCATTGCCGTCTCCCTCTGCTTTCTGTAAGAATTTCAGAGAGAGAGCGAGAGAGAGCGTCGACGCCGTGGCTTCACGGACATCGAGGCAGACCCCTCGGCCCTATATATCCCCTCGACGTGTGTGCCCTGTTCTAGGGTTCCTCCTAGCCGCCACCACTCCTTTCCTCTTCCTCCTCCCTCTCCCTGGCGTCGAACAGAAGGCGGCCGAGCTCTTCCTCCGCCATGGCCGATCCCTGATGAGGTCGCCGCTATCGATGTCGTACCCCTTCTTCCTCTCCAAGCGTTCCAGGAGCAAGCGGAGGTCCAAGGGAGTCCGTTCCCGTAGCTAGACGACGTCGATCAGCCCTGCTTCCACGACGTCAATGACTACCCCCTTCTGCTCCGACGTCTTCTCCCGCATCGGTTGCTTCCTCGTCAACCCCTTCTTCCTCTCCGTCAAGCGTGCCCTCCTCGACCAGTGGGTGAGCAGCCGGTCTCCTTCCCGTTCCCCTGTCGGTAGATCCCCTCCTAGGCCGTAGTTTCGCGCCGTAGTTTCTCTTTGTCGCCGGCACCGCCGTGCTCGTGGAGCAGCAGTTGCAGTGCGCATCTCGTCGAGGTTAGGTGAGAAATGGATCCACCTTGAGTCCCTCTTCCTCCTCGCGAGAGGCCGTAGATCAATTCGTAGCGTAGCGCCAGCGGTGACCCTCCCCTATTTCGGTCTCTATCGCGTGGTAGGAGAAGGGGGAGGTTTCTCTAAGAGAGTTACTACCCCTTCTCTAGTAAGCATTGATCGCATAGCGCAGTGGCAGTAGGGTGATTTTGCTAGCGCGGGTCGTGGGTTCGAGCCCCCACAAGCACACCTTTTTATTGTTTGTTTTCTGGTACAGTAGCAGAACAGGGAAGCTCAACATGGTAGCTCCCTCTGTTATGCCGAGCCCAAGGGCACTAGTGCAGTGGGAGCGTATGTTTTGGGCAGCAGGAGGTTAGGGGTTCAAATCCCTATGCCCCCTTTTATTTTTTGTTGTTGTTTGTTGCTGTTTTCAGATTAGTTGCATCCTACCTTGTCTTGGGCAACAAGGTGAGGTGTCCATGCCTCAAACCAGTAGGTTTTCTCCTTGTTTTAGCTTTGTGTGCATGCGTAGGTAGGGGTTGTGTGTATGTGTGCTTGTGCATATGTGCACTAGTGTAAGAGGGGTAGGAGTAGTGTGTTGTTGTGGTTGCAAGCACATCCATGTGTGTATATGTGTTTGTGTGGGTGGCTTGAGAGTGTGAGCTCATAACCATGTGTAGTGGTGTGTGTGTAGGGTTTTAGTGTGTCCATGTGTGTGTATTAGAACTAGCATGCGTAGGTGCTAGTGTGTGCTTGCTTGGTTGTATGTAAGTGTGTGTGGTGATGAGCTATGGCACACATACATGAGGTCTAACCCTCATGTCACCATTGGAGTTGTGGGTGTGAGCTTGTGCATGTGTAGTTGATGAAATAGAGAGTACCACATGTGATATGGCACTATTTGAGCTATATGATTCTATGTTGCTTTTCCTTTCAACTTTGTGCCTACATGTTGTATACAAGTACCTAGGTATTATATATGTTTTTGGGGTAGAATCTTCCCAGGAATCCATTTGTGGAATGATATTTCACCTTGGAACAATTACTGGAAATGTCATTTTTCTGTCTTGATGCTATGTTTAGAGCTTGGTGCCATGTGGTGTGATGAGCCTATGAGGATGATTCCTTGATGTGGCAGTAGTCGGTGAACCCATCTACAACATGTTGGTTTTGTTTTATGCTTATGAGTTTGTATGTGAAAGTTGTGCCTTGTCAAAGTTGACATATGGCTGAAATTGTCAGCTTGGTGAAAAACTGTGATTTTCACTAAGTCTGAGAAACTGTTGTTATTTTCTTCCCTTGTTGTTGTGTTTGCAAAAGCTCATGTGTTGGGAATCAGCCCTTGCAATCAACTTGAGAGTTGGAGCTTTTGTGTTTGTCTAGCTCTCTGTTAAATTTCATGCACTTTCACTTCCTGTAGATATTGTTTTGGAGGCTGTCAAAATGCTTCAGGGCGTAAGCAGCTGGTGAAAATCTGAGATTTTCACTAAGTCCCTGAAATCTGTTATTTTTGTCCAAGTTAGCACCTGTAGATCTTCATGTGTGTGACTCCTTTATGTTATCTTCTTGCTCAGGCTTGTAGAGCTTTTGTATAGCTTTTGCCACATATCTTGTTTCACACATTTGGGTGGCTGTAGGTGCTTTGCATGTTGCTCACAAACTGCTATGATGCTATTTAGGACAGATTGCACAGTTTTGTTGTTTTGAAGCTTGTGAGTGCATAGTTGGTGGTGTGGTGAGTTTCTTTGCACCACCCCACCTATATGTGTTTGTTTGATCATGTGGCAACCTGGGAATACCAGAAGTGTGCCATTGGAGTGTGCTTGTGTTGGATTTGATCCGTAAGACTCCAGATCTTGTTTCGTAGTTTCCGGTTGATCCCTAGCTCCGTTCTCAATGTTCTTTATATGTTTTTGCATCTTTTCTCGTGATGCACCTGTTCATGCCATCTTCATGCATGTCAAGATAGCTTAGAGTGAAGTTCTGTCCAGAAGTTTATCTTCTCTTCTCATGCATATGCAAGTGACTAGAATAGAGATGCATGATACATTCTCATCTCATGCATCATGTGATTGTTGCATCATGTTGTGTTGGTGTTCATTGGCTGTTATTTTTATCTTGGGTAGCACCGGGATCGGAGAGCGAGTACGTGGATTCTGGAGAGTAAGTGCAGGACGAACAAGAGCAGTTGCAAGCTGAAGACATCACATGCAAGATGACCGTGACCTTGATATCATATCTAGCTTTGTTATGCTTAGAATCACGATTCCTTCGATATATGCTCGCTGCCTACCACTTGATATAATTGCCTCCTGATATTGCCATGAAACCCAAACACCTTCCCTTCCTAGCTAATGTTGTTTGGCTAGGTAGGCCTGCTCAGCTTCTAATGATAGCTTTGGTTGTTGCAGGTGCCAGCTGTCTCTTGTGATAACATGAGGATTTGATATCATTATGATTAAACTACTATTTAATTAATGCACCTATATACTTGGTAAATGATGGAAGGCCTAGCCTTTGCCGGGTGATTTGTTCCGTTATTGCCGCCTTAGTTTCCGGCAACCGGTGTTTGATTCCATAACTGATCGCTCCTAACACGTTCGGGGTTGTTATGGGGACCCCCTTGATAAATCGTGTAGTGTTAAGACTTGTCTGGCACGACCCAACATTGGTTTTAATTTGCTAATCACCTAATAATAATTTGCATAGGGAATAGCTACCCCGAGGATTTAATCAACAACTCGGGCCAGTGCTCCTCATGAGTGTTGGTCCAACCCAGAGTAGCTTATTACGCTCCCCGGGGCAACTCGGTGTTTTGGCGTGGTAACCATCGCTCATCCGTCGTGTCCTGAGACAGAGATACACGGCTCTTATCAGGGTCGTCGACACGACGGGAGGTCCTACTAGTCTTGTCTTACCTTAGCGGTATATCTTGCGTATAGGAATCCCGGTGAAGCTTTGGTTCCCCCCAGAGTTGAGGTTTTCCTCTAAGGGATCCGACGAGATCACGGGATTCGTGATAGAGGATTACTTTGCGACCCGTGACCGTTTGTGATGGACTAGTTGGAGCACCCCTGCAGGGTTTAATCTTTCGGAAAGCCGTTCCCGCGGTTATGTGGCAACATGGATTATTTGTTGACATCCGGTTATAGATAACTCGAACTAACTTTAGTAACACTGCCAACCGTGTGCGTAACAGTGACTGCCCCCTTTGAAGACCTCTCTTCGATCGGGAACACGGTGGGGTTATGTTTGACGTAGGTAAGTGTTCAGGATCACTTAGTGATCACCTAGTCTTCGACCGCTCCCATAGACCACCACATCTATAACTTTGATATTCGTAAGTTAGCCACCATAAATGCTTAGGATGCTGCAACCTAAACACTGAACCTTCCTCACCTAATAAGTTGAGTAGTTTCGGTACCAAGGTCATCGATTGTTGAGTCCCCGTGGCTCACAGATTACTTCAACAACCCAACAGGTACGGGTACGCCCGACGCAGGTGATCCAGATGGCACACAGCTGGCGTGGCAGTATGATGAAGAGAACGACCGCATGTACGTGAACTATCCAGAAGACTGAGGCCGTGGTCGTGATCGTGGGCAAGCATTCGGGATAGCATAGCCTTTTTCCTTGTGTTATTTAGTCCGTAGCGGAACTACCTTGTCTGAATAAATGTGTGGATGTAACTCTGATATTATCTATGTGAGATGGCAAATGAATGCCCTATTTGTCAATCTTAAATTATGTATGTGCTATGTTTATCTCGCTTGCGAAACGCATAGATGCGCTTCTTTCCCATTTGGGGCATCGCCCCCTAAATAGGAAAGGACCGCATCTTAGTCGTTACACTAGGTCTTCCTCCTTTATTCTGGCATTTCTGCACTCAGTCCAAAGATATAGCCCCATTCCTTTGATACATATGCATACTTAGTATAGTACTGATGTCACTCTTGCAAGTACTTTGGATGAGTACTCACCGTTTCTTTGCTCCCCTTTTTCTCCTTGATACGATTGCCGCAACCGGATGACGGAGACCAGGAGATGGTTGTTCCCGCCGCCGACTTCTACCCCGACAGAGCATAGTACTACATGGTGGCTGTTGAGTAGTTAAGGGGCTCCCAGGAAGGAGGCCTTGCCTTTTCAATGTGTTGGTTATGTTTGTGCTAGCCTTCTTAATGCAAAACTTGTTGACTTATGTTGGTACTGAGATATTGTTTGCTTCTGGTGACTCGTTTATATTGAAGCTTATGTATTCGAGCCCTCGAGGCCCCCGAGGTAACAGCCCAAGTGCTTTTCCTTCCCCTTTTGTAATCCTTTCCTTGTTTGGCAACTCTATTGAGGTAATATTATGGATGTGAGGCTGTTGGCATTGTCATTTCATATGCACCTCATGCTTCATGCATATCTTGTTTCTTTTTTCCTTTTGCCTTGGTTGTTTGATCTTGTGTGTTCTGCCACCTTGATGATCATGTGGTGATGTGTGGTTCTGATCTTGTGCATGTGAGTGGGTGCACCAAAGCCATTCAAAACCTTTGAAGCACCATGGTTAAAACCCTTCTTATTCAAATATTTGTTTACTTGTGTTTTCTAAATTGTTTTAAAAAAATCCTATAAAAATGTTCCATATTTCCTCTCAATTCTTGTGAGTGGAGAAGTGGAGCTATTTTATTGTTCCTCCAAGCACTAGCATTTGAGTTTTTTGCAAAAGAGCCTAGGTTTTATAATAAAGCAGATGATTTTGCTTTGCCTAAAAATAGTCAAACCTATTCTATTAGATAGGTTATATTATTTGGTTTAGCCAAGTATTTTTTATTTCATTTAAAACCCCTTCTTATTTTCCGTGAGAACTGTTTGTTTGCCTGGGTTTATAAATAAAGGCAAAGGCTATTTCGGTTTTAAGTTGAGTTAGTGCCAGGCCAGCCTTTTAGGCCCACTGGCTTCGGTCTAGCCCAGTAGCGCGTTCGTCTTCCTCCTCCCGATGTCAGCTTTGTACGAACAGAGCACCTCCCTCGGATCTTTCTCCCTCCTTCATCAGACGGCCCTAACGCGTCTCCCGAGGGCCATAAGAGCAACCCGAGCCTCCTCTCAACCCTAGCCCTCCATTTCTCTCCCTCCTCTCTTCCCTAGCGTCGTCGGGGACGAAACCCGAGCTGCTCCCGCCATGGCCAGCTCGAGCAGGAGCTTGGGGCCAAGGTGATCCGGCGTCTTCTTCCTCTCCGTGAGCACCAAGAGCAAGAGGACACTCAGGGGGTTCCATTTTCGTGAAGATATCGGCGCCAGGATCTCCACCTCGACGTCCACGACGACGACAACTTCTTCAACTCCGGCGGCTCTTCTTTCGCTCCGGCTCGTCGTCCTCTTTGTCTCTGGCGTTGGATCGGTCCTCTGTCGCTAGGTGAGCGAAGATCCGCTCCCCTCCATCTTCTCCTTCCTCTGTAGTACCCGCGTCGAGTAGGAGCATGGTTGCCGGTGCTCTGCTCTGTGGCTTAGCAGCAGTAGTAGCAACTTCAGAAGATAGCGGCGGCAGCGGTAGTTAGCATGAGCAGAAGCAGGCGGTAGTGCAGTCCAACGCGCAGAAGTGGCGTTGGCAGCAGACAACAGCTTCGCAGCGCGGGCTTCCCTCTTGTCGCCGGCGTTGCTCCAGCGCGCAGGCAGCGGCATGCAGTAGAAGCAGTAGCTTCAGGTCGCAGGGCAGCTCAGGTAGCAGCAATAGAGGCGAGCGTTGCAACAGTAGGTTGCGGGTAGTAGCCGCGCAACAGCATTCAGTAGCAACACCCGCACCCCGATGCATGCATGTGCGTTAACGTGTGCGTGTGCACCGGTGAGCTTCGCCGTTGATGGCGTCTATGTGCTTCTGCAGGTAGACACCCCGGATTTTTAGTCTTCTGGTGTGCTTCCCTCCCTTGAGCAGAAGCCCCATGATATCGTAGTGGCAACCGAGTCGTGCTTCCTTCGAAGCATCGTGGGCTCGAATCCCCCTGCGCCTTTTGTTTTTTGATTGGGATTTTTCCCTGTAGGTGCGGTTGATCTCGTGCGGTGCCTCTGTTAGTTCAACTAACATGGGCTAGCCTAGTGGTTGTGTGTGTGCGTGTGTGAAGGGGAGGTCACGGGTTCGATACCCCCTCTGCCTATTTTTCTTTTTCTGGGTAATGTGCATATGTGTGATCTGTGAGTGTGTGTGTGTGGATCTGGTGTGGTTGTGGTGTAGCCGTGTGTGTAACTGTGTTTGTAGTGTGCGTGTGTGGATATGACAGTGGGCCTTCTGGACCCACATGTCATCCAGTGAGGGACCACTGCCAGGTGGGTCCCCCTCCTCATATATTTTCACTGTTATTTTTATTATTGTATGTGGATTTCCATGTGCTAGATAGGGCATATTTACCTTTATGGAAATGTCCAGATATGGACTTGCCAATTTGGGCTGGCTTAGGAACAGTTCCTGTTCTTGACTATATGTTCTAATTTGATCATGTGCTATTTTTCTTTTGTTATTTGTGGAGTTTCTCTCTATGCAAAGGTGGCACTATGATATATGCATTTGGGGGTAGAAAATCCCAATGAATCAAATGGTGTTGTTGGTTTCTGATTTTGAGCATTCCTGTAGAAATACCCCTTGTGGTGAGGTGGCAATGTTTCATCGATGTAGGGTTAATTTATGTGTTTGTTTGGTGCAGTGCATACATGCATCATATTGTTTGTTGCATCATTTGTTTCTGGTGTTTATTAGATGTTTGTTTCTTTTGGGTAGTTACCGGGGTCGAAAACGAGTTCGAAGAGTCCGGAGAGTTCGTCCAGGAAGAACAAGAGCAGTTCCACTCTGAAGATATCACAGGCAAGATGATCGTGACCTTGACACCGTTTCTAGCGTTGTTATACTTAGTGTTACATTTCCTTCGTTAAATCTCCGTGATACGTCCATTTTGCATCATGTTTTCATGTTGATATTTATCGCTTCTTGGGCTGTTATTTCACTTCATGGTACAACTCTTATGCCTTTTCTCTCTTATTTTGCAAGGTTTACATGAAGAGGGAGAATGCCGGCAGCTGGAATTCTGGCCTGAAAAAGGAGCAAAGTTGAGATACCTATTCTGCGCAACTCCAAACTCCGTAAAAATCAACGAGGATTTTTTCCGGATTTATAAAAAATACTGGGCCGAAGAAGCGCCAGAGGGGCGCCAGCAGGTGGCCACAAGCCTGCATGGCGCGATCGCCCCCTAGCCGCGCCATGAGAGCTTGTGGGTAGCCTGCTGGCCCACTGGCCCCCCTCTTCTGCTATATGAAGGGTTTCGTCCAGAAAAAAAAATCAAGGAGGAGCTTTTTCGTGGATTCGCCGCCGCCACAAGGCGGAACTTGAGCAGAACCAATCTAGAGCTCCGGCAGGACGATCGTGCTGGGGAAACTTCCCTCCCAGAGGAGGAAATCATCGTCATCGTCGTCGCCAACACTCCTCTCATCGGAGGGGACTCATCACCATCAACATCTTCATCAGCACCATCTCATCTCCAAACTCTAGTTCATCACTTGTAACCAATCTCCGTCTCGCGGCTCCGATTGGTACTTGTAAGGTTGCTAGTAGTGTTGATTACTCTTTGTAGTTGATGCTAGTTGGATTACTTGGTGGAAGAGTTTATGTTCATATCCTTGATGCTACTCATTACCTCTCTGGTCATGACGATGATTATGCTTTGTGAGTAGTTACTTTTGTTCCTGAGGACATGGGATAAGTCATGCTAATAATAGTCATGTGAATTTGGTATTCATTCGGTATTTTGATGTGTTGCATGTTGTTTTTCCTCTAGTGGTGTTATGTGAACGTCGACTACATAACACTTCACCATTATTTGGGCCTAGAGGAAGGCATTGGGAAGTAGTAAGTAGATGATGGGTTGCTAGAGTGACAGAAGCTTAAACCCTAGTTTATGCGTTACTTCGTAAGGGGCTGATTTGGATCCACTAGTTTAATGCTATAGTTAGACTTTGTCTTAATTCTTCTTTCGTAGTTGCAGATGCTTGCGTGAGGGTTTAAGCATAAGTGGGATTCTTGTCCAAGTAAGGGCAGTACCCAAGCACCGGTCCACCCACATATCAAACTATAAAAGTAACAAACGCGAATCATATGAACATAATGAAAACTAGCATGACAGAAATTCCCGTGTGTCCTCGGGAGCATTTTTCCTCCTATAAGACTTTGTCCAGGCTTGTCCCTTGCTACAAAAGGGATTGGGCCAATTTGTTGAACCATTGCTACTTTTTTTACTTGTTGCTTGCTATGAATCATCTCACCACACAATCACTTGTTACCGACAATTTCAGTGCCTGCAGATTTTACCTTGCTGAAAACCACTTGTCAGATCCTTCTGCTCCTCGTTGGGTTCGACACTCTTACTTATCTGAAGGACTACGATTGACCCCTATATTTGTGGGTCATCAAGACTCTTTTCTGGCGCCGTTGACGGGGAGTGAAGCGCCTTTGGTAAGTGGAACTTGGTACGGAAACATTCATATAGTGTGCTGAAATTTATTGTCACTTGTCACTATGGATACTAATCCTTTGAGGGGCTTGTTCGGGGTATCTTCACCTCGAACGGAAGCACAAAGAGTTGATCCTCAACCTGCTGCACCTACTAAAAATATTTGCTTTGAATTTCCTTCGGGTATGCTTGAGAAACTGCTGGCTAATCCTTTTACAGGAGATGGAACATCACATCCAGACTTGCATCTAATCTATGTAGATGAAGTTTGTGGTTTATTTAAGCTTGCAAGTTTGCCCGAGGATGAGGTCAAGAAGAAGAACTTTCCTTTATCTGTGAAGGATAAGGCATTGACATGGTATAGGCTATGTGATGATACTGGATCATGGGACTACAATCGGTTGAAATTGGAATTTCATCAAAAGTTTTATCCTATGCATTTAGTACATCGTGATTGGAATTATATTTATAATTTTTGGCCTCGTGACACAGAAAGCATCGCTCAAGCTTGGGGGAGGCCTAAATCAATGCTATATTCATGCCCCAATCATGAGCTCTCGAGAGAAATTATCATTCAGAACTTGTATGCTCGGCTTTCTCATGATGGTCGCACCATGCTTGACACTTCTTTTACCGGTTCTTTTATGAAGAGAGATATTGACTTCAAATGGAATTTATTGGAGAGAATTAAACGCAACTCTGAAGATTGGGAGCTTGAAGAAGGTAAGGAGTCAGGTATGAATTTCATGTTTGATTGCGTTAAATCCTTTGTTGAGACAAATACTTTCTGTGATTTTAGCGCTAAGTATGGACTTGACTCTGAGATAGTAGCTTCATTGTGTGAATCCTTTGCGGCCCATATTGATCTCCCCAAAGAGAAGTGGTTTAAATATCATCCTCTGTTAGAAGTTAATGTAGTTAAACCCACTCCAGTTCAAGAGAAAGTTATTGCCTATAATGATCCTGTGGTTCCCAGTGCTTACATTGAGAAAACACCTTTCCCTGTTAGGATAAAGGATCATTCTAAAGCTTCAACTGTGATACGTAGAGGTTATATTAGAACACCTACACCCCCTGAGCAAATTAGAGTTGAACCTAGCATTGCTATTAACAAAGATCTTCTGTCCGACGATGTTGAGGGACATAATATTCACTTCTGTGAAGATGCTGCTAGAATTGCTAAACCTCACGTTAGAGACAAACATAGGCCTGTTGTTGGCATGCCTGTGGTTTTTGTTAAGATAGGAGATCATTGTTATCATGGTTTATGTGAGGTGGGTGCTAGTGTTACTGCAATACCTCAATCCTTATACGATGAAATCAAAGACGAGATTGCACCTGTTGAGATAGAACCTATTGATATCACTATTCAGCTTGCCAATAGAGATACTATCTGCCATGTGGGAATTGTTAGGGATGTTGAAGTCTTGTGTGGTAAAACGAAGTATCCCGCTGATTTCCTCCTTCTTGCTACCGCACAAGATAGCTTCTGTCCCATCATATTTAGTAGACCCTACCTCAATACTGTCAATGCTCATATTGACTATGAGAAGCAAACTGTCACTGTTGGCTTTGAAGGTGTGTCACACGAGTTCAATTTCTCCAAGTTTGGTAGACAACCTCATGAAAAGGAGTTTCCTAGTAGGGATGAAACTATTACCTTAGCTTCTATTGCCGTGCCTCCTACTGATCCATTAGAGCAATACTTGCTTGAGCATGAAAATGATATGCATATGGATGAAAGGGATGAGATAGATAGAGTTGTCTTAGAACAATATCCTATCCTTAAGAATAACTTGCTTGTTGAACTACTTGGGGATCCACCTCCACCAAAGGGTGATCCTGTGTTCGAGCTTAAACAGTTGCCTAATACTCTTAAGTATGCTTATCTTGATGAGAAAGAGATATATCCTGTCATAATTAGTGCTAGCCTCTCAGAGCATGAAGAAAAGAAGTTACTAAAAACTCTGAGGAAGCACCATGCTCCTATTGGATATACTCTTGATGATCTTAAGGGCATTAGTCCCACTCTATGCCAGCACAAGATTAAAATTGATCCTGACTTCAAACCAGTTGCTGATCATCAAAGGAGATTGAATCCTAAGATGAAAGATGTAGTAAGAAAAGAAATATTAAAGCTCGTGGAAGCGGGTATTATCTATCGTGTTGCTCATAGTGATTCGGTGAGTCCGGTGCATTGCGTTCCTAAGAAGGGAGGCATTACCGTTGTCCCTAATGATAAGGACGAATTGATCCCACAGAGGATTATTACTGGCTATAGGATGGTGGTTGATTCTAGGAAATTGAATAAGGACACTAGGAAAGATCATTACCCTCTGCCTTTTATCGACCAAATGCTAGAAAGGCTGTCTAAACACACACACTTCTGCTTTCTAGACGGTTATTCTGGTTTCTCCCAAATACCAGTTGCACAATCTGATCTGGAGAAAACCACTTTCACCTGCCCTTTTGGTACCTTTGCTTATAGACGTATGCCTTTTGGCTTATGTAATGCCCCTGCCACCTTTCAAAGATGTATGATGGCTATATTCTCTGACTTTTGTGAAAAGATTGTTGAGGTTTTCATGGATGACTTCTCCGTTTACGGGTCTTCTTTTGATGATTGCCTTAGCAACCTTGATCGAGTCTTCTAGAGATTTAAAGATACCAATCTTGTCTTGAATTGGGAGAAGTGCCAGTTTATGGTTAATGAAGGCATCGTCTTAGGACATAAAATTTCTGAAAGAGGTATTGAAGTCGATAAGGCTAAGGTTGATGCAATCCAGAAAATGCCATACCCCACAGATATCAATGGTATAAGAAGTTTCCTTGGTCATGCTGGTTTCTATAGAAGGTTCATTAAAGACTTCTCTAAGATTTCTAGGCCTCTTACTAATCTCTTGAAAAAGGATATTCCTTTTCTTTTTGACGATGATTGTAAGGAGGCCTTCGAAATACTTAAGAGGGCTTTGATAACTGCACCTCCTGTTCAACCACCTGATTGGAACTTACCTTTTGAAATCATGTGTGACGCTAGTGATTATGTTGTTGGTGCTGTTCTAGGGCAGAGAGTTGATAAGAAGTTGAATGTTATTCACTATGCTAGTAAAACTCTAGACAGTGCCCAAAGAAACTGTGCTACTACGGAAAAGGAATTTTTAGCAATCGTGTTTGCATGTGAAAAGTTCAGGTCTTACATAGTTGATTCCAAAGTCACTATTCACACTGATCATGCTGCTATCAAGTACCGCATGGAGAAGAAAGACGCTAAACCTAGACTTATCAGATGGGTTCTCTTGCTACAAGAATTTGATTTGCACGTTGTCGACAGGAAGGGTGCTGATAACCGAGTAGCAGATAATTTGTCTAGGTTGGAGAACGTTCTTGATGACCCATGATGACCCACAAGTATAGGGGATCAATCGTAGTCCTTTCAATAAGTAAGAGTGTCGAACCCAACGAGGAGCAGAAGGATCTGACAAGTGGTTTTCAGCAAGGTAAAATTTGGAGGCACTGAAATTGTCGGTAACAAGTGATTGTGTGGTGAGATGATTCGTAGCAAGCAACAAGTAACAAAAGTAGCAACGGTGCGGCAAAGTGGCCCAATCCCTTTTGTAGCAAGGGACATGCATGGACAAAGTCTTATAGGAGGAAAAATGCTCCCGAGGACACACGGGAATTTCTGTGATGCTAGTTTTCATCATGTTCATATGATTCGCGTTCGTTACTTTGATAGTTTGATATGTGTGTGGACCGGTGCTTAGGTACTGCACTTACTTGGACAAGCATCCCACTTATGATAACCCCTCTCGCAAGCATCCGCAACTACGAAAGAAGAATTAAGACAAAGTCTAACCATAGCATTAAACTAGTGGATCCAAATCAGACCCTTACGAAGCAACACATAAACTAGGGTTTAAGATTATGTCACTCTAGCAACCCATCATCTACTTACTACTTCCCAATGCCTTCCTCTAGGCCCAAATAATGGTGAAGTGTTATGTAGTCGACATTCACATAACACCACTAGAGGAAAAACAACATGCAACACATCAAAATACCGAACGAATACCAACTTCACATGACTACTATTAGCATGACTTATCCCATGTCCTCGGGAACAAAACTAACTACTCACAAAGCATAATCATATGCATGACCAGAGAGGTAATGAGTAGCATCAAGGATCTGAACATAAACTCTTCCACCAAGTAATCCAACTAGCATCAACTACAACGAGTAATCAACACTACTAGCAACCTTATAAGTACCAATCGGAGTCGCGAGACGGAGATTGGTTACAAGTGATGAACAAGGGTTTGGAGATGAGATGGTGCTCATGAATATGTTGATGATGACGAGTCCCCTCCGATGAGAGGAGTGTTGGTGATGACGATGGCGACGATTTCCCCCTCCGGGAGGGAAGTTTCCCCAGCAGGATCATCCTACCGGAGCTCTAGATTGGTTCTGCTCAAGTTCCGCCTTGTGGCGGTGGCGAAACCAAGAAAAGCTCCTCTCTGATTTTTTCTAGACGAAACCCTGCATATAGCAGAAAAGGGGGGCAAGTGGGCCAGTAGGGTGCCCACAAGCCCTCATGGCGCGGCCTGGGGGGTGGCCACGCCGTGCAGGCTTGTGGCCACCCCCTAGCGCCCCTCTGTCGCTTCTTCGGCCCAATATTTTTTATAAATCCAGAAAAAAATCCTCGTTGATTTTTACGGCGTTTGGAGTTGCGCAGAATAGGTATCTCAACTTTGCTCCACTTTCAGGCCAGAATTCCAGTTGCCGGCATTCTCCCTCTTCATGTAAACCTTGCAAAATAAGAGAGAAAAGGCATAAGAATTGTACCATGAAGTGAAATAACAGCCCAAGAAGCGATAAATATCAACATGAAAACATGATGCAAAATGGACGTATCAACTCCCCCAAGCTTAGACCTCTCTTGTCCTCAAGCGAAAGCCTAGCTCAATAAATATGTCCACATGTTTAGGAAGAGAGGTGTCGACAAAACAAGATACAAACATGCATGCATCATGATCAAGCTCAGAACAGCAATACCAACATATAATCTCTCATTCTAAAGTGATAATTCCTTCACAAAGTAAAGCATGGATCAAGAACCTTACCGAGAAGTAACAACCGATAGCCTTTAGTCATTGAAGCAATTGCAATTTATCACAACATCAGAAAGAGTCAAATAAGAGCTTGTAAAGCAAATCCACATACTCAATCATTCTTTCTTTCTCTACAATTGCTACAACTCACGTGGTACTCATGAGATCAAAGTTTCAGCTGGACACAGAGAAAGATAGGGGCTTATAGTTTTGCCTCCCAACTGCTTACCTCAAGGGTAATGTCAATACTAATAATTCATGAATACTTACCTCCAAGTTGACATATGAATATAGATCTTTCCCAAGCATATGACGTTAGCCAAGATAAAGGCGAAATAGGGAATTGGTGAAGATCACCATGACTCTTTCAAGGGCAAAAAGTAAAGGTACAAGATAGGCCCTTCGCAGAGGGAAGCAGAGGTTGTCATGCACTTTCGAGGTTTGGATGCATGTCCTCTTAGTGCGGAGGAACGTTACTTTATATTGCCTCCCGTGATAAAGAACTTTATTATGTAGTCTGTCGCTTTTATGTCTTCCTCATCACAGGTTCGTACAAAGCTTATTTTCCACACACTAATAGATCATACATATTAGAGAGCATTTTTATTGCTTGCACCGATGACAACTTACTTGAGAGATCTTATTCAATCCATAGGTAGGTATGGTGGACACTCATGGCAAAACTAGGTTGATGGTTTATGGATGCACAAGTAGTATCTCTACTTAGTGCGGGAGGTTTGGCTAATATGAGGTGGAAGCAATCGTCACGTGCTAAGGGATATCTAATCATATAACATTTTTCGGAACCAAGAAAACACAATTCATTATGTTGTCTTCCTTGTCCAACATCTACTTCTAGGCATGCAATAGTTTAGTGAGTGTTCACAATCATAGATGGTGTCAGAGATGATATATTTATATGTGAACCTCTCCTTCCTTATCACTTCCTATTAATTGCAAGCATGACCAAGGTCTACGTTTGCTACTTATGTTACTTGTTGCTTGCTACGAATCATCTCACCACACAATCACTTGTTATCGACAATTTCAGTGCATGCAGATTTTACCTCGCCGAAAACCACTTGTCAGATCATTCTGCTCCTCATTGGGTTCGACAGTCTTACTTATCGAAAGGACTACGATTGATCCCATATACTTGTGGGTCATCACTCTGCTGCCTACCACATTATATATAGGCCATCAAACATTGCCATGAAACCTCAAACACCCCCCACCTAGCAAATATTGTTTGGCTAAGTGAGGCTTGCTCAACCACTAATTGATAGTGTTGCTAGTTGCAGGTGCCAACTGGTCCATGTGATAACATCGGCAATTTGATATCATCTTATATAATTGCTATTTAATTAATGCACCTATATACTTGGTAAATAACGGATGGCCTAACCTTTTGCCGGGTGATTTGTTCCGTTGCTGCTTCCTTAGTTTCGGCTACCGGTGTTTTATTCGATAATTAAGCGCTCCTAACACGTTCGGAGTTGTTATGGGGACCCCCTCGATAAATCGTATAGTGTTAAGACTTGTGTGGCATGACCCAACTTTGGTGTTAATTTGCTAACAACTTAATAATTAAATGCATAGGGAATAGCTACCCCGAGGAATTTAATCTACCCCCTGGGCCAGTGCTCCTCATGAGTGTTGGTCCAAGTGGGCAGACTGCGGGGACACTGCGAGGAAACTCGAGGTCTGGTTTCCCGTAGGCATTCCCATCCGTCGTGTCCTGAGACTGAGATACGCGGCTCTTATCAGGGTCGTCGACACGTTGGGCGGTCTTGCTGGACTTGTCTTACCTTAGTGATATATCTTGCGCATTGGGATTCCGGTGAGACTTTGGGTCTTCTCAAAGTTGAGGTTTTCCACTAAGGAATCCGACGAGATCGTGAGTTTTGTTATAGAGGATTACAGTGCGGCCTGTGGTAATTTGTGATGGACTAGTTGGATCACCCCTGCATGGTTTAATCTTTCGGAAAGCCGTGCCCGCGGTTATGTGGCAAACATGGATATTTTGTTAGCATCTGGTTATAGAAAACTTAAAATAATTCTAATAAAACTTGCCAACTGAGTGTGTAACCGTGACTGTCTCCTTCAAAGCTCCTTCTCTGATCGAGAACACGGTGGGGTTATGAATGACGTAAGTAGGTGTTCAGGATCACCTAGTGATCAACCTAGTCTTCGACCGTCTTACGTAGTCCACCTTATGTTAATTTTGTTCACCGTAAGATAGCCACCATATATGATTAGGATGTTGCAAACCCAAACACTTAACCTACCTCACCCATTTAACTTAGTTAGACTCGATACCAAGGTCATGAGATTGATGAGTCCTCGTGACTCACGGTTTACTACAAACACCCACAGGTACAGGTACCCCCGATGCAGGATTTCCCGATGACAGCCAGCTGAAGTGGGAGTTCGATGAGGACAACGACAGGCTGTACGTGACTTATCCTGAGGACTAGAGGCTGTGGTCGTAGGGCCAGCATGCGGGATATCATAGCTTTTGCCTTTTTTCTTGTCCGTAGTCGGACCATTCCATGTTTTGAATATTGTATGATTGTATGACTATGTACTTTATCAGATGGCAAGTGTATGCCCTACTTGTCACTCTTTCAGTTATTTATATTGCTATGATTATCTTGCTTGCAAAACACGTAGATGCGCCTCTTTCCCCTTTTTAGGCCTCACCCCCAAATAAGGAAAGGGTCGCATCTTAGTCGTTACAAGTTTTTCTTCCCACTTCATGCCAAAAGAAATCACACAAGCTCTGAGCATATATTCAAGGATCTGATTGACTCTCTCAACTTGCCCACTTGTCTGAGGATGGAAAGTTGTACTGAATCAAATCTTAGTACCCATCACAGACTGAAATGAATCCCAAAACTTGGAAGTAAAGATGCTTCCATGATGTGAAGAAATGAGCATAGGAACACCGTGCAACGAAACTATCCTTGACGTATACAACTCTGCCAGCTGAGTTGCCGAGATAGACTCTTTGACCGGTAGGAAATGAGCAACCTTGGTCAACTTGTCGATGACGACGAAGATGACATCGTTGCCTTTCTTGGACATCGGAAACCGAGTGACAAAATCCATATCAACATGATCGAATTTCCACTCGGGTATAGGCAAGGGATGCCGAAGACCTGCTGGATGTTGATGCTCCGTCTTCACTCTGCGACACACATCACACCCGTTCACGAACTGAGCAATCTCACGTTTCATGCGAGTCCACGAGAAGGTCTGCTCAGATCCTGATACATTTTGGAACTTCCTGGATATATCGAGAGAAGGGAATTATGGGCTTCATCCATTATTACCTTCCCGAGCTCCCCTTTCGGAATGACAAGGCGATCCTCGAAGAACAAGGTATCTCTTTCATCAACATGGAAGCACTTATATTTCAGAATGCTCTTTGCCAAGCCAATCTTAACTTACTTCACCATCACATCAAGAAGTTGAGCTTGTCAGACTTGGTCTTCCAAGGTAGGAGAAATCTGGAGATTAGCAAGAAATCCCTGAGGTACTAACTGAATGTTGAGCATCCTGAAAGATTCACAAATATGAGGCTGGAGAGGCTTCAGAATGACACTGTTGCAGTAAGCTTTTCTGCTCAATGCATCTGCAATGACATTAGCTTTGCCTGGAGTGGAGTCAATGCTCAGATTATAATCTTGGATTATTTCCACCCAATGAGTTTGCCAAAGATTGAGACTAGGCTGGGTGAATATGTATTTGAGACTCTTGTGATCGGTGTAGACCTCAACCTGTCTCCCCAACAAGAGATGTCTCCAAGTCATCAGAGCATGTACCACTGCTGCCAATTCAAGATCATGAGTGGGGTAATTCTTCTCACTTGGCTTCAACTGCCTCAAGGTATAAGCTACTGATGACGAGATGATATATATACTTCTTGCACCTCGTTGGTTACCCCAAGTGGAAGGTTGAGATGTAGTCAGCAGCAAGTTTTCCCTCACATAGAGACTGTAAGGTTTATCGAACCAGGAGGACTCCTAGGATCAACAAGTAGGTGTCTCCCACCCTGGCGCTAGCAGAAGACGTGGACCTACACACACAACAAATAACTTTGCTCCCAACAAGTACAAAGAGGTTGTCAATCTCTCCGGCCTTGTAGTTTGCAAAGGATCAAAATACAAGCGGGAAAGTAATAGTGATTGCAACGGAAAAGTAAATAAAGAGGTAAATGATGGAGGTGTAAACAATGATGGTGATATTGACCAGAGTCACATGATGTTCACTAGTGATATCTCTCTTCCAAAAGATGATAAACAACTATTCTTGGATAAACAAATCACAATTGGGCAATTGACATAATTATGAACGCATCGCAATGCTAATTGATAGTTAGAGGTTCAATAGTAATGGGCAGTACGCCAAGACAAGTAGACCGTTTATTCATCAGCATCTACTTACTAATCATCCACCTTGAGATATCTATCAAGAACATCTCGCCGGTATTAAGTTGCGAGCCTCACCCAAAGTGTAAACTCAAAGCAACGGACAACTAGATTAACGAACTATGCGTAAGGTAAACAATCCTTGCAACCGTGGTCACAAGCACCGTTGTTTTCTCCCTGGTGGCAACATCACATCCCCTAGTCTGATGTTTCTGTCACTCAAGCTAGACATCCAGGGGCATGAACCCACAATCATGCATAATGCTCCCTCTTGGAGTTACAATCTACTACTCGGCCAAAGCAATAAATAGCAACGGAGAACATGCATGAATCACTAAGGAACATAATATAAAAGGATAATCAAATATATAACTCATAAAAAATCCGAATGTAATATCATAATCCGTCGGATCTCAACAAACCGAGCATAGCAATAGCAAGAAAATTACATAGATGCCTTGATCATGTAGGGCAACTCACAAGTACTAACCATTCAAGCCCAAGATTGGAGAGAAGACATCACATAGCTACTGGTCATGGACGCATGGTCCAAGGAGGACTACTCATGGCACGTCCGGGAAGCATCCATGGCGGTGGAGAAGCACCGGGAGGTCAATCCTCCCTCCGGCAGGGTGACGAGAAGAGGACTCCTGACGCACCCGATCTCGAAAGCGCTGCAGCGGCAGAACGATGGAGAAATTCGCGATTCTGGATGTGATGGAAGGGTTTTCTCTCAGAGGACTAAATATAGGCGAAAGGAGGGCACCGGAGGGCGTGGGCCCCACCCAGGCGGCCTCTTGGCGCGGCCTAGGGCCAGGCCGCGCCCAAAGGTCGCCTGGGAGGCCCATGGCCCCCCTTTGCCCATCTTCGGTGATCTAGAAGCTTCCGTTACGCTGATTTTTTATATATATTTCTTGGAATTTTTCAGGCTTCGGAAAATTGGGTAAAAGCCATTACAAAATAGACATCAGCACATAGAAACTGGCACTAGGTGCACTGAGTTAGTAGGTTAGTCCAACTATGTATAAAATAAAATAAAAGTGTACCAAAACATATAACAATGTCACATAAAAGATCATGGAACGAGCAGAAATTATAGATACGTTTGGGACGTATCAACATCCCCAAGCTTAATTTCTGCTCGTCCTCGAGTAGATAAATGATAACACAATATTTTCCGTGGTGACATGCTAACACACATATAAGAACTTCAAAGTAAAGCAAGTAAGATATGCAATTCAAGTGAAGATAATAACAAGCAAGAGTCTATATCTAGTATTGAATTTAGCAAAGTAAGAACATAAAGGTGCAAGAGCTCTCGCTGTCCGTGACTCGAATGTCTCAAAATGGTGTTTGCGTGCAAGAAGTGGGAGATGGATTGAGATCATAAAATATTTTTTAATTGAGAACTCAATCTACTAAACCTTACAATAATGATGGGGAAGGAAGACAAAAAGGTGTGAAAGGCTCACATCAATGAGGACAACCATAGGCGAGAGAAAGCCAAATGATAGATATGATGTGAGGAGTAGGGATTGCCATGTAACGGATGCACATATGAGCTAAGGTAATCTCTCCAATGGAACTAGTGGGCGTGCATCCAACTTCTATAGTGTAAGGGTCATTTGAGGAGGCTCATCATTGGAATATGCAAACCAAGTTCTATAGTGTAAGGGTCCCCACATAGTTATGCATGAATGATAATCTCTATGTAGTACAAATATAGCAATGGAGTACGAGTGTGGATCTTTCAAAAGGAATAGTAGTGTTGCCCTCTTCTCTCTTTTTATTTCTTTTTATTTTTTTGTGTCCTCTTTGGCTCTTTATTTTTATCTCTCATTTGTCCTCTTTGGGATCTTTTGTTTGTCCTCTTTGGGATCTTTTCCTCACTTAAGGGCAACACTCTATGTTTTACATGAATAAAGAGAAGATCATCACACTTTATAGGAAGTACTCAATATAAAGACAAGTCAAAACTATCATGACGTATGCAAACGTATGCCTCTGCCAGTGTAGCAGGATATGCAATGATACTAGCGCGTCATGTAACAATAATTGGGTCAAGGCCCAACTATCATGCGGCTCTACGATCAAGCAAAAACATGTATGACATGAAGATCAAGTCATGAGATGGTGGATGTTGCATGGCAATGTATCTCGGAAAGGCTATGGAAATGCCTTAATAGGTAGGTATGGTGGCTATTTTGAGGAATGATATAATGAGGCTTATGTATGACAGAGCGTACCGTGTCATGGGTTTGGATGCACCGGCAAAGTTTGCACTAACTCTCAATGTGAGAAAGGGGAATGCACGGTACCAAAGAGGCTAGCAAAATATGGATGGTGGAAATGCCAACAATCGAATACTCACATTAGTCCGAAGAAATCATACACTTATTATCGTTAACTGTCTATCTAGTTAGGAAATTCACGAAGAGACAAGTACCCCGAGGAGGAGTGTTTGGGGGTTTGGTTATCCTTGCACTTCCTCGACTCATGGTAACGTGAGGGTACTCTATATATTCCAACCCCTCCAGAGGTTAGCGATCAATTTAGTAGCTAGAGTTCTCAATTAATATTTTATTTTTGAAAAACACATGGATTTCCCAAAATACGACACCTATCACTAATATGCTCAAGCTCTTGGCACCAATAGTCCAAACATTACTCAAATCAATACCTCAAAACTATTGTAAGTTACTACTCTACTTAAATATTACCTACTCATGCAAGACACAAAAATCAATGCAATGAGACAAATATCTAAACAAGATAAGCATGATAACTCAAGAGAGTTACAAGAGAAACCTAAATAAAAGCTCTTAAAAAGATAAGCATGAAAACTAAGAGCTAAGCATGACAGTAGCTATCGAAAGATGAAGAACACGAAAAAAAGATAAGCATGAAAACTATGTTGTGTTCTAGAGTGGAATGGCGCGTGTGTCTCTTCCAAACAAGGTAGGATAGGTTCCGACTTGTTATGAACAGCAAGCAAAACTAAAACAAACTAAAAAGTAAATAGCGGTACGCTCCAAGCATAGCACATAACATATGAAGTGATAAAAATATAGCATGGAGATGGACGAACTGATGATTGTCAATAGAGAAGGGGATGCACGGGGGCTTCCCCAAGCTTACACACTTGAGTCTCCTTGAATATTTCTCGGAATGCATGGGTGCATACCAAATCTTGAGCACTTGACACTCCTGTATCTTCTTTCATCATCTCCCATCGCATACTTGAAAACTCCCTTCATACAAAACTCATCATAAGCTGATTAGAGTGGTTAGTACCCTTAATAAAATAATTCAATACCTACTGGAAATAATGATTTTTATGAAAAGCTATTGTTTCTCATGATTTACAAAAGGTTTTTGCAAATAAAAAGTAAGCTTAGGATTTGCAAAATAATGAAAACGCAAAACATGGCAGAATCTATGAAAAACAGAACAACACGTAGTAAATAATTTATTCGGGGCACTTCTGCAGCTCAAATCAAAACACTCAGAACAGATGCCACAAAGGCAATTATATAGAGCATGCTGTCAAAAACCATTCAGATCAAAAATATGATCTGGTTATTTTTGGCGATTTTTTCTATCAAGCAGACAAAATCTGTTTCTGGACAACATATAACAATTTTTAAACTTTCTTGCAATCGGAGGCTATAACTTGGCACAATGCTTAAAAATAAATATACAATGATGTTGATACAGTAGTAACAAGCATAAAGACTACTAAAACTGAAAGTAAAAAAACAAATTGGGTTGCCTCCCAACAAGCAGTTTCTTTTACGCCTTTGAGCTAGGCATAATGCAAGAAGATCAAGTATTATCAACTCCAAAAGAATAACTTGCCCGAGTAACAGACTCATAAGGTAACTTAATCTTCTTTCTAGGGAAGTGTTCCTTTCCCTTTTTAAGGGCGAATTGGAATTTAATGATTCCCTCTTTCATGTCAATGATAGCACCAACGGTGCGGAGAAAAGGACGTCCCAAAATAATTGGACATGAAGGATCTCATTCAATGTCCATAATAAGAAAATCAACGGGCACGTAATTATCAATGACAACAATAAGCACATCATAAATTATCCCTAAAGGTTTATTTATGGAAGAATCAACAAGACGAACACCAAAAGAACATGGATCATAAGGTTTCCAATCAAGCATATCATACATTCTTTTGGGCATAACGGAAGCACTAGCTCCAACATCACGCAAAGCAAAGCAAGAGATATTATTCAATTTCATCTTAACCATAGGATCCCAACCATCTTCTAGTTTCCTAGGAATAGAAGTCTCTAGCTTGAGCTTCTCCTCCCTAGCTTTGATAAGAGCATTGATAATATGCTCGGTGAAGGCAATATTGAGTGTACTAGTGTGGGGGTCTTTAGCCATTCTTTGCAAAAAAAGTGATCACTTCGGAAAGATTACAATTGTCAAAATCAAGATTACTACCATTAATTAAAGTGGTAGTAATGTCATCTAAGCTCATTCTTTTAGTAGCCTCTAAATTCAAAGGACCTTCTTGTCCTATAGTTGAGGTATTAGCATCACCATTAATAGGTCCATTGGGACTAGGAGTGTGATGGGTGCTAAAAGTTTTGAGATCCTCAACAACTTGTATAGTAGCAATGGTAGTGTGTGTAAGAAGGCTCTTAATTCTCTCTTCCTCTTATTTTTCTCTATCCCATCTATCCTTAAGTTTGGCTAGCATTCTTATGTTCTCATTAATTTGGACTTGGATAGCATTCATGGTTGTGGTGTTCCTTTCCTCAAGTGGGGAATATCTAATTTTAAGCATCTCTACGTCATGAGCTATGTTGTCCACCTTCAAAGAGAGACTATCTAATTTTTCTAGTTTCTCTTCTACATTCTTGTTGAAGGATTTTTGAGAAGTGATGAAATCTTTAAGCATGCTCTCTAATTCAGAAGTGGAGTTTTTTGGTGCTAGGATAATTGTTGTTGTTCCCATAGTTGTTGGATGGGAACGGTCTAGGATTGCTACCAAAATTACTCCTATAAGCATTGTTATTAAAGTTGTTCCTAGAGATAAAATTAACATCAACTTGATCTCTTTATTGAGAAACCAAAGAATTTAAAGGAACATCATGAGGATCAATAGGAGCTTGCTTAGTGAGTAAAGTCAAGATCAAGTCAACCTTATCATTAAGGGAGGAGATCTCCTCAACAGAGTTTACCTTCCTACCTGTTGGAGCTCTCTCGGTGCGCTATTGAGAATAATTTGGCATCATCTCATCCAATAGCTTTGTGGAAGCACCAAGTGTAGTTGACATAAAGGTTCCTCCCGCTGCCGAGTCTAACATATTCCGCGAGGTAAAGTTCAATCCTGCATAGAAAGGTTGGATAACCATCCAAGTAGTCAAACCATGTGTAGGGCAATTCTTAACAAGAGATTTCATACGTTCCCAAGCTTGAGAAACCACTTCATTATCCAGTTGCCTAAAATTCATAATGTTACTCCTCAACTGGATAATCTTAGCCGGCGGGTAATACTTCCCAATAAAAGCATCTTTGCACTTATCCCAAGAATCAATGCTATTCCTAGGCAAACATTGAAGCCACACTTTAGCTCCTCCTCTCAAGGAGAAAAGAAAAGGCTTAAGTTTAACAATATCACCATCTACTTCTTTATACTTTTGCATATCACAAAGCTCAACAAAATTGTTTAAGTGCAAGGCACCATCATCTCTAGCACCGGAGTATTGATCTTTCATAACAAGGTTTAGTAAAGCAGGTTTAATCTCATAGGACGTAGCCTCAGTGGCGGGAGCAGCAACAGGAGTGCAGATAAAGTCATTGTTGTTGTGACTAGTGAAGTCACACAACTTGGTGTTCTCAGTGGAACCCATAGCAGCAGCAACAAGCGAGAACAAAGAAACTAACTTATTTGTGGTTTTTGGTATAAGACTCTAAAGCAAAAACTAAAAAGCAAACTAACAAGACTAAAAAGGAAAGGTAAAGGATAGCGTGCAACTCCCCTATCTTGAAGACTGGAGTCCCCGGCAACGGCACCAGAAAACCTTGCTTGATGACGAGATGATGTATATACTTCTCGCACCTCATTGGTTACCCCAAGTGGAAGGTTGAGGTGTAGTCAGTAGCAAGTTTTCCCTCACATAGAGACTGTAAGGTTTATCGAACCAGGAGGACTCCTAGGATCAACAAGTAGGTGTCTCCAACCCTGGCGCTAGCAGAAGACGTGGACCGACACACACAACAAATAACTTTGCTCCCAACAAGTACAGAGAGGTTGTCAATATCTCCGACCTTGTAGTTTGCAAAAGGATCAAAATACAAGTGGGAAAGTAATAGCGATTGCAACGTAAAAGTAAATAAAGCTTTAAATGATGGAGGTGTAAACAATGATGGTGATATGACCGGAGTCACATGATGTTCACTAGTGATGTCTCTCTCCCAAAAGATGATAAACAACTATGCTTGGGTAAAGAAATCACAGTTGGGCAATTGACAGAATTATGAACGCACCGCAATGCTAATTGTGCTACTTGATAGTTAGAGGTTCAATAGTAATGGGCAGTACGCCAAGACAAGTAGACCGTTTATTCATCAGCATATACTTACTAATCATCCACCTTGAGATATCTATCAAGAACATCTCGCCGGTATTAAGTTGCGAGCCTCACCCAAAGTGTAAACTCAAAGCAACGGACAACTAGATTAACGAACTATGCGTAAGGTAAACAATCCTTGCAACCGTGGTCACAAGCACCGTTGTTTTCTCCCTGGTGGCAACATCACATCCCCTAGTCTGATGTTTCTGTCACTCAAGCTAGACATCCAGGGGCATGAACCCACAATCATGCATAACGCTCCCTCTTGGAGTTACAATCTACTACTCGGCCAAAGCAATAAATAGCAACGGAGAACATGCATGAATCACTAAGGAACATAATATAAAAGGATAATCAAATATATAACTCATAAAAAATCCGAATGTAATATCATAATCCGTCGGATCTCAACAAACCGAGCATAGCAATAGCAAGAAAATTACATAGATGCCTTGATCATGTAGGGCAACTCACAAGTACTAACCATTCAAGCCCAAGATTGGAGAGAAGACATCACATAGCTACTGGTCATGGACGCATGGTCCAAGGAGGACTACTCATGGCACGTCCGGGAAGCATCCATGGCGGTGGAGAAGCACCGGGAGGTCAATCCTCCCTCCGGCAGGGTGACGAGAAGAGGACTCCTGACGCACCCGATCTCGAAAGCGCTGCAGCGGCAGAACGATGGAGAAATTCGCGATTCTAGATGTGATGGAAGGGTTTTCTCTCAGAGGACTAAATATAGGCGAAAGGAGGGCACCGGAGGGCGTGGGCCCCACCCAGGCGGCCTCTTGGCGCGGCCTAGGGCCAGGCCGCGCCCAAAGGTCGCCTGGGAGGCCCATGGCCCCCCTTTGCCCATCTTCGGTGATCTAGAAGCTTCCGTTACGCTGATTTTTTATATATATTTCTTGGAATTTTTCAGGCTTCGGAAAATTGGGTAAAAGCCCCTGCAAAATAGACATCAGTAGATAGAAACTAGCACTGGGTGCACTAAATTAGTAGATTAGTCCAAATATGTGTAAAATGATATAAAAGTGTAGCAAAACATATAATAATGTCACCCAAAAGATCATGGAACAAACAGAAATTATAGATACGTTTGGGATGTATCAGCTACCACTTTCTTCTCTTGGATCAGAACTGCACCAAGACCTTGAAGAGAGGCATCATAGAACACTTGATAAGACTTGGAATCGTCTGGAGGAGTCAAGACTGGAGTAGAAGTGAGCTTCTCTTTGAGTGTGTCGACGGCCAACTGACACTCTTGAGACCAGACACACTTCACACACTTCTGAAGAAGGCTTGAGAGAGGCTTAGCAATCTTGGAGAAATTCTCAACGAATCTTCTGCAATAGATTGCAAGCCCGAGAAAGCTTTGAAGCTGCTTCACATTCTGAGGAGGTTCCCACTCAACAATGGCATGCACCTTTGACGGATCAACTTTGATGCCCTCGGCAGAGATGATGTGCCCAAGGTACACAACTTCCTTCAACCAGAACTCACATTTGGAAAACTTAGCATAGAACTTATGCTCTCTTAGCTTAGCAAGCACAAGCCGGAGATGTTCTTCATGCTCTTCGTTAGTTTCAAAAAAGACCAGAATGTCATCAAGATACAACAAGACAAATTCATTCTTGAATGGGGAGAAGATATAAGTAATCATCTGACAGAAGGTCGATGGAGCATTTGCGAGACCAAACGACATCATTGTATACTCATACGAGCCAAAGCTTGTACCGAAGGCAGTCTTGGGAATGTCTTCTTCATGAATGCTAATCTGATGATAGCCCATCCTGAGATCAAGCTTAGAGAAGATCTTAGCCCCTTTCAATTGCTCGAATAACTCATTGATGTTGGGAAGTGGATACTTGTTTTTGATTGTCTTCTTATTCAATGGACGGTAATCGACACAGAGTAGGTCCGTGCCATCCTTCTTCTTAACAAAAAGAACTCCACAACCCCAAGGAGATGATCTTGGTCTGATCATACCCAGACGCTCTTGCTCATCAAGCTGCTTCTTCAACTCTTTCAGCTCTTCTAGACCCAGTTTATACGGCCGCTTGCATATTGGTTCAGTTCCCGGTTCAAGCTCAATTACGAACTCAACTTCCCGGTGCAGAAGCATTCGTGGAAGTTCTTCCGGAAAGACATCTTCATACTCACAGACCACTTGGACTTGAGAAATTGGAGAGATCTCACCCTTCTCATTCAAGGAAAATAGACGGATCCTATCATCACGCACAGCGAAGATAATCACATCATCCAAAGGATGAGGTAGCTTTACTTCTTTAGCTTGACAACCAAGAAATGCCTTGTTCATAGCCAGCCAATCCATCCCAAGGATCAGATCAATATCATACTTGCCAAGGACAATTGGAGAAGCCGCGAAGGAATAGCCACCCATCTTGACAGAGACATCCGGGACCATCAAACGTGAACTCATATGTTTCCAAGGGGAAACAAGTGCCAGCGGCTTAGGCAACTGCTCCTGATGCAGATTATGCTTGGATGCAAATGGATATGATATGAAACAATGCGAAGCACCAGTATCAAATAAAACCTTTGCAAGAATATCATTAACCAAGAGATTACCGATTATCACATCTGAGGAGTTCTCTGCTTCTGCTGCATTCACCATATTGACTCTAGCAGATTTGGGATTGAACTTCACCATTGCATTGCGTGGAGGCTTCACTAGAGGAGGGGGCGGAAGACGCTGTTGAGTGGTGCACTTGTTGCAGTAGTGACCCTTTTGCCCACACTTGTGACAAGTCACCTCTGACAGCAGACAGAATTGCACTTGAGGATTCCCTTGCTTCTGCTGCTGAAACCTGTGCTGGAAAGCTGAGTTGGGTGGGTGGGAAGAACCACGACCACCTAACTGCTTGAACTGCTGAATCTGCCAAGGAGGAGGAGACACCCAGTATTTCAGCTGCTTCTGGACCACCTAAGTTGAGGACGAGGAACTCGAATCTCTGAAACTCTTCCTTGAATTCTCCACTTTGAGCAAAGCTGCTTCAGCCCTGCGAGCCAAGTTCTAGAACTTATCGAACTCATCAGGATCGTGCAAGGCAAGGGCCAACTGCAAGTCTTCCTTCAGACCACCTCTGAACTAATAAATCTTGCTCTTTTGATCTAGGATGTCCTGTTTAGCATACCGAGCCAGCTCATGTAATTCGACATTGTACTTGTACACAGAAGATCCTCCTTGCTTCAAGCGTATGAACTTCTCACGCATCTCTTCCATGAAGCTAGACGGAATATAGTGAGCCCTGAAATCTCTACAAAAATCATCCCATTTGATCATTCTGTCGCCTCTGGAGTCCCACAACTGTTGCCACCATACTGCCGCTTGACCCTTGAGCTTAAAAGTTGCAAACTTGACGAAGTCCTCTGGGCATACATTACTGCACTCGAAGTGCTTGTTCATGTCACGAATCCAGTTATCAGCGTTGAATGGCTGGTCACAAGACGTGAAGAACTTCAGCTGGTTCGCCAGGAATTGATTCAGAGTTGCAAACTGATGACCACCATGGTTGAAATTGCCATGCTGCTGATTGTTCCTCTCTTGCAACAACTGAAGTAACATCTGAGTGTTAGCATTTGTTGTAGTCATCACCCCTTTCCATGCCTCTGGAGGAGGAGGCGACGGCGGAGGAGGTGGCGAACGAGGGGGTGGTGGAGGATCAGCACTCTCACGACCCGGATTCTCGCGAGTTGGTGGAGCCATCCTAGAGACGGACAACATGTTAGACCATAGATTAACATTCAAAGGTTAAGCTGAATCAATAGATAGAAATATATGAACAAGAATACTTAGCAATTGCATTCGAACAATAATTAGTAAGAATGCTTCCTCACAGTAAGTGCCGACAACATCTGATTAAAAGCCACTCGCAAACCAAGTATGAGCTAGGATTGCTCAGAACAAATGTATGACAGAGATTCCATCCGTTATCTTCGTGGATATGATCACACGAGCTCGATCCTATAGTAGCCATCATGTACAAGGTAGTGCACACGACATACGAAGCGTCCCCGAGCCATAGCAAGCTACAAGGACCCTTTAAAACACAATGAGAACCGTTGTAAGATGACCGTGAACAAACGGATCCACTGAATGTCGAATCCCAACCTCACATCATGCATCTGTTGGAAGATTGTCCTATAAGTAACTACCTGAGTTCCCACCTAAGAATTCCCAAAATTTCTGGTCATGCAGTCTGGTCCACGGATACAAGGAGTAATATATCACTCAACTCCTGTACTAACCCGTCTAGTGTATCACATCCGTCAACGCATAACCAGAATCTCGGAACTTCATCTATCTCTGACCCTCGTAATCACAATGATACTAAGTATGGCGATACATCCCGAACTATCTGCACCAGTACTGGGGAAGCCAGACTCCTCTCGTCACTACTAGTATTGAAGCAATTTTGAACATCCTCCGTCCTAAAATATTAAGAAATCTGAATGATAGCGATGTGCTCGAGAATCCCCTCGAGCTCAACTCCTAGAAGAAATCAAGTCAAACAGGAGGCACCAAGACAGAACTCCATCACATCGACATCATATAGAGTCCAAAAATATCGCGTGATCCTAAAAAAATTGAGCGAGAAGAGGAGTAGAATCAAAATTTCCTAAGTCATGAACCTCACGAGAGCATAAAAGAGGAGAAAAAAGAAACCTACTCTCCGATATAACTAAGACTCAAAATAGTTTTGCTAGACTCGACTCGGCCAAGTTCGATCACACAAAGGCTCCTATGGTCGTAAGGCTCTGATGACAGCCAGCTGAAGTGGGAGTTCGATGAGGACAGCGACAGGCTATACGTGACTTATCCTGAGGACTAGAGGCCGTGGTCGTGATCGTGGGTCCAGCATGCGGGATATCATAGCTTTTGCCTTTTTTCTTGTCTGTAGTCGGACCATTCCATGTTTTGAATAATGTATGATTGTATGACTATGTACTTTATCATATGGCAAGTGTATGCCCTACTTGTCACTCTTTCAGTTATTTATATTGCTATGATTATCTTGCTTGCAAAACGCGTAGATGCGGCTCTTTCCCCTTTTGAGGCCTCGCCCCCAAATAAGGAAAGGGTCGCATCTTAGTCGTTACACCTGGCTTGTAATATGAACCTTGTATGACTTTATTTTTGTGTCTAGAGTTGTGTTGTGATATCTTCCCATGAGTCCCTAATCTTGGTTGTACGCATTTGCATATATGATTAGCGTACAATCAAATTGGTGGCATCACGAATTGGTATCAGAGCCAACAGCTTATAGGTAGGCCCCTTTCCAACTGCCTGGCCGAAGTTGAGTCTAGTACTTGAAAAACATTTACTAACATTATTGTGTGGCTTACGAGGCCATGTCTCAATCAGGTGGTATTAGGATCTTTTACTCCTCTTCTATACTCTGGGCTCAGATCTCTCTTCTATTTCGGGTTAAATATTTTGCTAACACTAACTTTAGGTGCGTAAATACTTCCTTCCGGAGAGACCCTCATTCCATATGGTTGCTTGATTCATCGGAAGATTCCGAAGATAATCTCCTATGTTCTCCTGATAACTTGTTCTCATCGCCGTTCTGATTCCTTCCACCGTCAACCCGTATGGATGACTATATACAATTGTCATTCATACTTTTTTTCTAGTTGCTCTTGTTTTTTACAAGGTACAATGAATTATCTTATCGGGGATTCGTTCGTCCTCAGTTGTCATGGGTTTCTCAAAACCTTTGAATTTCTATTCGATCTTCTTGAATCCTCAGTACCCTATTTCTCCTAACCTTTCTCACATGCTTGCATTATGGTTAATTCCATATGTCTAGCAACATTCATCAAAATCATTTGTGGTTATCCTTTAATCTTATTGATTCAACCTATGTGTGGATGCACGCAATCATGAGTTGATCCTCATAAATTATCTATCTGGGTTAGACATTTTTTCCAAGCATGAGCTGGTTCTCTGCAAATCGACCTTGTTTCATTTTTCATCTAAGTCCATTCAACTTACTTGTACTTGATCGGAGCATCTGATTCTGATACACCAACCTGAAAATCTTAATTTATTTGGTATTTAGGTACCGATATTACTCAGATGATCTCTAATCCGATGCCTTGCATTCCTTCCTCCTCTGATTGGGTATATATATTCACAACAGGTCCTTTATGGACCGCCGGACCCATTGTTGGAAAGATGTCATCTGTAAATTGTGTCTTCTCCCTTTGATAAGTTTTATCCTATGCTTTTGTGAGCCATGCTCTTCAAGCATGTGTTAACTACTCCTGAAGTTATGGTATATGTTCCTAAGATGCCCCGATGGGTTGAACCTACGCCTTCCCTAATCCGTGTGAACCCGGGGGTTTTCATGAGTTTTACTCTTCTGGTGTTTTTCCAGATAATCTTTCAAAGCTACAACTTCATCAAAGGTGAGGAGTAAATGGCAGGTGATGCATTGATGAAGTGGGAGTCGACCTTGAATGTTGTGTTCATGCCCATGGACCCGATGTATGTCTCATCATGGAAACTTCTCATAACAATAAAATTCCCTTGGTATAATTTGATCTGGTATATGTGATCTTCTCCTTTGCAATCATGGTTTCAACCAAGTTGTTCTACTTTGATTTTATTCTCAAAATATATAAAGTGCTTATCTTACATAGATCAATATGTTAGTCTAACCTGTATTCTGGTCTACCTCCAAGTATCATCCCTGGTATCTCGTGAATATCATGGAGATATATCAGTTCTTATGAGCATCTCATCAACTATGATATTTTGATGATTCCAGTTTCCTCATGTTCAGCGTTGTTCAACACTCAAGGACACCGATAACTGAATCGAGTATGCATTACGATTTAACAACTCTTAGTAATCTTCTTTGCTTATGGGTTTGTACTCGATCATGTCATTCCAAGATGTTAGGCTACATCATCATCCTCATGCTAGAGCTTGACCATGCTATCTGTGTCCTTCATCCCCGGAACACATTTCCAGTTGTGCGTTAAGCTTACATCGAGTTTTCTACATCATGTTGGTTGTCTTGAACGACAAGTTTGATTCTGACCTAGCAATCTTATTTATGGTTCCGACAACCTTTTGCTCCACCATTCCTTTGCTTGACGTTGTCGTTGAACAATTACGTCTTCATGAAATTTCTTGACAAATGTGTCGTGATCATCATCAGCATTTCGAGCTAGTCCAGGATATCAATCGAATTCATTATGAGAAATACCAGCCTTGCCCCTCGATGATTTGTTTTATCATCGACAACATTATTGCCTTCCCTCCAACAAAAAATTGTTCATGTTTTGTGTTGTCCCTTGAGTTCCTTGCTATCCAACTTATTTTATGTTATACCTTGGAATATTACCATCTTTTATGTCTAGAGTGCTATGATAATTGATGCACCTCTTAAGAATTCTTGATATAGTGATACTTCTCGCCATCACCATTCATTTCTTGGTCCCCATGTTGTTTCTAACCGGAATACCAACAAGTGAACTCTGATGTGTGATTCCAATAATTCTGGCAACCCTATGGCTTTGAAGTTAATGACTGGTAATTCCATTCTTAGTGTGTTGGTAGTTAACTCACCATTTTGGCATTGGTCGTGCTACTCAGTCTGTATTTCCGAGTGCACCCTTCGATCAATGTTTAATTGTTGACGTTCCTTAGACATACCTTAATATATCATCTGGTTTGACCAATGCAATCTCCTTGTTCTTTTAATTTTGGAAATTCATCCCTATGGAAATCTTGAGGGATTGTTGTTGAGCCCATCGGTCACACCCTCTACTTCTCCATGTTTCATGATGAAGCTTTTGAAAGCATTATATTTGTGCCTAACTCATGAAGAATATGTTTCATAGAACAAGTGTTTTCCCAAAGTTCACATGCATTCTTGTCGTCATGAATATGAGAAGGTTTTGTTTCGCTTCCTCTAGGATCATCCCAAATCATTCACGCATGTGCGAAGTGTTATAAGTTTTGAAGATTTGCTATCTTCACTTCATATAACGTTCTTAGGAACCCAAGCCACTGACTAATTTGATCAAGGAAAATAAGTTCCTTCATGAGAGCTAATCCAAACTTACACAAGGACCTTGATATCCTCGATGATGATTCCAAATCAGAACTCTGCATTTTGTTATAAGAATACCATGTGGGCACGAATGTCTTGACATTGTGTTCATGTGTCTTACAATCCAAGTCATGATTCAAGACTTGCTTTTGTAGTTCATATCCAGAGAATCTTGCATCATCATCTCATCAATATTATGTTGCCCCTTTCTTCTCATGTATCCTGAGTCTGAGGTATCCTCACTCCAATCAGATATGAATCTCGAAAACATATGATGGTTGGAACATTTCCCAATAATTATAACTTTGGTCTTTATGTAACCCAGTACGGTGATGTCTTGTCTAGCACACCTGGTCGGAGGACCTATTGTTATATTATCTTACTTGGTAAGGTTAGCCATTCTCCCGTGAGAACATTGTATGACTTATGTTATAAGTTGTTCCTCCTGGATCCTTTGTGTACCCAAAGTCCGACCTTACCTGATGACCATGTTGATGCTAACGCAAAGCACAAATGTGGTACTTGAAATGTCAATAGGAACATTGGAAGCGTATTGCTAAAATATTCTTAATCAATTATCCAAACAATGTTGTATGGGTAAACATCATGATTCTCCTTGCCCTTTTATCTAAATGGTTATTTACTTGATGACCTATCATTAATATCATGCATGTTTTCCTTGGGAATGGTATACTCTAATACTTGTGTGTGAACACATTTTCCTTTCCATTGGTCAGTTAAACCTTTCTTGTAATCTAACTTATCTGAGCAGTGGTAATTCCCTGCTTAGGTAACAACCTCGGTGTACAACTCTGCCACTAAGACCGCGTTACCATTGTGGCTAACTTTCCGGTAGCCGTCGGTGGACGAGAACTCTGCCTATTGGTCTGCCACATTTCAATGAGCATGAAAATGGTTCTATTTGTCCCCCGCCCTTGGTACCAATCTTGTTGCCAACATAACTAACACGCATTCCTCTGACATTTCTTGCTACCACAACCGTGCAAGATGTCACCACTCTGCCTACTATTAACTCACATTATGGGCCCATAAGCCATAGTTTCCATAGGATCAAAACCAGAATCACGTGTACATCTTTGATTCCAATGTATCCTGGCACTTGGCTTCATATGTAATTCCCGATCCACCGTCCAAGGGATGATCTATCCTAACATCACACACAATATTCATTATCATTGCTCTCAACCCCCTTTCATCTTCTGACCAGGCATCGAATGATTGCCAACACCCCCTTCTTGAAACTTTTGCACCATCACATATTTCTCCCAATGAATTCCATGAGTTACAACTTGAGGGATGATTCATGTCTTCTTCCCCGAGATCACCATCACGTGCCCCACTTGTGGAGGTGCGATTCTTCTAGAGTTTTCCTTTTTATAACATTCATAGGAAGATGAAGATGCCGAACAAAGGATGGAGACTTCAAAAGGATGACCTAAAACAAAGGATTTAAGATATCGACGAAAGGGATCGACTTCTTCGAGAAGAGCAACCAAGAACGAGAAGGTCTGTTACAATTTCGTAACCAAATGTTTCCCCCGTACCTCTACCTCTTAATTCTCGGGTCAAGAATTTATTTTTTTGGTGGAGATTTTTAGCACTCCCGGTGGCATGCTACAGTAATCCCCCACTAATTGTGGCATATCATCATGATTACTATACAATTTTCCATTCGATAAAAATCAAGTCAAATACCAATTTAAATCTCAAGTCAAATTATTATTTCATCAAACAATAAAACAAAAATGTTCGTTGGATTTCAGTTATTTACTAAGTAATTGTCATTAATAAATCACTATCATTTCAAAAACTAAAATGTCCTTAACCTAGTTAACACTAGACCAACATCATTAAGTTGGTCCATTTCAATTAAAACAAATATTTAAACCTTTCCATATGTCCTGAAACTTTTTGGTGCAGCTCTTTATGTTGCAAAGTATTAATGTACAAAGTTTGGACTATAACTAAACTCATTTTGTACCTACTTAAAATGCAAAATAGAGAGAAATAAAGAAAACAGAAAATGAAATAGAACAAAAAGGAAAACACTATTGGACTCGGACTCTAGTGTACAGGGCCGGCCTAGCACAACCGGGTCATCTCCCTTCTCACTATAGGAGCCGAGGGAGGTCGTGGCCATGCCATGCCTTGTGTGGCGGCCATCCGAGCTTTCCCCTCCCCCCGCACGGTGCATAAAGGCCTCTCTCACCCTATGGATGAAACCCTACTCACATTTGCCCCTCTCCCTCGCCCCTCTAACTGATCTCTTTGACTCTCGACGCCACCGTCGCCATGTGTTTCCTAGCCGCCGTGGCCAGCGAGCTCCCCACCAGCTGATCTTGCGCTAGGAGACATGCTTGCCTCCTATCCTTCGTCTACGACCGCGGGGTTGAGATCTTCGACCCTGCCTTGTCAGGATCAAGCTCTTTCATCCCACTTCGATCACCAGAGCTTCACCTACGATTGTGTCACCCCTGCTGCTCTCGTCCCTTGTCGAGCCTTCCTTGTGCTCACCACTAAGAACCCGCTCGGAAGCCCTCTCCCTAGTACGATTCGTGTCTGTAGTCGCCATTCTCATCACGACTGAAGTTTGCCGCCGTTGCCAGGCTTGTCGTCGCGCTGTGCACGCCAACACGTCCTCTAGCCGTGATGTGAGCACTTGGCTGACAAACCAGCGCCTGGACGCACTCCTGCTCGCTCGACCTCGCCCCTGAACGCTCCCGCCTAAGTTAGATGAAATAGATTGGAGAGAATATGTCTTGCATTCCTCTCATCAGTGATACATGTACATATAGGGGAAGGTTCCCATCAGGTTTGGAGTGGAGCCGGTGGAGATCCTATATTCTAGGTAGTAGTTACAACGGTATTGCATGCATGTACAAGATGCATTAACACCCCCCCTCCGCAGTGGGAACTCCACCTTGGTGGATGTTCAAACTGGAGCGAAAATCATCAAACACCACCGTAGGAAGGCCCTTCGTGAAGATGTCGGTGTACTGCGATCCGGATGGCACGTGTAGAACGCAAGCTTCTCCCATGGCGACACGATCCCGAACGAAGTGTAGATCAATCTCAACATGTTTGGTTCCCTGATGTTGGACGGGGTTGGAGGAGAGATACGTGGCGCTGATGTTGTCACAGTACACAACGGTGGTGCGAGATGGCGGGTGATGAATCTCGTGGAGTAGTTGGCGCAGCCATGTAGTTTCAGCAACACAGTTGGCGACAGCGCGGTATTCGGCCTCGGCACTTGACCGAGAAACCGTGGACTGACATTTGGAGGACCAGGAGACCAAGTTGGATCCGAGAAATACACAGAATCCCGACTTGGACTTCCGTGTGTCCGGGTAACCGGCCCAGTCAGCGTGAGAGTAAGAAATGAGATCATGACACCGAGAGGGATAAAACTGGAGACCGTAGTGCGAGGTGCCCTTGAGGTAGCGAAGAATGCGTTTGACGAACTGGAGATGAGCTGTACATGGGGCATGCATGAAGAGACACGCCTGTTGCACAACATAGGAGATCTCTGGCCGGGTGATGATGAGATACTGGAGGGCACTAGCGAGGCTCCGGTAGTGTGTGGGATTGGAAAGAGGGTCACCATCAAGAGCAGAGAGTTTTGATTTTGTGTCGACTGGGGTGGAAATGGGTTTGCAATTGAGCATGCTAGCACGGTCCAAAATCTCGAAGACATATTGTTGTTGAGAGAGAAATAGGCCGGAAGTGTTGCGAGTAAGATTGACGCCAAGAAAATGGTGAAGATCACCTAGATAGGACATGGCAAATTCCGCCTTTAAGGAGGTTATTATGGAGGAGAGAGTGGCAGGGGTGTTGGCGGTTAGGATGATGTCATCTACATAGAGGAGTATATAGGCGATAGTGGAGCCGTGGCGATAGATGAAAAGAGAAGTGTCACACTTGGAGGACACAAACCCCAGAGAGAGGATGTATGACCGGAAGCGCAAGAACCACGTGCGTGGAGCCTGTTTCAAACCATACAGGGATTTCTTGAGGAGGCATACATGGGAAGGGTGGGAGGAAGAGGGGAAACCTACGGGTTGGGCGTAATAAACGGTCTCACCAAGTTCACCGTGAAGAAATGCATTCTTGACATCCAATTCATGGATGGGCCAAGAGTAGGCGATGGCGATGCTCAAGATGACATGAACGGTGGCCGGTTTGACAACCAGACTGAAGGTCTCAGCGTAGTCGACTCCCTCCTTTTGCGTGAAGCCACGAAGTACCCACCGTGCTTTGTAACGAGCCAGCGAGCCATCAGGGTTAAGCTTGTGGCGGAAGATCCATTTTCCGGTGACCACATTGACACCTCCAGGACGAGGAACCAAACTCCAAGTATCGTTCTTAAGCAAAGCATTATATTCATCAAGCATGGCATGGTACCAATGGGGATCGGTAAGAGCTGTTTTGTATGTGGCTGGTAATGGGGAAATAGAAGTGGAGGCGGTGAGAGAGAAGAGACGGCGCGGCTGGGAGATACCGCGCTTTGCGCGAGTCTTCATCGCATGCGAATTCATGGGTGGGAGAACAGGGACTGTGGGGCGACGTGGAGGAGACGGAGTGGTTGTTCGTGATCCAGAGGAAGATTCGGTGGGCCCTGGGGCAGAAACAGTCGGTAATGGGGAGGTGGGAGCGGGAGCAGCGGGCGAATCAGAGTCAGTTGTGGACCCGAGGTTGTCGGCGGGCGGAGGAGGGGCGGGATGACCGGTACTGGGGGTCGGGCCGCATGGGTTGGCGACGCGAGAGACTAGATGGGTGCAGGTGGGTCGGGGTCGCCGAGGTAGGTGGATTTGGCGGATCCGAGGTAGGTGGGGCGGTGATCCCGGGAAAGATTGGGTGGGCAGGGCGAGGATTCGCTGCGGGGAGGCACGGTGTGGGCTGCTGTGTGGGAGGAGAGTAGGGAAAGGTGGACTCGTCAAAAATAACGTGGCGAGACACAATAACTTTGCGTGTTGCGAGACCAAAACATCTATAGCCTTTGTTTTCGAGGGGATAGCCGAGGAAAACACACGGAGTGGAGCGGGGGCGAGTTTGTGAGCGGATGTGGCGTATAGATTTGGATAGCACAAGCAGCCAAACACACGTAAGTGATCGTACCGTGGAAGAACGCAGTGAGAAGAAAGTAGGCGTGTGAGGAGAGGTTTGGGTGGAGGGACGCCGGTTGAGTAAGAGAGTGGCGGTGTGGAGAGCCTCGACCCAAAAGGGGGGTGGTAGGTCGGCATGGAGAAGGGTGCGTACGACGTCGTTGGTGGTACGGAGCATGCGTTCAGCCTTGCCGTTCTGGGGTGAAGTGTGTGGACAAGAGACGCGGTAGGTGATGCCATTGTTGGAAAAGAAAGTACGAAGTGACGTGTTAATGAATTCGCCGCCGTTATCACATTGCATGGTTTTGATATGAGTGTTAAATTGGTGGTAGATGTAAGTAAAAATTTGCTGGAGAGTAGGGGAGGTGTCAGATTTCTAGCGCAACGGGAAAGACCAAGAATAATGAGTAAAGTCATCAAGAATAATAAGATAATACTCAAAACCAGAAAAACTAACAACCGGAGCGGTCCAAAGATCAGAGTGAATGAGATCAAATGGAGCGGTGGTACAATTATGGGAAGAGGAAAAAGATAAACGTGGTTGGCGCCCTAGCTGGCAAGCGGTACATGGTGTGTTGGACACTTTATTACAATCGGGGAGGAATTGCTTGGAGAGGGAAGCTAGGGAGGCTTTGCTAGGGTGGCCGAGCCGGTGATGCCACAAATCGCCAGAGGTGAGGTGGAGAGCCGAGGCGCCGGTCGAGGTGGTGCCGTAGAATGGACAGAGCGGGCCTGGACTACTGGATGTCATGATGAGGTTCCTGGTTGGAAGATCCTTCACAAAGAAACCAGAGGGGTTAAATTCAACGGCAACATGGTTATCGCGAGAGAGTTTGCGAACAATAATGAGATTTTGAACAATATCAGGACAGACAACAATATCATTAAGGGAAAGATTTTTGGGAGGTAGGGTTGTCGAGCCAGTGCCAATGATGGGAAGGCGAGCACCATTGCCAACAGTCACGCTTGAAGATATATGCTTTGGGAAAGGACGAAACGAGGAGAGATTTCCAGGGTTGCCGGTGACGTGCGTGGTAGCGCCGGAGTCGAGGATCCAGTCGGCGCCGAGGTTGGGAACGCCCTGCTGACTTGGGGCGTGATGGAACAGAGCCGCCTGATCCCATGTGGCGGTGCCGGGGTGGTACGGGGCTGGCGCTGGAGGAGAGTGGAATGCCGGGGACGGACCCGAGATCATGAGGGGGTACGCCTGGGAGTGGACGCCGGGACGTGGACCCAAGACGCCGGCGGCATTGGGAGGAACCCAGGTGGGGCGGGGTGCTGGTAGCGCCATGCCATAGGGGGCGAAGTAGCCTGTCCATGGGACAGGTTGCGGGGGAGGGCCGCGACCAGCGGAGTCAGAGCGGCCGCGGCCACGACCACCACCGCGACCACGGCCGCGTCTGCGATCACCGCTGCCAGAGCCGCGAGAACCGCCTAGACCGCCGTGTGCCCCAGGGCCGCCGGGGCCACGGCCACCGCGATCACCGCGATCGCCACGGTCCTGTGAGGAGCCAGGGCCACCAGAGATGGTGAGGGCGGCGAAGCCGGCCTCGGCAGCACGGAGGTTGATGTTGTATTCCGCGAGGTCCAGCCGAGAGCGCGTGGCGGCGAAGGAGGGCAGGGGAACCGCGTCACCGAGGAGGGTGCGGATGGTGTCGAGGCGGGCGCCGAGGCCATGAAGTAGCTGCATGGTGAGATCATGGTCGGAGACGGGGTGGGTCGTATCCGCGAGGCCATGGGCGAGGGCCTTCAGGCGGCGGGCGTAGTCAGATACAGGGAGATCGCCTTGTTTGAGGGTGCAAAACTGACGCGTGACATGGAGATACTGGGCACCCTGGTTGGCCTGGAAATAGTCCCGGACGCGCGTCCAGGCGGTGTAGGCGTCGACGGCGCCACCCATGATGAGGTCGAGGAGGGAGTCAGCGAGGGTGAAGAGGATCCACAGCATGACGCGTTGATCGATGGCAAGCCATGCAGCGTCAGGAGAAGGTGGAGGAGGACGGAAGACGTGGTCCTCGACGTGGTGTTGGCGAAGAACACAAGTGAAGAAGGTGCGCCACGTGATGTAATTGTTGAGGGCAGGATCCAGCTTGAAGGTTATGTGGTTGGAGATGTGATCTTGATGGAAATTGAGAAGGGAGTGGTCGGCAGGAAGTGGGGGTGCGGTGACCATGGTGGTGAGGGCAAAAGAGGCAGCAGTGGTAGTGGTTGAGATGGCGGGGGAAGAAGAGGGGGGAGTGGCCGCGGAGGCCGTGGTGGCAGCGGCGGCGGCATGGAACTGATCGCCGAGGATGTCCTCGAAATCCATGGTATCTGATACCAAGTTAGATGAAATAGATTGGAAAGAATATGTCTTGCATTCCTCTCATCAGTGATACATGTACATATAGGGGAAGGCTCCCGTCAGGTTAGGAGTGGAGCCGGTGGAGATCCTATATTCTAGGTAGTAGTTACAACGGTATTGCATGCATGTACAAGATGCGTTAAGTTAACAGCCTATGCGTGGCTGCATGCCCGCTGTTCTCAGCCCCTCATAGCCGCTCCTGGCCGCGCCCTCCTGCTCCTCCACCCACACGCGTGGGCCTGCTGCTACCGTTGGATGTTATTGCATCTTCCTACAACCACTCGCTACTGATGCGTTGCGGCTGCCCCCATTCGCTTGCTTCTGCAGCAGTTGCTGCTTTGCCGCCACTGGTTGTGTGTGCTACTTGTTGCTACTGCTGCTTCAACTGCTTGATGTTGTTGGCTGCACGCCGCCCACAGCCTCCCCTACCCGCGCCCGTGCGTGCGCTGCCTCACTCTCCTCCGACCATCGATGCTAACCGCCGCCGCTGCCCCTCGCCCGTCCGTGCCTCGCCCCTTCTGCCGCCAGTCCCCAGCGTGCCTCCATGAGCTCAGTCGCACGGCCAGCTCGGCTTGCCCCGATCTGATTAGTGAGGGGGCTAATCCCCCTCTTTCACCCCCCAACACCCCCACTCCCTTCATGACATGTGGTGCCACCCGTGTAAAAAGGAATTTTCAAAAAAAAATGATAATTATAAAAAAATAATTAGTTAACTAATTAACCCTAGATTAGTTAGACAAGACAATGGCAAGTGTGACCCGCCGCTAATTAGTCCAATTTAGATTAAAATAAACACTAGATTAATACTCAGTCTATGACAGCTGGGACCCACGTCATGTTGAGTGCTGATATCATCATGATGCCATGTTGATGTCATAATAACATTTTTGAATTCATATTAAATCCAAGAATTTTAAAATATTGATAAAAATGAAAAATCATATAAAATAATCTATAAGTGAGGTGATAATATATATATATCGCTATTCGTCACCCTGTGTGAGGACTAGTTATTCTTCACTCCCCCTCTATTTTCACATCAATGCACTGTAATTTTACGTTTCTGAAATTTTAATCTTATCTCATACGTAAAAAGGGACCGTAAAAAAAATATAGTCACCGTAAAAAATATTTTATATCACGTAAAATTACAAACATAAAAACATAGTGTAAATTATAAATAAAATGTGATTTTTGTGGTCTTATGACCTATATTTTTGTTTTCTTATGTCAAATTTTTCGTAGTGAATCAATATAAACGTATCTATTTCCATTTCAAATTTAATTGATCGTAAAATTACCTCGGGTGAGGAATAATTTAATCTGCACCTTGGGTGATGAATAGAGTTTCTATATATATATATATATTGATTCATCACGAAAAAATTGACATAAGAAAACAAAAATATAGGTCATAAGACCAGAAAAATCACATTTTATGTATAATTTGCACTATGTTTTTATGTTTGTAATTTTACGTGATATAAAATATTTTTTACAGTGACTGTATTTTTTGCGGTCTCTTTTTACGTATGTGATAAGATTAAAATTTCAGAAACGTAAAATTACGGTGTATTGATGTAAAAATAGAGGGGGTGAAGAATATCTATTCCTCACCCAAGGTGACGAATAGTGTGACCCTATATATATAGAGAGAGAGAGAAACTCTATTCATCACCCAGGGTGGAGAATAAATTATTCCTCACCCGAGGTAATTTTACGAACATTTCATAAATAAATTAAATTTGAAATGCAAATAAATACATTTATATTGATTAACTATGAAAAATTTGACAAAAGAATACAAAAATATAGGTCATAAGACCAGAAAAATCACATATTATGTATAATTTACACTACGTTTTTATGTTTCTAATTTTACGTGACATAAAATATTTTTTACAGTTACTATGTATTTTTTACGGTCTCTTTTCACGTATGAGATAAGATTAAAATTTAAGAAATGTAAAATTACGGTCTACTGATGAGAATATAGAGGGGGGTGAAGAATAACTATTCCTCATCCAGGGTGACGAATAGCGCGATCCTATATACATATATATATATGTGTGTGTGTGTGTGTGTGTGTGTGTGTGAAAGTTGCTCTGAAAAATTCCAGGAACACGAATAGATGTCCGTTCTTGTGTCACATGCCCCTAGGATGATGAACATGGACATTTTGTGATACGGCGCACACACACGGTGGCCGATCTTTTCACATTTGGAGGCAAAAAGAGAGGAAAATCAAGAGAAACAAAAGAACTCAAGAACAATCCTCAAATCACACATCCACTAGATCCACATAGACACATGGGGATACACGATCCAAAGTCAACAAAACGATACACGTAAAGATAGTCTTCCTTATGAGAGGGGCCTTGTATCCGTGAGGGGGTCTTCCCTAGATTAGAGGCCTTGGCATAACTATGGACCTTCTCACATGGAGGACATCTCCACGGGAGGAGGATAGTAGATGGAGCTTAGCTCAACAAATATTTGTCTAAACATTAGCTAACCCTAGAAAGGAAGAGGGGGTGGTCTATTTATAGTGCAAGGCAAGATATGGGGTACATGGGTCTTGGCCCAACGACCTGTGTGCACACAGGGCTTGGTCGTCCGAGAGGCTTCGGACGTCCAGAGGCTCAGAGGGGCTCGGATGTCCGACGGGGTTTGGTCGTCCGACAAGTCTGATTCCGGAGCAAGGGTGTCGGAATTTCGGGGCGCGTCGGTCATTCATGGCTTGGTCGTCCGGCGGGTCCGGAAGTGTTAGCGGTCGGTTCGGTCAGGGCGAGGCCGATCATCCAGGCAGTGTCAGCCGTTCGGGTGTTATGGATGGAGGACTCAGGAAGCTCCAGGCATCGGTCATGTGGACGAGCTCAGACGTCCGGACGCTTGGACGGCTCGCACGCCCGACCGGCCTCGGTCGTCTGGATACTGGGGTGTTCAGCTACAGCTGCTTCTCCTTCTTCGTGCTCCTTCATGTGATCTCCTTCCGATCACCTGAGTATGGAGAGGGTCTCTGCTTGAGGTAGTGACCATGTTTCGAGTGGATCAAATGATATGTCAGCAAAGAGAGATGTCATCTTGTTTTCAATGGCACGAGTATGGGCTCTCGTCATGGGTCCACTTGTAGCTTGAGGTATTGGTGTCGTATCCATGGGGATGATCAAGGGATGCTCCGTATCATCTCCCCTCCCTAACTGGGAAAGATCCATCCTCGGATCAAGTTCTTCATCACTAATGAAAGGAGATAGGTCCTTGACCTTGAATGTGTCGCTCACGTTGTACTTGTCTCGTGGAATGTCGATCTTGTAGGCATTGTTTTTCTAGCATGCCAACACCTTGGAAGGTCCATCCACACGTGGTAGAAACTTGGAATTGCGTTCATTGGGGAAGCATTCCTTGCAAAGGTGTAGCCACACAAGATCACCGGGGTTGAACACCATGGGGTGTTTGTTGATGTTGCGCTTGTTGGTGATGTGTTTGACTTGGCGTTCGATTGCCTTCCTTGTTTCTTCATGCAACTTCTTGATATAGCTTGTCCTTGTACTTGCGTCCATGTCCACTCGCTCTTGAAGTGGCAGAGGAAGGATTTGCAATGGGGACAAGGGGTTGAAGTTGTATATCACTTCAAAAAGATACTTGCTTGTGGTGAGGTGTCTTGCATGGTTGTAGGCATACTCGGCAATTGGGATTCAATCTTGACATTTCTTGAGATTCTTCTTGATCAACATGCGTAGAGGATTTGATATTGTTCGGTTCGTCACCTTCGTTTGGCCATCGGTTTGTGGATGATACGCCGAGGAGAATAGGAGCTTGATTCCGAGCTTGGCGCATAGAGTCTTCGAGAAGTAGCTAAGGAACTTGACGTCTCAAGATGTTCCCACAACAGAGATTCGCAACATGTGAAGCATTGTCTATCTTACATGGAATGAGGTGAGCCATCTTGGAAAAATGGTCTACAACAACAAACACGGAACCATGACCACTCTTTGTTCTAGGCAAACCGAGCACAAAGCCCATGCTTATATCTTCCAAAGGTTGAAAAGGTATAGGAAGGGGCATGTAAAGACCATCAGATTGAGCTTTTGACTTAGCTTTGCGACATGTAGAGCATCGTTTGGTGAAGCGTGCAACATCACGAAACATATTTGGTCTAAAGTACTTGTTGGAGAGTGCGGCGTAAGCCTTGTCGCGTCCAAAGTAACCCATTAGTCCTCCACCATGAGCTTCTTGCAAAAGAAACAAATGAAGAGAAGACTCAGGAATGCATAATTTGTTAGCACACATAAGATAGCCATCATTCATGTAATAGTTTTCCCAACAAGTTTTAGCATGACATTTAGCATATGAATTGCAAATTAAGTATCATGCGCATATAAATCTTTTATATGCTCAAATCCAAAGACATTCAATTCAAGTTGCATAATGACCATGCATTTGCATGAAAGCGCATCGGCTACTACGTTCTCTTTACCCTGAATGTATTTCATAAAATAAGGAAAAGACTTAATTAATTCGCTCCATTTAGCATGCCCCTTATTCAACTCGGTTTGACCCTTAAGGTATTTCAATGTTTCATGATCGATATGACTAACAAATTCATGAGGTCATAGATAGTGTTCCCAAACACGCAAGACTCTCAGTAAAGCATACAATTCTTTGTCATATATGGGATAGTTAAGTTGAGCGCCCGAAAGTTTTTCACTAAAATAAGCAATTGGGCGTTATTTTGCATGAGCACACCACCTATGCCATTACCGCTAGCGTCACAATGCACTTCAAAAGATTTATCAAAGTTGGGTAAGGCAAGCAATGGTGCGTGAGTACGTAAGTTTTTAAGCTCATGAAAAGCGGTGTCTTGTGATGGTCCCAAACAAAGGGTGCATTTTTATTGTTCAAAGCATGTAGAGGAGATGCAATGGTGCTAAAATCCTTAACAAAGCAACAGCAAAATTCGGCTAGGCCAAGGAAGCTACACACTTGTTGAAAATTTGTGGGTGTGGGCCAAGTTTTAATAGCATCCATTTTAGTGTCATCAACTTTCACACCCTTAGAAGATACTACATATCCAAGAAAAACAATTTTGTCAACACCAAAAGTGCATTTTTTCATGTTTGCATAAAGTTGTTCATTTCTAAGGACTTGCAATACTTCCCTAACATGTTTAGCACGCTCCTCTAGAGTGTTGCTACAAACAATATTATCATCAAAATAGACCACAACACAATCACCAAATGAGATGGTGGAAGACATAATGCATGACACGCATGAAAGTACTTGGTGCTTTGGATAAGACCATAGGCATTACTAGCCATTCGTATGGACCAAATTTGGTTTTAAATGCAGTTTTCCACTCATCACCTTCTTGTATGCGCATTTGATAACCACTTTTCAAATTAATTTTGGAAAATATAGTGGAACCACTAAGTTCATCTAGCATATCAACAAGGCAAGGTATAGGATGTCTATAACGAACGACGATATCATTTATGGGGTGGAAATCCGAACACATGCGCATACCACCATCTTCCTTAGGAATGAGATTTACCGAAATCTCACAGGGACTTAGGCTCTCACGTACATGCCCATTATCTAGGAGTTTTTGGACTTGCCTTTGTATGTCCTTAGTTTCTTCGGGATTGACGCGGTAAGGTGCCTTGTTAGGGAGCGGTGCTCCGGGTATTAGGTCAATGCGATGTTCGATCCCTCATTTTGGTGGCAGTCCGGGAGGTAGCTCGTTGGGAAATACATCTTGGATTTCCTGCAGTAGACGAGATAACACAAGAGGTAGATGTTGTGAAGCATCAGTCCTTACGACCTCATCTTTGCACACAAGTACGAAGTGACGAACGGTTATTGTGCTCTCACTCACATCTCTCAAGTCTCTTCTGGTGGCTAAAATAACTATATCTCTCTTTTCTCTCATCATGGAGTCACTCAATTTTGTCTTGTGCCGCTACCTCTCTTTTAGGTGATTCGCTCTCTCACTTTTATCTCCACGATGGGATGTATTTTGTTTGTCGACGGTGACTTGACTTGGAGTCATTGGTCAAAGTACATATTCCTTTCCCTTCATCTTGAAGCTATAGTGGTTGGTATGTCCATTATGGATGACGCCATGGTCGAATTGCCAAAGTCTTCCAAGTAGGAGATGGCAAACGGACATGGAAACCACATCACACTCCAATGTATCTTCATATGCGCCAATCTTGAAGGATACTTGCACGGTGTGTTCGACTTGGAGGGTGCCGGAGTCACTAAGACATTGTACCTTGTAGGGGCGAGGATGCTTATGCTTGACCAATTGTAGCTTTGAGAAAAGTTACGCAGTCGCCAAATTGTGGCAACTTCCACCATTGATGATGACCTTGACGGATTTTCCTTGAATGCCCGCCTTGGTGTGGAAGATGTGTCAACTTGGTCTTCGTCTTGTTGTTGTTTAAGAGTCAACACCTTTGAAACAACGAGAGCGGGGCTTGAATAGTTGTCGCAATAGATTTGTGAATCTTCATCTTCATTTACTTGTCGGTGCATGGCCACATGGTCCAAAGCTTCCATTTCATCTTCTCTCATAGAGTCATAGGCGTCCTCATCTTGGAGGATCATCGTGCGTCATGTGGGACACTCGTACGTCTTGTCCCCGTGGCCTTGGCACGTGAAGATTGATGGAGCTTGTTTTAGCGGTTGCATCCGTTGTTGGAGTAGAGGATGAAGCTCTTGGCTTGTAGTTGCTTGTTGTAGGAGTACGGCTTGACAAAGTCATTTTGTCCTTGTAGCTTGACTTGTCGCCGGTTGTTGTAGAAGGCTTTGTAGTCGAAGGTGTCATAGTCGGAGAAGCTTGGGCACTTGAACCGTGGGTCTTGGAAGAGAACTTGGAGTACTTGTAGTCATCTTGCACTTTGCGTTTCGCTTTTGATGCTTGATGCACTAGCTCGATTAAGTTGGCGTAGGGTTGGAAATCTGCAATTTTCTTGACTTGGTAGTTGAGACCGTTCATGAAAGACGCCATTGTTTTCTCTTCATCTTCCTTGCCATTAGCTCGGATCATGGCCATTTCCATCTCTTGATTGTATTCTTCTACCGACTTTGTGCCTTGCTTGAGTAGTTGTAACTTCTTGAAGAGGTCGCGATTATAGTGAGTAGGCATGAAGCCATCTCTCATGACATCCTTCATTTGGGTCCAAGATGTGATAGGAGGATCCCCTTTTTCTCTTCTTCTCTCAATCACTTGTTACCACCAAATGCGAACATAATACTCGAACTCAAGTGGGGCCATAGCAATCTTCTTCTCTTCATCAAAGTTGTGTAGACGGATTATCTTGTCAACTTTGAGTGCCCATGAAAGATAATCTGCGAGATCATTGCTTCTGGAGAACTTAGGCATGGTGAACTTGAGAATGCCACGGCGATGTTCATCATGGTTGTTGTTTCGACGTTTCCCTTATCTTGCTGGAGGTTCTTCAATGTCATTGTCGACTTGGCGTTGTTGTTCTTGCCTTGGAGCTTGGTAACCATTGGCCTCATCATGATTTTCTTGATGTCGTTGGCGAGGTCCTCTTGGGCGGGATCATAGCTCTTGGTGCTCCTCTTGCTGCACGGCTTCATCTTGATGTTCCCGTCTTAGTGCTTCTTGTTCTTCTCGCGCTTGGTGGTTGTGTTCTTGCATCGCGCGTGTTGCTTCTCGTAGAGCAAGTTGAGTTTCAAGCGCTTTTTCTTCACATCAACGTTCGTCTTCATAGCATTGTTGAATGCGTGCTTGCTCCAAAGCTTCTTGTTCTTGCTGATGGCATCGATCACGCTCGCGAAGTCGATCTTGTGATGCAGTGCCATGGAAAGGACTGTCCGAATCTTGGTTATGGTGACGGTCGTCGCGTTGATGATGTAGATCTCGTGGAGGACTTTCGCCGGAGGAGTACTCGTCGGAGTGGCAACTTGAGTGGCGCCGTCGCGATGAAGTAGAGGTTGAGGCCGCGGGGTTCACCATCAATGTGCAGATCTCATCCATTTGGTTTGATAGCTTTTCATCGAGGTATCCCCTCGTGCGCACCTCGGGTTCATGCAAGTTGGTGGTGAGTTTCTCAAGGCGGTTGTTCATAGAATCATGTGCTTGGTGCATTCCTTTTTGGGCGCTGAAGAAGTGTAGTTTGGTGACGTAGTTGTTCTCATCGTCGTGTTGCTCCTTAAAGGCCGGGTTCGACATGGTAGTCCTATCCATAGCACTCAAAGGCAATAAAATTGGACGAGTCAGAAGAAAATATCAATTAGCAATCCAAAAGTTGAAGATGAATCGATATCACCCAATATGCAATTATGGAAATAGTAGAATTGGTACGAAGGATTGTCCTTCTCACACCTGCACAAATAAAGCTTATGGAGGAGCTTTCTTAGGATGGTGGCACAATATTCAAGCAATCTGAAGATGATAATCAATAATGTTGAAATAAATTCGCAAATTCACAAGTAAGACAAGGTAGATCAATAGCAATGAGTATATACGGAAACACACACGGACAGAAAAGTGGGGTCGTGCAACCAAAAGATGAGCACAAAATGTGGCTTTCCACGAAAACGCTCGCGTTGCACAACACTAGAGAGACACTAGCATAATTGCTCAAATGGGTGATACTAACTTGTGCACAACCTATAAGAAACAAAACGTGTTGTCTTCCTATTCCCGACTTTTGCTATATGTATGAGGCACAATGGCTCTCGCTCAAGTGATCCAAGATGATAAAGTATGATATTTTATAATATCAATGCAATGCTATTGCTCTTTGCACTTGCTTAAAAGCTTTGCTTTTCTTTTCTTTTTGATGAGGATATGTTGTGTGGCTACTATGCGGGACGTGCACAACCAAGGTAGAAATTGTGTATGCGGTTACTATTGAAACACAAAAGATACTAGTATGTGATGAGGACATCAATATAGGGGATCGCAATAGTTTTCGAGGGTAGAGTGTTCGACCCAAATTTGTTGATTCGCCAAAGAGGAAGCGAAAGAATATTCTCAAGTATTAGCAGCTGAGTTTGTCAAATTCAACCACACCTGAAAGATTAGTGTCTGCAAGCAAAGTATCAGTAGCAAAGTAGTATGATAGCAACGGTGTCAAAAACATAATTGTTGACGGCAGACTATTCCTAACTGTTGTATCAATGGCACCAGTAGGTTGCACGTGAGCTAGTAACTATTCTTCCCCGGCAACAGTGTCGGAAAAGATCTTGCAAGAAGTAACAGTGAAGTAGCATGGAACAGTAGTAGCAGCAGAGTAACAGTAGTAGCAACAGTAGTAGCAAAGTGACCCAATCCCTTTTGTAGCAAGGGACAAGCCTAGACAAAGTAACGTAGCAAGGACCAGTAGTAAAAGACTCGTAGGAAGTGGATCGGTGATGGATGAGTGTGACGGATGTGATTCATCATGTAACAGCTATAACACGGAGAGATATGTGACTGGCTCTCGTTCGTCAATCTAATGTAGGCATGTATTCCGTATGTAGTCATACGTGCTTAGGGAAAAGCACTTGCATGACATCTATTGTCCATCCCTCCCATGGCAGCGGGGTCCTAATGGAAACTACGGGATATTAGGGTTCTCCTTTTAATAAAGAACCGGACCAACGCATTAACACGCGGTGAATACATGAACTCCTCATATTATTGTCATCTCCGGGAGTGGTTCCGGCTATTGTCACTCCGGAGTTGCCGGGTCATAACACATAGTAGGTGACTACAACTTGCAAGATAGGATCTAAAACACACATATATTGGCGACAACATAATAGGTTCGGATCTGAAATCATGGCACTCCGGTCCTAGTGACAAGCATTAAGCATAGCCAAGTAGTAGCAACATCAATCTAGAACATAGTGGATACTAGGGATCAATCCCCGTCAAAACTAACTCGATTACATGATAGAACTCATCGAACTCATCGCCGTCCAGCAAGCCAACGATGAGATTACTCATGAACGGTGAAGAGCATCATGGAATTGTCGATGGATGAAGGTTGATGATGACGATGGCGACGATTTCCCCTCTCCGGAGTCCGAATGGACTCCAGATCTGCCCTCCAGATGAAGAACAGGAGGTGGCGGCACCTCCGTATTGTAAAACGCGATGAAACCTTCTCTCTGATTTTTTTCCGGGCGAGACGGAAGATATAGAGCTGAGTTTGGGGGCGGTGGTGCCAAGTGGTCCCCACAAGCCCTCACAGCGCGGCCTAGGGGGGTGGCCGCGGCCTGTGGGCTTGTGGCCCACTGGCACGCCCCCTCTGGTGGATCTTTGCACGGGTATTTTTCTTTTATTCCAGAAAAAATCTCTGTAAATTTTCAGGATATTCCGAGAACTTTTATTTCTGCACAAAAACAACACCATGGCAATTCTGCTGAAAACAGCGTCAGTCCGGGTTAGTTCCATTCAAATCATGCAAATTAGAGTCCAAAACAAAGGCAAAAGAGTTTGGAAAAGTAGATACGACGGAGACGTATCAATCAACACCATTGTTACACCCACAGCCCTAGCTGCTATACATACTGGACCGGTTCCTAGAGCTCGCACACGCCAATTGAATTATGAGGTACTTTCGTTTCTTGGAAATACCTCTAATGTTCATGAACATACGATGATGCCTACGTTAGATACTTTTGTTGTACTTATGAATGAAGGACGTAGCATGGACAAGAAGGATATCCATTGGAGCTGTGTCAAGCATGGAGAATAAGGTGCACGCGCGGGAGAGAACAATGGAGCTGCCACTGGTGATTTTCGTACTTTAAAGCCACCATAAGGAGAGCATGAAGGCTTTGGACGAAATATACAAGACACCACTTTATAAATTTCGTCCATAGGTTATTATAGGTGTTGCACCACCTTATTTTTGGGCTAGGCCCATGTAATTTCGAAATACCATAGTATAGGCTGTCTTTAGAGTCCGTATGTGTGGGGAAACCGAGTTTAGGGCTGTTTTCGGACCCCTCCTCCAGGGGTCACGAAATTGCCTCCCTATTCCCTCATATATACAGCCCTCAGGGCACCGTTTAGACTTGGGTTTTGTTTAGATTACAAGTTCGCCATAGCTGCAACTTTGCTTTCTTCGTTTGTGTTCTACGACCAGACAAAGGCGTCACAGAACCCCACCTTCGTCAATAAAGCTTTCCTCTTATATTCTCAATATCTTGATTGCAATCTTGGTTTCTTGCTTGTTCTTCGTTTGCGTGCAGGAAACAGACCTTCGTGGTCAGGTTGATCGTGCTCTAGCGTGATCAATAACCTCTCGGAGTTGGTTTAGCGATTGCTAAGGCGCAACGTCCTCACACGTTCGTAGTCGGATCGTCAAAGTCTACTCCACCAAAACGATACCCACGATCTCATCGAAAGACAGGGACAACTTCGCCTCTATCAGTATGACACCACAATATGATGGTTATGGTATTTGCATGCAATTGAAGCTATGCGACATATGTATCACTAATGTGAACAAGTAGCATGGCCCGCAATACTCGATGGCTAGTGTCGATAGGCAAGTTACGCAAGTAGGCTTGGGGTAGCAATGCAATGGCAAGGGTATATGTCAAGAGTGTCGTCGCGGTTACCCTCCTTGCTTACGTTGAGGTGTCAATGAAGAGTTTGTTGGCGACGATGTGGGGCGATGATGAGCGGCGATGTCGATGCAAAACCACTCCTAATTAGCCGAAACACCTTAGGAAGTGGCGGGGCTCGCAACTCAAAATCTCAAATGCAAATGGGTTGAGGAAGAAAGATGGGGGGAAATGGTGGAGAAAACTCAGCTTGTACAGGGTTGTCCGGATGTCCGGGTTGGCTCGATCGTCTGACAGTCTCGGACGTCCGATGGTGTCCGGACGTCCGGGTGGCTTGGTCGTCCGATGCATGTGGGTTGGCGAGCGGATGAACTCGAGACGGAATTTGAAGAACTCGCAAAACTCGGGCGATTTGACGAGTGAACAAGGTGTGGTCGGTGGGGAAAACGTAGATCCACTTGGCCACAACGAAATCCCCAGATCCAAATCAACAAAATCTCATCAAATCCGACAAATCCAAGAAATTTTGGTACGACTATTTTTGTGGGAATTTTCAAAATTAGGTGAAACCAAAGCAAAAATTGGCTAGAAAGTGGGGGTGAGACTCCAAGGTGTGAATCAACATGTCTCATGATACCAATACGATACGGGGCACACGCGCGGTGGTCGATCTTTTCACACTTGGAGGGCGAAAAGAGAGGAAAATCAAGAGAAACACAAGAACTCAAGAACCACTGTTCAAGAATTCGTCCGATTAACCAGTTAACTTACCAGTTAATCACTACTCTTAGGGTGACCGAATCGAATACCACCTATTCATCGTGTTAACTTGTCATGCCGATTAATTGGCCAGTTAGACCGACTAATGAGTTGGCATACCAATTAATTAGTTGCGAGACCGATTAATCACTACTCGCCTATTAACTGGTGGGCAAACGAATCCCAAAATTTTGGCACATAATGCCTCCCACCCCCTCTTTCTACTAAATACCTAGGGTTTGGCCCTCCTCGCGCTTCCTCATGCTCCTTTCATCCCCTCCTAAACTGACTCGTGGCTAGTCGTGTTCTCATCGGTGCCAGTCTCCACACTACACCTGCAAGATCTAGTTGCTCCGCCATTTTGGTCGCTTGCCTCGACCCCACCATCCTCTCCCATGGTATGCTCCCCAATCTCTTCCTCAATGGCGTCACCAGCAGGCAAGGTACTACCATCTTCCCCGCATATCTTAGTGGAGAGTCCAACATTCATATATTAGTAGATTATGAATTAGAATTTTGTAGATAGATGGATGGAACTCTTGGTTTTGGCTGTTATCTGTAGTATATTATGTGATGTATGTTAGAAAGTATATGGATAAGTTTAAATGTTTAATTGCTCATTTTGAATTTTTAGATTTTATATATTTGAATGTATAACGATTATTAATTTTACCTCTTATCTATTTTTTATGTCCTACAATAGAACATTTTGGTATATAACATAGCTAGGTGCATGGAATTATGGTATGATACATAAATAATTTAGATGTAATTTGGAATCTTTCTGTTTAATCTACCGATTAATGGTCAACCGATTAATCCAGTTAGTAGGCCGATTCACCGATTACTCACTACTCACAATCCGACCGAGCAGCTATCAGTTACCGATTTCTTGAACAATGTCAAGAACAATCCTCAAATCACACATCCACTAGATCCACATAGACAGATGGGGATACACGATCCAAACTCAACGAATGGATGCATGTAACAATAGTCTTCCTTACGAGAGGGGCATGTATCCGTGAGGGGATCTTCCCTAGATTAGGGGCCTTGGCATCATTATGGATATTCTCATATGGAGGACATCTTCATGGGACGAGGATAGTAGATGGAGCTAAGATCCACAAATGGTTGTCTAAACATTGGCTAACCCTAGAAAGGAAGAAGAGGAGATATATTTATAGTCCAAGGTGAGATAGGCCCGTACATGGGTCATGGCCCAACGGCTTGTGCGTAGACAGGGATCGGTCGTCCGAGAGGCTTCGGATGTCCGGAGGCTCACAGGGGCTCGGACGTCCGGCAGAGTTCGACCGTCCGACGACTCTGATTTGGGAGCAGGGGTGTGAGAATTCCGGGGCGTGCCGATCGTCCGGTGGGTCCGGAAGTCTGAGCAGTCGGTTCGGTCGGGGCGAGGTTGGTCGTCCGGGCGGTGTCGGTCGTCCGGGTGCCATGGAGGGAGGACTCGGGCGGCTCTAGATGTCGGTCGTCCAGATGAGCTTGGACATCTGGACATTGTGACGGCTCGGACGTCCGATCGGGCTCGATCGTCCAGTCGCTGGGGCGTTCAGCTACAACTGCTTCTCCTTCTTTGTGCTCCGTCGCGTGATCTCCTTCCAAGTAGTTGAGTATGCAGAGGGTCTCCGCTTGAGGTAGCGACCATGTTTCGAGTGGATCAAATGATAGGTGAGCAAAGAGAGATGTGCTACCTCTTGAGCTTGTGTTGGTTTTCCCTTGAAGAGGAAAGGGTGATGCAGCAAAGTAGATAAGTATTTCCCTCAGATTGTTGAGAACCAAGGTATCAATCGAGTAGGAGGAACAAACAATGCCCCGATAGTAGTACCTACACAAAGAATCAAAAACTTGCACCCAACGCTATAAAGGGGTTGTCAATCCCTTCAGAGTTATTTGCAAGGATGAGAACTGATAGAGATAGATATAAAGATTGCGGAAACAAAATTAAATTCAGATCAAAAGCACGTTCGAGTGAATTTATAAAATTCCTGGACTGAGAGCGAAAGTTTTTGTTTTTCACCAAAATCAACTTGCAAACACCGTAGACCATCCCAAAGGTCTTACTTGGTTCAAACACTAATTAAAATAAGGAAACACAATTATTACAGAGGTAATAATGTGTGCAACACTCAAAAACAGAAGCAAAAAAAAAAATGGGTTGCCTCCCAACAAGCGATATTGTTTAACGCCCCTAGCTAGGCATAATGCAATAGATCTAGGTAGGCCTTCTCGAATCCGGGGGGTTCTTTCCTCTTCCCCGGGTTTGTAGGTGAAGAAATCACCTTATTGTCAAAAATATCCAAACGCTTATTGCAAAGGGTAATCGAAGTGTTCAAACAGTTCAGGTTTCCATTGATATGTTCAAGGGGTTCGTGATGTTGTTGTGACTCGATTAAGTGCTTATGTAAGCCACTCAATTTGTTAATAATGTGAACCCCCTCTTCTGAAAAATTAAACCCCTTTTTTTGGAGGAACTCCCAAAATCCCTTCCAAGACTTCATAAGCAGCGTTTGTATTTAATTCAATAAAATTCCCTTTTGAGGCAAAATCTAATAGTTCTCTATGATGTAAAGCCAATCCGATGTAGAACTTTCTGAGGAAAACCTTTGCATCTCCTTTTAGGTTGGAGATAAGATAAGATTCCATGAGCCTATACCATGCATATTTCAAATTCTCCCTTTGTTTTTGTCTGAAGTAAAAAACTTCAAAATCTGGTGACAAAGGGGAAGTGGTAATGCTAGTCATACAGACAAGTAAGAGATCCAGAATTAAAGAAGCAAACGAAAGAAGGGCGAATAAGAAGGCAAATCTTTGTGGTAATTTCTGAAAATCGTTTTAGAAGTGGGGGAGAGGAAACCGAGAGGAAAATGGAAAATAAAGTAAATGCAAGAGATGAGTTTGTGATGGGTACTTGGTAGGTGTGATCTTGCTATGTATCCTCCCCGGCAACGGCGCCAGAAATACTTCTTGCTACCTCTTGAGCTTGCGTTGGTTTTCCCTTGAAGAGGAAAGGGTGATGCAGCAAAGTAGATAAGTATTTCCCTCAGTTTGTTGGGAACCAAGGTATCAATCCAGTAGGAGGAACAAGCAAGGCCCCAATAGTAGTACCTGCACAAAGATTCAAACACTTGCACGCAACGCTATAAAGGGGATGTCAATACCTTTAGGGTTAATTGCAAGGATGAGATCTGATAGAGATAGATATAAAGATTGCGGAAACAAAAGTAAATAAATTGCAGCAAAGTATTTTGGGTATTTTTGGTTTATAGATCTGAAAGTATAATATGGAAAATAGACCCGGGGGCCATAGGTTTCACTAGAGGCTTCTCTCATATAGGAAAATAATACGATGGGTGAACAAATTACTGTCGAGCAATTGATAGAAAAGCAAATAATTATGAAGATATCCAAGGAAATGATTATGCATATAGGCATCACGTCTCTGTCAAGTAGACCGAAACGATTCTGCATCTATTACTATTACTCCACACATCGACCGACTCATGCCTGCATCTAGAGTATTAAGTTCATCAAGAACAGAGTAACGCATTAAGTAAGATGACATGATGTAGAGGGATAAACTCAAGCAATATGATGAAAACCCCATCTTTTTATCCTCGATGGCAACAATACAATACGTGCCTCACTATCCCTACTTTGTCGTTGGGTGAGGACATCGCAAGATTGAACCCAAAACTAAGCGCTTCTCCCATTGCAAGAATTACCAATCTAGTTGGCCAAACCAAACCAATAATTCGAAGAGACTTACAAAGATATGAAATCATGCATATAAGAATTTAGAAGAGACTTAAATAATATTCGTAGATAATCTAAACATAAACTCACAATTCATCGGATCTCGACAAACACACCGCAAAAGAGTATTACATTGGATAGATCTCCATGAGGATCATGAAGAACATTGTATTGAAGATCAAAGAGAGAGAGAGAAGAAGCCATCTAGCTACTAGCTATGGACCCTTAGGTCTATGGTGAACTACTCACGCTTCATCGGAGGGGCAATGGATTTAATCTAGATGCCCTCCGTTATCAATTTCCTCTTTGGCAGATTACCGGAAAAAGCTCCTAGATTGGATCTCACGGGAATAGAGGCTCCTGGCGGCGGAAAAGTATTTGTGTGGCTCTTTTTGGTGATATGGGAATATTTGTGAACTTATAGGCCAAAGAATAGGGTTAGGAAACCTGCAGGGGGGCCACAAGCCAGGGGCGCGGCCACCCCCTAGGGCGCGCCCTGTCGGCTTGTTGCCTCTCGGCAGATGCCCTGCCCCCTACTCCAAGTCTACTAGGTGTCTTCTCGTCCAAGAAAAATATTTCCGTAGATTTTGTTCCGTTTGGACTCCGTTTAATATTCCTTATATGCAATACTCAAAAACGTGGAAAAAAACAAAAAATGGCACTAGGCTCTAGATTAATAGGTTAGTCCCAAAAATAATATAAAACAACATATTAATGCATGTAACACATCCAAAACAGATAATATAATAGCATGGAACAATCAAAAATTATAGATATGTGGAGACATATCAAGATGTCACCTTGTTTTCAATGGTACGAGTACGGGCTCTCGTCATGGGTCCACTTGTAGCTTGAGGTGTTGGTGTCGTACCATGGGGATGATCAAGGGATGCTCCGCATCATTTTGGCGTCAGGATCACCTGTCCGGTAGTAGCCAAAGACCCGGGAAATATCGTGAGATATTTTCCCGCTCCATCTGTGATGTGTAGTACTGTTTTAGCTCATCTCTAGAACTTCATGTTGTCATGTCATGCATCGTGAGTCATTTGTGTGCTTTGTATTTACTGTTTCTTCTCCCTCTTCTCTCTTGTAGACAATGAGACTGACACTTCTGCTTTTGCAGCACAACAACAAGACAAGTAACCCCCCCCCCCCCGATCATTCTGATATCACCCATTCCTTCTCCCTCATGCTTGCATTAGATTTTGCTAATGTTCTAGATAGCTCCTATTCTAATGCATACCCTGTTTTTGTTAAACTACTATTGTACCCTACTCCATATTAAATGCTTAGTATAGGTTGATTAGTGATCCCCAATGACCCCACTTAGCCCAGTTGCCCCTGCTTCATCATCGAAGACTCGACGACTTGAAGATTCGGAGACCCGAAGACTCAATCATCCGGTCAACAAGCCATGGCCCGTCACGTCACCTAACACCCCGTGTTGTACAACTCTGCAGAGCTCCTATCGAGTACCAAGGGTGATACCCCATAATGTAACCTTGATGTGAACTATGTAATTTAGTTTGTCGGAGGTGGATTACGAAGGATGATTCCTCCTTCACCACTTCCGATAACGACTCTGTCATGCAACCCCTCAAGCATGAACCATCGTGGGTGATTCCTCCCTAGTCAACTCGATTGTTACATTGGCTGAATTCCATCGAGGGTGATCCCTCAGGTTCCTCTGTTGTTATGGACACATGGTTACTTTCACTTTACTACTGGAACATGAAGAGATGTGTGGTGCGAGTGGATTCCTGCGTGATTCTGATGAGGCATGGCCACACATTCTTGGCGCTTGCCACACATCCTCGAGACGGGGCGACGGGACCACATATCGTGGATCATTGATTGTCACCGCAGTTAATAAAATATTAATGGGATTGCGTATTTGATCTGAGTTGGTCGTTTGACCTATACACACTAACCTTCATGTGGGGACAGTTATGGGCACCCAGCGTCGTGGTATCAACTGTATCTCTTCGGACGTGAGCAATGGAGTGGCACATGCTCAAGTGGTCCGGTAAGCAATGATCTTGTATATGAGGTGCCAGAACTGACCTTAGGCGCCCTCGCAACATGCAGGAGTGCAAAGGGCGATGGGCCCAAGACCCCTGTGTGCTTAGGATTTATGCCTATGGGCTGGCCTCTCTGTCGAGCCTAGGTGGGGCTACGACGTGTGGATCTCCCGAGGCCGGGCATGACCTAGGAAAGTGTATGTGGTCGGAGTTGACCAAGCGTGTTGGGAAATGCGGTGCACCCCTGCAGGGATGATATATTTATTCGAATAGTCATGTCCATGGTGACAGGATGACTTTTTTTTGAACTGTGAATGACTGTAGGAGAATTTCCTACAACCTTTTTATATTAGTATAGTAAAGAGCACAAGGCTTACAATCACATTTTACACCTGGGGTGTTAGAAGAGGGTTAGGTATCCTACCTACCTAACACTCAGCAACACCAGTATCCTACACAGATAATTCAGGGGGGGGTCGTATAGTCTATCCATGCCATAGCACTAAGCAGCAACGACTCCAAGTAAGAACCTCACGAGCTCAATGTACACTAGCAGAGAAGGTTGTGATGAAATAGTACACACCCTCTTTGGATCTGTGTTTCAGTCCGACAAAGTCTTCTTTGAACCTCCTCAACCAGGATGCGTGGGAAGGTGCTATGTGTTTAAAAACTAGGTCGTTTCTCTCCTTCCCTACGGATGAGGCGGTTACTATAAACACCTCCATGAACATGTGCCCGACCCAATTACGCTTACTGTTCGACAACATTCAAATCTCCCATCTCTTGCCCCCCCCCCAGTCAATGTTCAGGTCATTCCATCGATCTCTGGAAAATGGGCAAGTGAAGAACAGGTGCTCAAGCGTCTCTTCTTGTCGATCTTGATAGAGGCACAATCATCTGCACGAGGCCCCTACCCACCGACCACAAAATGTCGACGACGACCAAATAGGACGACTTGGAGCTGTATCCCAATCTAATACCACTAGAACTGGATACTTGTGATGTTAAATTGGAATCTTGGCTCCGAGATAGCTTTCTCGCACGGAGTCGGGGAAGGATCTCTGGGCATACTTAATAAATTTGTTGCAACACACTGATGACATATATGTTACTCATCTACACTCTTCTAATGATGCAAGACACTGAACATGCTAGTCTTTGATAGGACTAGGTCTTCCTCCTCTATTCTAGCATTTCTGCACTCAGTCCAAATATATAGCCCCATTCCTTTGATATTAATGCATACTTAGTATAGTTCTGATGTCAGTCTCGCGGGTACTTTGGATGAGTACTCGTCGTTGCTTTTACTCCCCCTTTTCATCTTGATACGATTACAACGACTAGATGACGGAGCCTAGGAGATGGTTGATCCCGCCGACGACTACTACCCCAACAGACCATACTACTACATGGAGGTTGCTGAGTAGTTAGGAGTCTCCCAGGCAAGAGGCCTTGCCTTTTCGATCCGTTGATTATGTTTGTGCTAGCCTTCTTCAGGCAAAACGTATTTAGTTATGTTTGTACTCAAATATTGATTGCTTCCGCTTACTCGTTTGTATTCAAGCTTATGTATTCGAGCCCTCGAGGCCCCTTGGTTGTAATATGAAGCTTGTATGACTTTATTTTTGTGTCTAGAGTTGTGATATCATCCCGTGAGTCCCTAATCTTGGTCGTACGCATTTGCGTGTATGATTAAAAAATGATCAAATTGGGGGTGTCTCACTGTGTGCATGATTATCATATCAAGTGGAATATAGAGCATCAGGGTACTTATAATTGTGGTTGATTATGTAGGAATTCTACCCGCCCGCCAAGGCGCCAATATAATGTGCCAATCCCGCGCTTCAATTTCCATTCCTCTTTTCTTCAAACCACGCTTCAGTCAACATCATCTTCATCATCCTCGCAGGCCGCGCTACACACTTACTCACACTTTGCAAACTCTCTTTCTCGATGTTTGTTTACGTAGCACAGCCATGTCCAGCGACATCGAGGACGACAGTTCTGCCAGTCTCGCGTCTGATCTACAATCAACCTCGGAATCAGCGCGCTCGTCGACCATTAGTCCAACATCGAGCCCTGACCTCTATTTTATTCGGTTCATGGAAAGGACATCGTCGATCGAGTCATCAAATGATGACCAGACGGACGAGGAGCCACTGAGGGACGAAGAAGTCAACGACGATGATGTTGGGGAGGAATGGTAGAACAAGGAGGAGGACGACGAGTATGCCGACAAGGACATCGATGATGATGAGGAGGAATGGTCAAACAAGGAGGACGTTGGCAAGGACATCGATGACAGTGATAATGACGACGGCGATGAAAAGCCAATAGTCAGCGTCAAGAAGTGTCCACGCCAAGTCGATGTCGTGAGGCCATCCAACGACAACAACGAGAAGAAGTAAATCAGATTGTATATCTCTATTGTTGTTGGCTCATATTTACCGTGGAACTCTATTTCCCCTGTCTATCTCATCGCAAACGGTTAAGAATACAGATTCGACAGTGATCATTCACATTGTCACGAACATTTGGTTTATTCAACTGTGTGCCCTATCAAGCATACAATTCAGAACAACAAATCATATGTGTTGTTCAGAGTTATGGCACACAATTCTGATTACCGACATGTTTGAAGAGTATCACACACACCTTGTTACGCCAAACTGTTTGTGTTCTTTTGGATCAACACAATCAGTTCATCTGAGTGACCTGTATGTCGTAAGTCGCAAATATTCGGATCTACTTAACCGCTTGCATTACGTTGGTATTGGAAATATGCCCTAGAGGCAATAATAAAATGGTTATTATCATATTTCCTTGTACATGATATTCGTCTATTGTTCATGCTATAATTGTATTAACACGAAACAGTAATACATGTGTGAATAAATAGATCACAATGTGTCCCTAGCAAGCCTCTAGTTGGCTAGCTCGTTGATCAATAGATGATCATGGTTTCCTGATCATGGGTATTGGATGTCATTGATAACGGGATCACATCACTGGGAGAATGATGTGATGGACAAGACCCAATCCTAAGCGTAGCACTAGATCATATTATTCGTATGTTAAAGCTTTTCTAATGTCAAGTGTCTTTTCCTTCGACCGTGAGATTATGCAACTCCCGGATACCGTAGGAGTGCTTTGGGTGTATCAAACGTCACAACGTAACTGGGTGACTATAAAGGTGCACTACGGGTACCTCTGCAAGTGTCTGTTGGGTTGGTCCGAATCAAGATCGGGATTTGTCACTCCGTGTGACGGAGAGGTATCTCTGGGCCCACTCGGTAGAACATCATCATGAGCTCAATGTGACTAAGGAGTTAGTCACACGATGACGTGCTACAGAACAAGTAAAGAGACTTACCGGTAACGAGATTGAACAAGGTATAGGTATACCGACGATCGAATTTCGGGCAAGTTCTATACCGACAGACAAAGGGAATTGTATACGGGATTGATTGAATCCTTGTCATCGTGGTTCATCCGATGAGATCATCGTGGAGCAAGTTGAATCCTTGTCTCTATTTATATGAGTGATATGTTTTATGGTCATGCTCCGCTGGTGAATGGTTTATTCTTGATGAATCTCGATCGTGATGTTACACATATTCATAGTGTGAATACCAAAAGATGTAAAGTTGATAATGATAGTCTCATTGTGGCACTGCCGCCTTGGTCATATCGGTGTTAAGCGCATGAAGAAGCTCCATACTGATGGACTATTAGAGTTTCTTGACTTTGAATCATTTGACACATGCGAACCGTGCCTCATGGGCAAGATGACTAAGACTCCATTCTCAGGAATAATGGAGAGAGCGACCGACTTGTTGGAAATAATACATACTGATGTGTGTGGTCCGATGAACATTGAAGCTCGCGGTGGCTATCGTTATGTTCTCACTCTCACCGATGATTTGAGTAGGTATGGGTATATGTATTTGATGAAGCACAAATCTGAGACGTTTGAAAAGTTCAAGGAATTTTAGAGTGAGGTCGAGAATCTACGTGACAGAAAAATTAAGTGTCTACGATCTGATCGTGGAGTAGAATATTTGAGTCACGAGTTTGGCACACACCTAAGGAAGTGTGGAATCGTTTCACAACTAACGCCGTCTGGCACACCACAACGTAACAGAGTGCCTAAACATCGTAATCGTACTTTATTAGATATGGTACGATCTATGATGTCTCTTACCGACTTGCCGCTATCATTTTGGGGATACGCATTAGAAACTACAAAATTCACTTTAAATAGGGCACCGTCTAAATCCGTTGAGACAACATCGTACGAACTATGGTTTGGCAAGAAACCTAAGTTGTCGTTTCTTAAAGTTTGGGGCTGTGATGCTTATGTGAAGAAACTTCAACCAAAAAAGCTCGAACCCAAAGCGGAGAAATGCGTATTCATAGGATACCCTAAGGAAACTATTGGGTATACCTTCTATCTTAGATCCGAAGGTAAAACCTTTGTTGCCAAGAACGGATCCTTTCTAGAGAAAGAGTTTCTTTCGAAAGAAGTAAGTGGGAGGAAGGTAGAACTTGATGAGGTAATTACACCCCCTCTCGAACAGGAAAGTAGCACAGCGTGGGAAGTTGTTTATGTGGCGCCTGCACCATCTGAAGAGGAAGTTAATGATAATGATCATGAAGCTTCAGATCAAGTTACTACTGAACCGCGAAGGTCCACAAGGGCACGCTCCGCACCAGAGTGGTACGGCAACCCTATGATGGAAATCATGTTGTTAGACAACGGTGAACCTTCAAACTATGAAGAAGCGATGGCGGGCCCGGATTCCAACAAATGGCTTGAAGCTATGAAATCCGAGATAGGATCCATGTATGAGAACAAAGTATGGACTTTGGTGAACTTGCCCGATGACCGGCGAGCCATAGAAAATAAATGGATCTTCAAGAAGAAGACTGATGCAAATGGTAATGTAACCATTTATAAGGCTCGACTTGTCTCAACGGGTTTTCGACAAATTCAAGGAATTGACTACGAAGAGACTTTCTCTCCCGTAGCGAAACTGAAATCAGTCTGAATCATGTTAGCGATTTCCGCCTTTTATGATTATGAAATTTGGCAAATGGACGTCAAAACAGCATTCCTTAACGGGAACCTTAAGGAAGAGTTGTATATGATGCAACCAGAAGGTTTTGTCGACCCTAAGGGTGCTAACAAAGTGTGCAAGCTTCAGCGCTCCATCTATGGGCTGGTGCAAGCATCTCGGAGTTGGAACATTCGCTTTAATGAGGTGATTAAAGCGTTTGGGTTCATACAGGTTTACAGAGAAGCCTGTCTGTACAAGAGAGTGAGTGGGAGCTCTGTAGCTTTCCTCATATTGTATGTGGATGACATATTATTGATGGGGAATAATATAGAGATGTTGGAGAGCATAAAGGCCTATCTGAACAAGAGTTTTTCAATGAAGGACCTTGGAGAAGCTGCATACATATTAGGCATCAAGATCTATAGAGATAGATCGAGACGCCTCATAGGTCTTTCGCAAAGTACATACCTTGACAAGATATTGAAGAAGTTCAATATGGAAAACTCAAAGAAAGGGTTCTTGGCAGTTTTGCAAGGTATGAGATTGAGTAAGACTCAGTCGCCGACCACGGCAGTAGATAGAGAGAAGATGAGTACTGTCCCCTACGCTTCAGTCGTAGGCTCTCTTATGTATGCCATGTTGTGTACTAGACCTGATATAAACCTTGCCATAAATTTGGTAGGGAGGTACCAAAGTGATCCCGGTATGGAACACTGGACAGCGGTCAAGAATATCCTTAAGTACCTGAAGAGGACTAAGGAGATGTTTCTCGTTTATGGAGGTGACGAAGAGCTCGTCGTAAATGGTTACGTCGACGCTAGCTTCGACACAGATCCGGATGACTCTAAGTCACAGACCGGATACGTATATGTTTTGAATGGTGGGGCAGTAAGCTGGTGTAGTAGCAAGCAAGAAGTCGTGGCAGCATCTACATGTGAAGCGGAGTACATAGCTGCTTCAGAAGCAGCTCATGAAGGAATTTGGATGAAGGAGCTCATCACCGACCTTGGAGTGGTTCCAAGCGCGTCGGGTCCAATGACACTCTTCTGTGATAACACTGGGGCCATTGCCATAGCCAAGGAGCCCAGGTTTCAACGGAAGACGAAGCACATCAAACGCCGCTACAACTCCATCCAGGACCATGTCCATAGTGGAGTAATAGAGATTTGTAAAGTACACATGGATCTGAATGTTGCAGACCCGTTGACTAAACCTCTTCCACGAGCAAAACATGGTCAACACCATAATACTATGGGTGTTCGATACATCACAATGTAACTGGATTATTGACTCTAGTGCAAGTGGGAGACTGTTGGAAATATGCCCTAGAGGCAATAATAAAATGGTTATTATCATATTTCCTTCATCATGATAATCGTCTATTGTTCATGCTATAATTGTATTAACAGGAAATAGTAATACATGTGTGAATAAATAGATCACAATGTGTCCCTAGCAAGCCTCTAGTTGGCTAGCTCGTTGATCAATAGATGATCATGGTTTCCTGATCATGGGTATTGGATGTCATTGATAACGGGATCACATCGTTGGGAGAATGATGTGATGGACAAGACCCAATCCTAAGCGTAGCACTAGATCGTATTGTTCGTATGCTAAAGCTTTTCTATTGTCAAGTGTGTTTTCCTTCGACCGTGAGATTGTGCAACTCCCGGATACCGTAGGAGTGCTTTGGGTGTATCAAACGTCACAACGTAACTGGGTGACTATAAAGGTGCACTACGGGTACCTCTGAAAGTGTCTGTTGGGTTGGTGCGAATCAAGATCGGGATTTGTCACTCCATGTGACGGAGAGGTATCTCTGGGCCCACTCGGTAGAACATCGTCATGAGCTCAATGTGACTAAGGAGTTAGCCACACGATAACGTGCTACGGAATGAGTAAAGAGACTTACTCGTAACGAGATTGAACAAGGTATAGGTATACCGCTCGAATCTCGGGCAAGTCCTATACCGACAGACAAAGGGAATTGTATACGGGATTGATTGAATCCTTGACATCGTGGTTCATCCGATGAGATCATCGTGGAGCAAGTGGGAGCCACCATGGGTATACAGAACCCGCTGATGGTTATTGGCCGGAGAGGTGTATCGGTCATGTCTGTCTGTCTCCCAAACCCGTAGGCTCTACACACTTAAGGTTCGATGACGCTAGAGTTATAGGGAATTGTTATATGAGGTTATCGAAAGTAGTTCGGAGTACCGGATGAGATCCCGGACATCACGAGGAGCTTCGGAATGGTCCGGAGGTAAAGATTGATATATAGGACGGATGGTTTTGGACACCGGAAGTGTTTCGGGCGTCGCCGGTAACGTACCGGGACCACCGGAAGTGGCCCCGGGGGTCCACCGGAAGGGGGCCACGACCCCGGGAGGCTAGATGGGCCAAGTGCGGGAGGGAACCAGCCCCTAGGTGGGCTGGTGCGCCCCCCACACTCAGCCCATGGCACAAGAAGAGGGGAGAGGGGGGAAACCCTAGCGCAGGTTGGCCTAAGGCCCACCAGAAGGGTGCGCCACCCCTCCTCCCCTCGTGGCCGCCGCACCTCCCCCCCATCTAGGGCTGCCGCCCCTCCCAGAAGAGGGAAACCCTCAAGGGGGCGCAGCCCCTCCCTCCCCCTATATATAGTGGGAACTTTGGGCTGTTGGGAGACCAATCTTCCTCTCCCTCGGCGCAGCCCTTCTCTTCTTTCTCCGCCTCTCTGCGGTGCTTGGTGAATCCCTGCCGGGAGACATCGTCTCTCCATCGACACCACGCCATCGTGCTGCCGGAGATCTTCCCCAACCTCTCCCTCCTCCTTGCTGGATTAAGGTGCGGGAGACGTCACCGGGCTGCACGTGTGTTGAACGCGGAGGTGCCATGGTTCGGCACTTGATCGGAATCACACCGCGATCTGAATCGCCACGAGTACGACTCCATCAACCGCGTTCTTGCAACGCTTCCGCTTAGCGATCTTCAAAGGTATGAAGATGCACTCACCCCTCTCACATTGCTGGTCTCTCCGTAGGAAGATCTGAATATGGCGTAGGAAATTTTTTGAATTCATGCTATGTTACCCAACAGTTGGATCTTTGCAAACAGTTCTAAAGTGTGAACTGTATGTCGTACATCGCACACACCTGTGTTTTTAAACCATTTGTCTTATTTTTCCTCATCACAAACAGTTTGTAAATACGAGTTGTTTGCCTTGCATCACACACGCAACTATTTTTGTGAATTGAGTTTAATGGATCCGACATCACACACGGTTTGTGTCATTAGCGATGGATCTTGAACTATATTGTTTGCGATTACTGCATCACACAAGTTTCGTCGAAGGGTCTCTGATTGATGTGTTGTCTTTGGACCATCTTGCGGTGCATGGAAGTATATATGATATATAACCAAAATGTGCAACACGCCTATTTTGAAAGTATGGGTCGACAGAATAAATTTTCCGCATATACAAATGAAAGAAATACCTTCTTGTCACCAATTCCATTGATAAATATTATTTTTTCATTTCCAAGCTGCAATGAATGGATCATTCCCTTTGGAAACAAATTGAATCCAAACCCGTAGAACAATGATTCTACGGTATATATTTAGAGAAGTTCAATACATACAAAAGTAGAGAAGAAACAACGAAGTAGAAAAGAAATCTATGGAACCAACTATCCAATTCCACATCTCGGTATATTCATGAGAAAACTAATTTAGGAACTTATCAATCCAGTCGCAAACATGCTGCCGAAATTTGTCCTTCATTATATGCCTAAGAAGTAGCAGATCATGTCTGAGCAATCTTCTCCATGAGACCATCGAGGGCATTTGAGCTTTGAAAATCTTTCCATTCCGCTGCATCCACATGTGCCAGCATCCTATAATGATACCTTCAAAGGCAATGGGGCTTGGGAGAGAATTGAGGTGTAGATTTATCTCATCAAAGACTAAGATTGCACTGTTTCTGTTTGACACCTTGGAGTCCCGACAATTAAGAACAAAAGAGCAGTCCCAGAAAAGATGCATGGTTGTTTCCTCCACATTATCAATACAGATCTCACAACTGTAAGATGGCAAGTGAAATGATTTTTGATGTAGCAGACTTCTTGTGTTCACTCTGTCATGTAAGAGGAACCATAAAATGATCTTGAATATGAGAATAGTTGAGTTTTCCAAAGCTTTCTGAAAAGCTCATTCGTAGGAGGTTGAGATATTAGACTCTTGTACATTTTTATTGAATGGTAGTTGAATCCACAAGGATATTGCCACCTGTCTTTGCTCTTTGATGGGTTTATAGCATGTATGATGGTTTGCATTTGTTGGAACTGCTGGTAAGCCTGAACAGATAGAGGTATGGGGAAACATTGTAAAGGGTCTGTGAAAGCACATATTCTCCCTTGGTGGTTTTCGTAATTCATGACAACATACATTGTCTCTTGGACTAACAATTTTACATAGTATATTTTAGTTATAGTCCATAGATAGCATTGGCTATAGGATTGTGAGGACAAGCCCCTTGTTGCAAGGAAAGGAATAGGATTTGCTCAAGCTTCAAGCAAGAAGACACTCCATTTTATATTTGAGAAATCACTTTGAGTCCATAGGAAAAATACTATTAAAAGGGGGTGAGGTATTATGATGAATTGGTTGCTCAAGTGCATAGAGGTAGCCACCAAAAATACTCAGTCATTCTCCCAAAAAAATATAATTATCCAAAGCAAAAGCAAAAAAAATCGGTACCACCAACAATTTCCACTCAACCCTACCGATTTTACACTTGATAGATCCTATGCCAAACCCTACTATCTCGGTACCACCAAAATTCCTATCAGTGCCACCGAGATTCAGTGACCAACTTTTTGTTGAGAAGATTCTAAGAATCGGAATTTCCGAGATTGGAATCACTCTCACCGATATTTGGAAACTATTCTAGGTCATCGTATCGGTACCAGCAAGATTTATATATTAGTCTCACCGAGAATTCAAAAGTTGCCACATTTAGTGCAACTCGGTACCATCGAGATTCATTTCGGTGTCACAGAGTTGGGCAATAATGTTGTAACGGTTGGATTTTGGGGGATGCCTATATATACCCCTCCACCTCCTCCCATTCGCAGAGGAATCACTCAGAACACACTTACACTTACCAGAACCATTTTTCTAAGAGAGAGCCACCTACTCATGTGTTGAGATCAAGAGATTCCATTCCAACCATTTGAACCTTGATTTCTAGCCTCCTCAAGTTGCTTTCCACAAGATCAATCTCTTCTACCCCTGCCAAATCTGAGAGAGAGTGGTTGAGTGTTGAGGAGACTATCTTTAGAAGCACAAGAGCAAGGAGTTCATCGTTCTACCACATATATTACCTTTTGGAGGGCGGTGCCTCCTATATTGGTTAGGTGTCGCCTCGGAGCCTCCTACTTCATGTTGTGGAGTTGAACAGAGATGTTTCTAAGGGCAAGAAGATCGCCTACTTCGTGAAGATCTACCATGAGTGAGGCTAGTCCTATGTGGACAGAAGCCATGGTGGAATAGACAAGGTCGCTTCTTCGTGGATCACTTGTGGGTGGAGCCCTCCGTGGACTCTCACAGCTGTTACCCTTCGTGGGTTGAAGTCTCCACTAACATGGGAATACGATAGCGCCACCTATCGGAACCATGCCAAAAATCGCCGCGTCAACTTCTTTGTGTTTGTTCTTCCTAAACTTTACTCCTTACTACATGTGCACAGTCTTTACTTTCCGCTGCCATATTTGTTGACTAGCATGTGTAGGGTGCACTAGACTTGTTAGAATCGCTAAAATCTGCCAACTATTAAATTGGGAAAAGGATAGGATTTAAATTTATGCTAGTAGTCTATTCACCCCCCCCCCCCACTAGACACCTCTGCTATCGATCCCACAATTGGTATCAGAGCAAGGTTTCCAAAACCTTGGTTTAATCACCATTGGAGGAAGATGGATGTGCCTAGTTTGGGGAATATTAGTTGTAGAGTGCTTATTCTTGATGGGGGGTATTTTACAAAATGGAAAGATAAAATGCTTGATATTTGATGAATTCCATTTGCGCAAGTATGTCAAATATCCCTATGAGCCACACATTAATCCTTTGCATCCTTCTCATGATGAAGAACTTGCTATGCTTGGTAATCTTAAAAATGTAAATCTAATCATTAGAGGACTGCCAATAAATATGCTTAATCAATTACATAATTTTGAGTGTCTCATACTTTGTGGAAGAACTTAGAGAAAAGATATCCCTACTATTCACTGAAAAATCTTGAGAACATTTTCCATAAATGCATTGCCTTTCACAAAATGAAGCCAACTGATCCTAATTATGATAAATGTCTATTTGAGCTTTGTGACCTCGTGTGTGCTAAAGGAGATGTCATTTCCATTAACAATGTCATTGTTGAAGCCATTCGCATGAATAAATATGAGCATTGTCATAGTCAAAATTCTGATGAAATTCTTGTTTCTTATGACAATGTGGAGCATGGCTACTACAATGAAGATGAAGAGTTTGACATCGAGTATGAGAAGACCATGAGGAACCCTGGTCTTATGGTGAACCTTAGAGACTACATGATCGGAGGAAAGGAGTGGGTACTTGACAGTGGATGCACCGATCACATGACCGGAGATAAAGACATGTTCCATGAGATCACACCAAACCGTGGACTCGAAGGTATGTGACCTTTGGAGACAACTCCAAGGGTAAGGTACTTGGTCTTGGTAAGGTGTCCATAGCTCATGATAGTTCCATTCAAAATATCATTCTTGTTGAATCCCTTGGATACAATCTTATTTTCGTATCTAGACTAGCAGATTTTGGATTCAATGTGCTATTTACGGAAGTTGACTGCCAAGTGTTTCGCCGCGATAACTATAACATGGTTTTTACTGGGTTTTGCAAAGGTGATCTATACATTGTTGATTTCATTAAAAAATCCAAACCCCGTACATGCCTTATTGCTAAATCTTCTAAAGGTGGGTTATGGCATAGAAGGTTAGGGCATGTAGGTATGCGTAACCTTGACAGGCTTATCAAAGGTGATCATATTCTTGGTGTTAGAGATATTATCTTTGACAAAGATAGACTTCGTCATGCTTTTAAAGTAGGAAAGCAAGTCAGTGGAAGTCATCCCATGAAGACCAACATGACTACAAGAAGGCCACTCGAGTTGCTTCACATGGATCTCTTTGGTCCCAATGCTTACAATAGCCTTGGTGGAAATTCTTATGGTTTAGTCATTGTTGTTGATTTTTCAAAATTTACGTGGGTATTCTTTCTTGATGATAAGTCACAGGTACAAAACATCTTCAAGAACTTCACTCAGAAAGCTCAAAATCAGTTTGAAGTGAAGATCAAGAAAGTTTAGAGAGACAACGGAACGGAGTTCAAGAACACTAATGTGGATACTTTTCTTGACGAACAAGGTATCCCACATGAGTTCTTGGCAACGTACACACCTCAACAAAATGGAATTTTTGAGAGAAGAACCGGACTCTCATAGAGATGACTAGAACGATGCTTGACGAATACAAGATGCCAAGACACTTTTGGGCAGAAGTCGTGGAAACAACTTGTCATGCCATAAACTGACTCTACTTACACAAGCTTCTTGGCAAAATGGCATATGAGCTACTCACTGGTAACAAACCCCAAGTTGGATACTTTCAAATATTCGGCTTTAAGTGCTACATTCTTGATAAGCATCATCGCACTAAATTTGCTCCTAAATCTCATGAAGGTTTCCTACTTTGTTACGGATCAAACTCTCACACTTACCATGCTACAACAGCTTCACTCGAAAGGTTGAAGAGATGTGAAGTTTGATGAATCTAATGGTTCGCAAGTCGAACAATTGCAAAATGATGTAGGAGATAAGGAACCTTCGGAAGCCATCCAAGATCTACCTATAGGCAAGATTCGTCCCATGGAAGTGAAGGAAAGTACTTCATCAACTCAAGTGGAAGCTCCTACTTCGCGTCAAGGCGAACCACAAAACGACATGGAGGCATCCACAAGCGGTACACGACATGATGAAGAACAGGAAGAAGTACATCGTGATGATCCACCTCAACCTTCCTCACCACCACCTCAAGGACATGACAACGTCAATGACAACGTGCAAGAAGATAATGATGAAGAAGCTCCACCATCCAACAAGAACAAGTTGTCATGAGTTCGAGCAGGATTGGACAAATATCATCCGCTGAATCAAATCTTCAGTGTTATACAAACCGGGAGAATAACACAGTCTAAATATCGTTTAGCTAACTTTTGCGAGCATTATTCATTTATCTCTTGCATTGAGCCTTTGAAGATAGAAGAAGCCCTTCAAGACCCGAATTGGGTGAATTCCATGCACGAAGAGCTACACAACTTTGAGAGGAATCAAGTGTGGACACTTGTTGAAAAGCCCGAAGACGAGCACAACACCATCGGTACAAGATGGGTGTTTCGGAACAAGCAAGATAAAGATGGACAAGTTGTACGCAACAAGGCGTGTCTCGTAGCCCAAGGATACACGCAAGTCGAAGGTATGGACTACGGTGAGAATTATGCCCCCGTTGCTAGACTTGAAGCCATTCACATTCTTCTTGCTTATGCCAATCACCATGATATTACTCTATATCAAATGGATATAAAAAGTGCTTTCTAAATGGTGAAATTGAGGAGGAGGTTTATGTCAAACAACCTCCCAGATTTGTGAACCCCAAGAAACCTAATCATGTTTACAAACTTTGTAAAGCTTTATATGGTCTTAAACAAGCCCCTAGAGATTGGCACAAAAGCCTAACGAAGTTTCTTATAGAAACGGGTTTTGAAATTGGTAAAAGTGAAAGCACATATGCTCCCTTGGTAATTTTGATAATTCATGACAACATACATTGCCTCTTGGACTAACACTTTTACCTAGATATTTCAGGTTTAGTCCATGAAGAGCTATGGCTTAAGGTTTATGTGGAGATGCCCCTGGATGCAAGAAAGGAATATTATTTGCTCAAGCTTCAAGCTAGAAGACTCTTTACAACAGGGTAGTCTTGTGTTATCTAACATTTTTTCCCAAGTGTACTTATATGTCAAGACGCTCAAGATTCTCAAGTAAGTATATGCATCATATCCTTGTTCGTGATGACCTATTGTTTATTGCACATGTTGTTTGCAAGAGGGAGTCTTGGACATGGAAGTATTTCATTCACATATGTTTGATGCATATAGCCAAGATCCATATGACTTGTCTTGTCATTCTACCTTGTGTGTGCCCATGCATTCCAAAGAAACTATCCTTTAAAGGGATTGCACACATTTAGGGGGAGCTTGTACTAGTCATATGTTTGTCAAAGTTGTCATATCCTTATGAGTATCTTTATTCGAAGCTTTGATTGTATGTTGCCATCAATTACCAAAAAGGGGGAGATTGAAACAACATATGCTCCCTTGGCGATTTTGATAATTCATGATAACATACATTGCCTCTTGGACTAACACTTTTACCTAGATATATTTCAGGTTTAGTCCATGAAGAGCTATGGCTTAAGGTTTATGTGGAGATGCCCCTAGATGCAAGAAATGAATTATATTGGCTCAAGCTTCAAGCTAGAAGACTCTTCATTTTATATTTGTGAGAAATCACTTTTTAGTCCATAGGAAATCTAATACTATTGAAAGGGGGTGAGGTAGTAAAATGAACTGATTGCTCAAATGCTCAAAGTTAGCCACCAAAACACTCAGTCATTTTTCCACATATCCACTCTGTCAAGTTCCACATTCACAAATTCGGTGTCACCAACATTGATACATCGGACCCACCAAGTTTGAACCTAAGACAGAACTCTAGCCATTCCCACCAAATCGGTGCAACCGAGTTTAGTGTGACCAACATTCTGTTGCCAAGATACACAAAACCAGAATATCCAAGTTTGAGTATCGGTGCCACCGAGTTTGTCCATCTGACCGTTAGTCACCTTCTCGGTGCCACCGAGTTCTATATATCGGTCTCACCAAGATTCAAAAGTTCACCACTTTAGTGCTAATCGGTACCACCGAGTTGTCCACTTTGGTGTCACCGAGTTTGCTCTTTTGTGTGTAACGGTTGGATTTTGGCTGCGGCCTATGTATACCCCTTCACCCACCTCTCATTCACAGGAGAAGCACTCAGAACACACACTTCATTTCCAGATCCATTTTTTGAGAGAGAACCACCTACTCATGTGTTGGGACCAAGATATTCCAATCCAATCATTTGAATCTTGATCTCTAGCCTCCCGAAACTGCTTTCCACCAAATCAACCTCTCCTACCCATGCATATTCTGTGAGAGAAAGATTTGTGTTGAGGAGACTATCTTTAGAAGTACAAGAGCAAGGAGTTCATTGATCTACCCCATCTATTACCTTTTGGAGGGTGGTGCCTCCTAGATTGGTTAGGTGTCGTTTGGGAGCCACCTACTTCATGTTGTGGAGTTGAACCAAGATGTTTGTAAGGGCAAGGAGATCACCTACTTCATTAAGATCTACCGTGAGTAAGGCTAGTCCTCCGTGGATGGAAGCCGTGGTGGGATAGACGAGGCCGCTTCTTTGTGGACCCTCTGTGGGTGGAGCCCTCCGTGGACTCTCGCAGTCATTACCCTTCGTGGGTTGAAGTCTCCACTAACATGGACGTACGATAGCGCCACCTATCGGAACCATGCCAACAATCGCCGTGTCAATCTCATGTGTTTGATCTTCCTTCCCTTCTCCTCTACTTTACACTTGCATGTTTTACTTCCCGCTGCTATACTCTTAGAACTGCTTGTGTAGGGTGCCTAGACTTGTTAAAACTACTAGATTTCTGCCCTCCTAGAAATTAGATTAGGCTAGAAATCTTATCTTGACAAGTAGTCTATTCACCCCCTCTAGACACGTCTTCTATCGATCCCTCAATTGGTATCAGAGCTTGGTCTCCAAAACCTTGGTTTAACAGCCATTGGAGGAAGATGAATGTGACTAGTACCCAGATCTTTAGTTGTAGAGTGTCTATTCTTGATGGGGAGTACTTTAGACAATGGAAAGACGAAATGCTTGACATATTCTATGAGTTCCATTTTCTCAAGTATATTGAATATACCTATGCGCCTCCCATTGACCCCATACATCCTTCTCATGATGATGAAGTTAACATGCTTGGCAACCTCAACACCATCAATCTTATTATTAGAGGTTTACCAAGAAACATGCTTAATCAGTTGCAAAACTTTGAGTGCGATCATACTTTGTGGAAAGACTAGGAAAGATATCCAAATTATTCCTTGAAAAAGCTTGATATCATTGTTAAAAAATACATTGCTTTCCATAAAATGAAGCCAACCAATCCAAACTTTGATAAATGCTTATTTGAGCTTCGTGACCTCATGCGTGCCAAAGGAAATGTCATTACCATCAACAACATCATTGTTGAAGCCATTCGAATGCATAAACTTGAATATTATAATAGTCAAATTTATGATGGAACATTTGTCTCTTACGAGGAAACTTCATCCGATGATGACTATGCGGAACGTGGCTACTACGATGATGATGAGGACTTCGACACCGAGTATGATAAGACCATGAAGAATCTCAGTCTTATGGCTAACCTTAAAGACTACACGACAGGTGGAAAAGAGTGGGTTCTCGACAGTGGGTGCACTCATCACATGACCGGAGATAAAGACACGTTCCATGAAATCATACCGAATCGTGGACCTCGAAGGTATGTAACTTTTGGAGACAATTCCAAAGGTAAGGTACTTGGTCTTGGAAAGGTGGTCATATCTCATGACAGTTCTATTTAAAATGTAATGCTAGTAGAATCTCTTGGCTACAATCTACTTTCCGTATCTAGACTAGCAGACTTCGATTTCGATGTGCTATTTACAAAAGTTGAATGCCAAGTGTTTTGTAGAGACAATCATAACATAGTCTTTACTGGTTTCCGTAGAGGTTATCTATACATTGTTGATTTCTCTAAGATTTCCGAACCCCGTACATGCCTTGTTGCAAAATCTTCTAAAGGTTGGTTATGGCATTGAAGTGTTGGACATGTTGGTATGCGTAATCTTGACAAACTTATTAAAGGTGTTCATATTCTTGGTGTTAAAGATGTTATATTTGACAAAGATAGACTTTGTAGTGCCTGTCAAGCAGGAAAACAGGTTGGAGGAAGTCATCCCGTGAAGAACATCATGACCACAAGAAGACCCCTCGAGCTGCTTCACATTTAGATTTATGTGGATGTTCTTTCTCAATGATAAGTTGCCGGTACAAATGATATTCAAGAACTTTGCTCGGAAAGCTCAAAATCAGTTTTAAGTGAAGATCAAGAAGGTTCGAAGCAACAACGGAACGGAGTTCAAGAATACTAATGTGGATACTTTTCTTGACGAAGAAGGTATCTCACATGACTTCTCCGCGATGTACACAGCTCAACAAAATGGAGTTGTTGAGAGGAAGAACCGGACACTCATAGAGATAGCGAGAACGATGCTTGACGAATACAAGACTCCAAGACACTTTCGGGCAGAAGCCGTGGAAACATCTTGCCATGCCGTAAACTGACTCTACCTGCACAAGCTTCTTGGTAAAATGACACACGAGCTACTCACCGGTAACAAACCCCAAGTTGGATACTTTCGATTATTCGGTTCTAAGTGTTATACTCTTGATAACCATCGTCGATCTAAATTTGCACCTAAATCTTATGAAGGTTTCCTTCTTAGTTACTGATCAAACTCTCACGCCTGCCGTGTCTACAACAACTTCACTCAAACAGTTGAAGAGACGATAGATGTGAAGTTTGATGATACTAACGGTTCGCACGTCGAACAATTGCCAATTGATATAGGAGATAAGGAACCTTCGGAAGCTACCAAAGATTTGTCCATTGGCAAGATTCGTCCCATGGAGGTGAAGGAAAGCACTTCATCAACTCAAGTGGAAGCTCCTACTTCGCGTGAAGGCGAACCGCAAAATACATGGAAGCATCCACAATCGGAACACGACAAGATGAAGAAGAGGAAGAAGTACATCGTGATGATCCACCTCAACCTTCCTCACCACCACCTCAAGGAGAAGATGACGCCAACGACAATGCTCAAGATGATGATGAAGAAGAAGAAGCTCCTCCACCAAACAAAGATAAGCTCTCAAGAGTTAGAGCAAGAGTGGACAAAGATCTTCCGCTGAAAGAAATCTACAGCGACATAAACAACGGGAGAATCACTCGCTCTAAATCTTGATTAGCTAACTTTTGTGAGATTTATTCTTTCATATCTAGCATTGAACCCTTGAAGGTAGAAGAAGCTCTCCAAGATCCAGATTGGGTCAATGCCATGCATGAAGAGCTACACAACTTCGAGAGGAACCAAGTTTGGACAATTGTTGAAAAACCAAAATGCAAGCAGAATATCATTGGTACAAGATGGGTGTTTCGGAACAAGCAAGATGAAGATGGACAAGTTGTACACAACAAAGCACGTCTCGTAGCCCAAGGATACACGACAGTCGAAGGTATGGACTATGGTGAGACTTATGCTCCTGTTGCTAGACTTCAAGCCATTCGTATTCTTCTAGCTTATGCCAATCAACATGATATAACTCTCTACCAGATGGATATTAAAATTGTCTTCCTCAATGAAGAAATTGAAGATGAAGTTTATGTTAAACAACCTCCTGGTTTTGTGAACCCTAAGAAACCTGATCATGTTTACAAACTTCGCAAAGCTTTATATGGCCTTAAACAAGCACCTGGAGCTTGGTACAAATGCCTAATGAAGTTATCATTCAAAAGGGATTTGAGATTATCAAAATTGATGCAACCTTATTCACTAAAAGAGTAAATGGTGAACTATTTGTTTGTCAAATATATGTGGATGATATTATCTTTGGTTCTACTAACCCACATTTTAGTGAAAGGTTTGGAAAGCTGATGTAAGAGAAGTACGAGATGTCCATGATGAGTGAACTGAAGTTCTTCCTTGGATTACAAATCAAATAGTCGAGAGAAGGTACGTTCATCTCTCAAACCAAGTACACCAAGGACTTGATCAAGTACTTCAACATGCAAGAATGCAAAGGTATGAGAACCCCCATGCCTACTACTGGACATCTTGACCTCACTAAGGATGATCCACCCGTTGATCAAAAGGTTTATCAATCAATGATATGATCAATGTTATATCTATGTGCCTCTCGTCCTGATATCATGTCGAGTGTTTGCATGTGTGCCGGCCATCAAGCAATACCTAAAGAATGTCATCTATTGGCAGTGAAAAAGATAGTGAGATGTCTTATACATACACCAAACTTTGGCATATGGTATCCCAAGGGATCTTCTTTTGATCTTGTTCGCTATTCCGACTAGGACTATGCTAGAGAAAGGTTGATAGAAAATCCACCTCTGAAAGTGCGTTATATCCACTAGACGGGGGGTCAATAGGCGATCTTTAGAATTTCATCGCTGAGGAAATTCCTCACTCATGAATAACGTGCAGCGGAAACAGCACGGGATTAGAGGTGCAAAGATTACAACAGCCGTTTTCTAGATGAAGATTAATAAAAATGTTTTGCACAGTACGCAGGCACAGAATAAGCAGGTGAAGATTAACTGGTATGAAGAATTTGAGGTTGAGGAAATTCAGAGAAAGTCTTCAGCAATTCTTCAAACAGTGACAATGACAGTCTTCAACATACAATATTGAGGAATTGAAAGAGTTGAAGAAATAGAACTCGTATCACGATGAAGACAATTGTTGATGACCCAGTTCCAACTGCTGTGAAAGTCATACGTCTGGTTTGGAGTGGCTTGGTATTGAAACCAAAGGACACACAATCCCAGGACACACAGTCCCTACCGTATTCTCCTTGATCTAAGGACACACAGTCCACGCCCAACACTCGTGGTAAGTCTTCAGGGCAGACTTCCAAACCCTCACAAACTCGGTCACCCGGTGATCCACAATTGACTGCTCGATTGCTCTAGACCATGACGCCTAACCGTCTGGAGGATGCACAGTCCTCAAAGGTAAAAGGCTTCAGTTCCACACAGGAAGAAATTCTTCAGTGATGTTCAATCACTTGGTTTTTAGTTTTTGGTTTGGTGTTTGGGGTATTTCCTCACTGATGATTTACTTTCGAAGACTCTGAGGATTTTGGGTTGCTCTAAATGACAAGTGTTAGTTTCTCACGGAGCAGCCAACCCGCTAGTGGCTGTGGGGGGCGGCTATTTATAGCATGTGAGCATCCCGACATGATTTGACATAAATACCCTTAAATATTATGATTGTTGGTGTGGATAAGATCGGTGAGGTGGCGCGAATCACGGCAACGGTCAGGACTCTCAACTGTGGGAGTCCTCATGTCTCTCATATTCCTCACTTGAGGCTTTTGTAGGATTAGGCTTGGGTTGAGCATCATGAGGAAATTCATTTCGTAGTGTTACCCCGACCCCCTTTAATAGTACGATGTTCCTATGACTCAATAGTGAAGAAAATGAAATAGAAAGAATAAATCTTCACGCTTCAAAGTATTCGAACTGATTTTCTTCAGGACACACCGAATTCCTCATCTTCGGTATCTTCATGAGGAATATCAATTTCATCGCAATTTCTTCGCGATCAAAAGCTTCAGCATAAGACCAATTTCTTCAACCGAAGATATACATTTTTAGGGGTCGATATTCATCGTATAACTCAAACTCCTCAGCGACTTATAGAGCCTGTGTACACTTATAAACACATTAGTTACTTAACCTATAAGTCTTCAAACCACCAAAATCACTAAGGGCACTAGATGCACTTACAATCTCCCCATTTTTGGTGGTTGATGACAATTAGGTTAAGTTTTCAACGGGGATAAAAATATAAAGTGTAAAAACTGAGCTTGAGGAATTTGAGATCAACATACTTAGAGACTCCCCATGAACATGTGCATACTTTGAGGAATTTGCTTTTCACAGCAAATGCACATTGATGATTTATATCATGGAGATCTCCCCCTCTATCTTGTAAATCATGCATACATTTGACATATAAAATGAGGAACTTGAGAATGCATGATGAGAAATGGTATCTGACGAATTTCATCATGTGTGCATTAATATTTTGAGGAACAAGCATGCGAAGAAAAACGTTCGAAAGCTTCAGAGTACCATCGGGCTTAAGTTACAACTCATTACATAAAACACTTCAGAAGAACCAAGAGTTTGTAACTTAATAAAGTTCGTAAGCCCCAAAATATATCCCGCGTGAAGACTAACTCGGATTTCTCCCCCTTTGTCATCAAGTGACGAAAAGGGACAAAACCGAGGACTAACGCCCCATGAAGACTTTCACTTCTTGGCTGATGAAGAAGCATGAGGATTCCTGGCGACGGGATTCTTCCTTGGTCCAGTTGCAGTGTCTTCTGGTTCTTCATCACACTCTGCAGTGCGGAATGAAGAAAAAGAATTGTCCTCAAGGTCAGGAACTGGAATTGGCTTGAATTTCTTCTTGGGAGGACACGACCAGTCAAAGTCCTCAGTAAACTCCAATTCCTCAAGTTCCTCTTGAGTCTTCAGATGAGCCAAGGTGGCCTAGGTACGATCAAACACCTCATGAAGATAATAATGATTTTTCCTCACTGCATTCTGAGTCGCGTTGAGGGTTTTCACAATGGCGTTGAATTGACGTTTTACCCATTTATGATTGCGATCGACCTTCTGATAAAGACCAAGGAGTAGCTCTCTATTATTCATCACTCTTGGGGCAACAGGGCTTGGCGGATCTTGGGTAGCAGTGTCATCATATGAAGAATATGACTCTGCTTCGTGAAACTGGCTATCAACAGGTTCATATGTCTTCTTGATGATTCTGATGGGCGGCAGATATCCGATGTGATTAAGAAAGTCAGCATGGTAGTTGATGCCTAACCTAACTATGATGAATCTCATAATCCATGGAGCATAAATCTTCATGTTGAAAGGCGACAGAGCATTATCACCCAAAGTCCTCAGGAAGAAGTCATGAAGGTTTATTGGTATGCCATGGATGATATTGAAGAGTATATTCTTCATGACGCCTACGACATCTTCTTCATCATCATGGCCTTTGATTGGAGCGATGACATTGGCCAGGATTTTGTAGACAGTTTGTGGTTCATACTTCAAGTCTTGAACCAGAAAGCAAGTCCTTGGAGGTTGGTCCTTGGCTAAAGGCTTCATGAGGACTTCCATCAGTCTGTTGGGCAGCTCCCGTTCACCATACATTAGCACCGCATTTTCTGAGGGAATTGAGACTGGAAGCGCACGAAGCAATTCAGTGACAGACGCTTTGTAGTGCGTGTGCTGAGTCATCCAGTCCAACACCCAAGTGTTGACATCCTTCGGGTCTCCAGAGATATGCAAAGTGGAGTAGAACTGAAGAATTATGTCACTGTTCTAGTCACCAATGTCAGTGCAGAGAGGCAGTAGTCCAGCTTCGTGAAGAACATTGAGGACTAGTGTGAAGCAAGGAATTTCTTCCATGTCAACGTGAGGAATATGCTTGTGCTGAAATATTGTGTTCCTCCCACAGAGCACAGAGGCATAGTAGTTAAGTTGAGTCCTCGTCCAGAATTTCCGGTGCCTGATGTGAAGCTTATCATACGAATTTGCGCCTGTGAAGTACATCTGTTCTTCATAGAATGCTTCCTTTTGAAAGTTTGGCCTCCTCGAAAAAGGTTGATTTTGCTGCGGTTGAAGATTATGTTGCTGTTCTTGAGGAGGAGCTACTATCATTGTTGTTTCTGTGTTGACCACAACAATAGCAGTTTCGGTGTTAGGGGCAGGAGCATTTTCTTCATTCTGACCTTTTTCTTCAGGTTGAGGATTTTCCTCAGCTTGAGGAATTAGCTTGGAGGAGGAGGAAGTTGTAGCATGGGTGGCTGCATTATCTTCAGCTGTTGCAGCTGATCTTTGAGCAGATTCTTCACATACGGTCTTCCCATTAGATCCTGTGAGGATTTATGTTGCAGCAGGAGTAGGAGGGATTTGGGTAGACCTTGGTGAGTGATGAGTCTCTTCCCAGAAATCATCACGAATAACTAGAGTGGTGCAATAAATATCATCAGAGGTCTTTTGAGGAATGGAGGGTTGAGGAATGTCATCAATTTGAATTTCCTCATCCATGATTTCTTCACCTTCAGCATCTTCCATTTCCTCATCTTCTTCAGGAATGACATAGTCAATTCCGAAGGGAACCAGTGAGTAGGATGGAGCTACATTTAGAGGCGTAGTATCCACTAGGGCAGTTGAATACTCTGTCTGAGTGACCTTTGGGCGCTTGGCCTCTAAGGATTCTGAGGTCATTGAAGCTTTTCTTTTCTTTGCTTCTTTCTCAGCAGCTTTGGTCTTCTTCACGTCTGATGCAGACGAATCATCTTCTTCACCTTTGAGGGTTGAGGTGAAGACATTGTTACTTCAGGAGCTGATGCACACACAGTCCTGACAGTTTCCTCAGGTGAAGCATTTTCTACAGCTGGAACATTTTCTTCAGCTGGAGCAGTTCATCTGCTGGAGTATCTTGAGGAATTTCCTCAGCAGCAGGTTCATAAGCTTCATCTTCTTCGGTCAGCTGAACTGAATAGCTAGACTCAGGTAGCTTTTGCTGCACAGGAGGAGCAGCTTTCTTGTTGTATTCATCAACTGCATCAGTTGCAAACTTGATGAAATTCACCTTGAGAGTTTGACGATCAGATAGGCTCGTGTACTTGTGTGTCAAGGTCTTTAGTTCAGCCTGGGGTGAAACAAGAGCTTCAGGCATCAGATTGAGGAGATTCTGCTTGAGGAATTTCTCCTTCTTCAGTTTCGCAGCCTTTGCTTGCTTGGCTTGCTGTTCTTTCATTTTGCCTCATTGGTGAATGTGGCAACCATGTGGCTGAGACCACGCGAAGCTTCAATTCATCAATGGGAGTGTTTGGATTTTCATACCAGACATTGATGAAATCCAGCAGAACCTTGGGGTCCATGGCAAGAGGAACAGAGCTGCCTGAGGCTTGTGCAACTCATTCATGCTTGTTTCTGATGATTGCTTGAAGAGTTTCATCATCGAATTCCTCACTTCCTTCTCATGCAGAAGGAATGTTGATGACTTTGCTTGGACTGGGCCTGATGCCTCTTCCAGCACTCATTTTAGTATTCAAAAGAGTTGGTGAAGACTTTGTAGTAGAGCTCGTGGCAGATGGCACAGAGGAGCTGGAATGAGCAGGCCGATGCTTAACTCTCTGCTTTTGTTCAGGCTGTAAGGACTGTGGTGTTGTTGAAGGTTTGGCACTGGTTCAGCCTTCTGAGGCAATTGCTCTTGTGGCACTGAGGCCTTTGGTTTCTTTGGCACAGCCTTCTTCTAAGGAATAGTTGTACCAGATGCTTCAGCAGCTGAGGATGTGGCGGTAGTGGCGGCAGCAACAGAGTCCTCATTGAATTTCTTCACCGCAGCTTATGCTTTCCTCTGAAGCTTAGACAGATGTTTGTCTTTCTCCTCTAGGTAATCCTCAATTGTCTCAACACTTGAGGGATGTCCAGCTTGTTGATTACCGAGAGGAGGCCTCTTGCATGGTGGCTTGAGGGTGAATTTCTTCGCATACTTTGGAGTTACATAGCGATATTCCTTCCACTCCTTAGTCCACCTGTGTTCGATTTTCTGAAGCCTTATCTTTCGCTTCAGCATGGTTTCTTTGCCATATATTTCCTCATCACGTGTGCAGTAGTCAACGTATATTTCTTCAGGAATATCAACTCCAGTGTTTTGTTCAAGTTTCTTTCCTCCTTTTTGCTTTTTGTCATCTTCCATTTTCTTCAACTGATGCTTTTGCTGATGAATTTGCACTCTTGAAGATTCTGATGACATTGGTAAAGTTTCTTCGAGGAACGCTGCAAATGAGTTAAGTTGATGAGAACCTAGTGATTCATCAGCTGACATTTTGTACCTGTGAACAGAGTATGGGTGCGAAGAATTGGGAGAGGTCATATGCGTTCTCAGATTTGAAGAAATTGAAGATTTTTAGAAGTTGAGGAATTTGACGAGTGGGTTGAGGAATTTTACTAAGCATTCTGATCTTGGGTTCCAGAGTTGTGCAAATTCTAGAATTTACACAATTGAGGAATCTCATGAAGAATTCGAGTGGCTTAGTGAAATTCATCAAGTGTTTGAGGAATGAGTGTGCGAGGCCGACAGACACTGAGGAAAAATAGTTTTCGCGAATTTAAAGTGAAATAGTAGATCAACAGAGGTAGTAAAATAAGATTTTAATTACCCTGAGCGAATAACACGAAGAACAGAAGCAGTAAAAGTGAGAAGCTCTTCGGTTCAGATCTTCTACGCCCTAACTTGGCAGCAGAACACAGCTACGGCGGTGGTGGAGGAAGAGATTCCACTTCCGGCGTGAGTTCGGCGACGGCAAGGGTGAGGCAGTGAAGTTGTTCCTCACCGGGGACGAGATTGCTAGCGGTGGCGCTAGGTTTGAGCTCGAGCGGAGAGATGACGAGAGGACGAAGGGTTTTAACTGAGGGGGGTAAGGACCTATTTATAGCTCAGGTGAAAAACTGTTCGAGCGAATCTTTCAGACCGAACTGCCCTTGCCTGTTCATCTTCGCACGACACGTGGATCCCACAATTGAAGTGGTGGAGATCGTGCTTATCCGAGCATGGGAAGTGGGTTCAGTTACTGTGTAACGACATAAAATTCATTTTTGAATATTTGAGGATTTCGTTGCAAAATCATGAGCTGACAATGACACAGTGAGGATTTTGAACAAGTTTCAAGTAGAACGCATATGAAGAATTGAATAGACTGGGCTGAGTATAGCATAGAGGGGAGTCGGGTCCGATCACATTCACTTAGATGAAATATCAAATTGAAGACAGAGCTATAAGTGAATGTTGTTGAGGACATTGAAATCTCAGTCTATATATATATATATATGCAAATGAAAATCATCAAACGTTTTGATGATTTTGAAGATTTTGAGAATCTTGAGGATTTTGTGACAAATCGTCAGGTTGACGAATTTCAACTTTGAAGAAAAACAGCTTGAAGAGTTTCAAAGTTGGGTGGTGGTGTGACCCATCGTATAAGAATGATGATTTCACGCGCCGCGTACAATTGTCGTCAGGCCGTGAGAACCAAATTCTTCATTAATTTCCTCACACTAAGAGTGATATTCTTCATTGATTGAAGAAAATCGATTCTTCGTGTGTTGCACATCTAAGTCATCAATTTTGCATAAGTGTTAGGATGTGTGCATGTTTTCACAAACATTTGAAGACTCTAAGATATTTAGCTCACACCTCAACTTGCAAAACCTTTTCTCATCCAAGGGCTTAGTGAAAATATCTGCTAGTTGATCGTCAGTCTTCACATGGTCGATGATGATATTGCCCTTGAGGACATGGTCCCTAAGAAAATGATAACGAATCTGGATGTGCTTAGTCTTCGAGTGTTGTATTGGGTTGTATGCGATCTTGATTGCACTCTCATTGTCGCAGTAGAGAGGCACATTCTTCATGTTGATGATGTAGTCCTTGAGGGTTTGCTTCATCCATAGCAACTGAGCACAGCAGGATCCAGCAGCAATGTACTCAGCTTCGGCAGTGGAGAGAAAAACACAGTTCTGCTTCTTTGAGGACCATCAGACTAATGATCTTCCGAGGAAATGACAAGTGCCAGAAGTTGACTTGCGATCCACACGGTCACCAGCATAGTCAGAATCAGAATATCCCATGAGATGAAGATTTGAGCCCTTGGGGTACCATAATCCTAGTGTTGGTGTGTGAGCTAAGTATCGAAGAATATGCTTCACAACCTTATGGTGTGATTCCTTCGGTTTTGCTTGAAAACGAGCACACATGCAAACACTAAGCATTATATCTGGCCTAGATGCACATAGATACAATAAAGAGCCAATCATCGAGTGGTATACCTACTGATCGAAATCTTTACCATTTTCGTCGGTGTAGAGGTGGCCGTTGGTAGGCATGGGAGTCTTGGCGCCTTTGCATTCATGCATGTCGAATTTCTTCAGAACTTCCTTGAGGTATTTCTCCTGTGATATGAAGATGACATTGCGTTGTTGACGAATTTGAAGAGCTAAGAAGAATTTCAACTCCCCCATCATAGACATATGATATTCTTCACTCATCATGTAAGCACATTCATCACTATAACGTTTTTCAGTACAACCAAATATGATGTCATCGACATATATTTGGCATACAAATAATTCATTGTCATAGGATTTTGTGAAAAGAGTTGGATCGATTGAACCAGATTTGAAGCCTTTCTTCATGAGGAATTCCTTCAATGTATCATACCACGCCTGAGGGGCTTGCTTAAGGCCATAGAGTGCCTTTTTGAGTCTGAAGACTTTGTGTGGATTCTTAGGATCCTCAAAACCTGGGGGCTGAGCAACATATACTTCTTCCTCAAGCTTACCATTGAGGAATGCACTTTTCACATCCATTTGATATAAAGTAATTTTATGATGATTAGCATAAGCAAGTAAAATTCGAATAGCTTCAAGTCTAGCAACAGGTGCAAAAGTTTCATCGAAATCAATTCCTTCAACCTGTGTGTAGCCTTGGGCTACAAGTCGTGCCTTATTCCTCACCACTTGACCATCCTCATCTTGCTTGTTTTGGAAAATCCACTTGGTGCCGATGATATTGTGCTTGCGAGGATCTGGTCATTTGATGAGTTCCCACACGTCATTTAGCTTGAATTGAAGAAGTTCATCTTGCATGGCTTGAATCCACTCAGGTTCCATGAAAGCTTCAGCAACTTTTGAGGGTTCTGTGATAGACAAAAAGAGGAATGCCCACAAAAGTTAACTAAGTGTGAAGCTTTTGAGCGAGTGAGAGGACCCGACACGTTGATGTCATCGAGGATTTTGTCAAGTTCTACTTCATTTGCAATCCTCGGATGAGCTGGTTGAGGATTTTGTCTCGGCTGAGCAATTTGCTCTGGAGCAATTTCCTCAGGAGCACCTTCTTGAACTTCTTTCGTGCAGGGGACGATTTCTTCAGCAATTTCCCCAGTAGGAACGATGTCTTCAGTAGCTTTGAACTTGATTACTTCCTCAGGAGATAATTTACCTGGCACAGGAGGCAATTGCTCTCTTTGCGAGCCATTAGTTTCATCGAACCGCACATCTACAGTTTCAACAACCTTGTTTATATGGGTGTTGAAGACTCTGTACGTTTGCGAATCCTTTCCGTAACCAAGCATAAAACCCCCATGTGCTTTAGGTGCAAATTTTGAGCTATGGTGAGGATCTCTAATCTAGCATCTTGCACCGAAGACTTTGAAATAACTTACATTGGGTTTCTTGTCAATGAGGAGTTCATATGAGGTTTTCTTGAGAAATTTGTGAAGATATACCATGTTGATGATGTGGCAAGCAGTGTTGATTGCTTCAGGCCAGAAACGACGAGGAGTCTGATATTCTTCAAGCATAGTTTGTGCCATTTCAACCAAGGTCCTGTTCTTTCTTTTAACGACGCCATTCTGTTGAGAAGTATAAGGAGCAGATAATTCGTGAGTAATACCAAGTTCATGAAGATAATCATCAAGACCGGTGTTTTTCAATTCTGTCCCATTATCACTCCTGATGTGTTTGATCTTGACGCCGAAGTTTGTCGAGGCCCTTGAGGAAAATCGTTTGAAGACTTCCCGCACTTTAGTTTTATACAGAATGATATGCACCCAAGTATATCTAGAATAATCATCAGCTATGACAAAGCCATATAAAGATGCTGCATTTGTTAGAGTAGCATAATGAGTAGGTCCAAATAAATCCATGTGAAGCAATTAAAACAGATGAGTAGTAGTCATGATGGTCTTCGAGGTGTGTTTGGATCTGGTCATTTTTTTCAGACTCACAAGCACCGCAGAGGTGGTCCTTGAGGAATTTGACTGATTCGATGCCAATGACATGCTTTTTCTTCGCCAGCGTGTGCAAGTTCCTCATGCCTGCATGACCAAGTCTTCGATGCCATAGCCAGCCTTCTTAGGTTTTTGCTAGTAAGCATGTGGCTGGTTGAGGACCTATGGAACAATCAAAAATGTACAAATCTCCTCTCCTAACACCTTAGAAGACTTTGGATCTATCAGATTCCATGATGACTACGCATCCATATTTTCCAAAGATAACAACCATATCAAGATCAAAAAGCATTGAGACTGACATGAGGTTAAACCCAAGGTATTCAACAAGCATCACTTTGTCCATGTGCCTGTCCTTGGAAATAGCCACTTTGCCAAGTTCCAGTACCTTGCTTTTACCTTTGTCAGCATATGTGATTTGCTTCAGTGGTGATGGAGTCAATGGCATATTCATGAGCAAGCTTTTATAACCAGTCATGTGGTGTGTGCAGCCACTATCAAGAACCCACTCAGTGCTCTTGGGTTTGTCATCCTACAGATGAATTAGTGTAGCTTACCATCTCATATGCTTCACACATGAAGAATATGATATCAATTTCATCAGACGGGAATTTCATCATAAACTGTAAATTTGAGGACGTGTGAAATGTTATCATTTCATCAATTTTAGCTTGCGTCCAAACAAGCATTTTCCTCGGGTCTCCACCAAATTCTTCAGATGATAATTTTCATCTGGAGACCTGACTTGCAGAAGTGATTAGTTCAATTTCTTCACCACCCACATCTGAAGGGGTCGCAAAGAGTTCATCATCCTGAGAGCACCATATGAGAAAGGGGGCATTGAATCTAATGCACTTCTCTTCACAGTAGGGGGGTTAGAGTATTCAAATGATAGGCAGAGAAGTTCTTTGAGGATTTATAAACATAATGATTTGAGGTATAATGATCATATTCATATCCCTTGTAATTTCCCTGCATATCAGAAGCATTAGCACGAGTACGAGCATAGTTTTGGCCAGTTGAAGATTTTGATCCTCTTGAAGACTTTGGTCCACCTGAGGAATTTGATCTGGGGTTCAGGTTCTTCACATGTGGTGTCATGAGGACATTTACGTGAAGATTTTCCAAGCAACTTTTGGGGACCCAGATTTTCCTCAGGGGTGGTCCATTCCTGCAGTTAGTTCCAACATATCGAGCAAATACTTCACCAGATTGATTTTTGAAAAGTTTATAGTTGGAGTCAAATGACTCATCTAAGGAATAGGATAATGCACATGCAAAGCATGTTAGATTGGATGGATCAATAGGAGGTCCTTTAGCAGCAACCCATGAGGTTTTCGGATACTGCTCAGGTTTCCAATATGATCCATCAGCATTCAGTTTCCTTTCAAAGGCAATTCCTTCTTTCCTCGGGTTCCTGTTCACTATCTGCTTTTTGAGCACATCGCAAAGGGTTTGATGCCCTTTGAGACTTTTGTACATGCCTGTCACATACAATTCCTTCAGCTCTGCATTTTCGTGAGTACCATTTGTGGTTTCCTCAAGTAAGGAATTTGATACCACATGAGGAGTTGAAGAAATTCTAGCAATTGAAGCATTTGATGGTTCTGGTGAAGAATTGGCAGTTTCACGCTCGATGCATTTGAGACATGGTGGAGTGAATTCAACCTGAGCGGCACTAATCTGTTGAGCAAGTAATGAATCATTTTCCATTTGAAGATCATCATGAGACATCTTCAGCTTCTCAAGATCAAGTTTCCTTTGAAGAAATTCATAGGAAAGTTTCTCATGATCAGCCAAGATTGTGCCATAATATCTTGAAGACTGTCAAATCTGGAATGAAGACTGTTCACATCTTCAGTGACGATTTGGGTATGATTCATTTCATCATTCAATAGGTCATCGCTTCTGTCTAGCAGTTTTTGAAGCTTTTCAATGGCACTTTGTTGCTTAGTTGCAATGTTGGCAAGTTTACTGTAACTGGTTTTTTTATAATCATTAGGTTCACATTCACTTGAATCAGAGGAGGAAGAGTCATTTGGTACCTTTGAACCTTTTTCCATGAAGCAATAGGTTGGAGCGAAGTCATCAGCATAGTCATCAGTGTAGATAGCGTTGTCATTTTCTTCAAGGTTGAAGATTGACTTGCTCATGAATGTGGTAGCCAGTGCAAGACTTGCCACACTAGACTCTGAGTCTTCTTCTGAACCTTCCTATTCATCACATTCCTTAGATTCTTCCTCAGAATCCATTTCCTTTCCAATGAGTTCCCGAGCCTTTCTGAAACTAGTCTTATTGTGCGATGAGGACTTTGAGGATGAGGATTTTGAAGATTTCTTCTTTTTCTTCGAGTCATCAGAACTTTTATCCTTGTATTTCTTCTTCTTTGATTCCTTCATCCAGCGAGGACAATCGGCAATATAGTGACCTGGTTTCTCGCATTTGTGACAGGTTCTTTTCTTGTAGTCCTCAAATGAAGATTCTGATTTCCTCATATCTCTTCTTGAAGATTTACCAAACTTGCCACGCCTTGTAAACTTCTGGAATTTCCTCACGAGCATTGCAAGCTCCTCTCCAAGTTCTTCAGGATCACCAATGCTGCAATCTGAGTCTTCTTCTTCAGATGAGAAAATTGCTTTGGCCTTCAGCGCACGAGGTCTAGAGTAGCTTGGTCCATACAGATCTCTCTTTTCTTCCTATTGGAATTCATGAGTATTGAGTCTTTCGAGTATATCAGCAGGATCAAGCATCTTATAGTCTGCTCTTTCTTGAATCACCAGAACCAGTGCATCACATGATGAATCCAAGATCTTAGCAGTTTCTTCACAACTTCATGGTCAGTAATGTCTCGAGCTCCGAGTGCTTGTAGTTCATTTGAGATGTCATTGAGGCAATCAAAGGTATCTTGGCAGCTTTCATTGTCAAGCCTCTTGAAGCGATTGAAGAGATTGTGAAGAACATCAACACGAGACTCACGCTAAGTTGAAATTCCTTCATTAACTTTGGATAGCCTATCCTAGATAAGCTTTGTAGTGCCCAAAGCACTCACTCTGCCATACTGGCCTTTACTCAGATGGCCAAAAATGATATTCTTCGCTTGAGAATCAAGTTGCTTGAATTTCTTCACATCAGCGGCAGAGACAGTAGCAGCGATGGAGGGAAGGCCATGTTCTACAATGTACCAGAGATCATTGTCAATAAATTGAAGATGCATCTGCATCTTGGTCTTCACATCAGCGGCAGAGACAGTAGCAGCGATGGAGGGAATGCCATGTTCGACAATGTACCAGAGATCATTGTCAATAAATTGAAGATGCATCTGCATTCTTTCCTTCGAAGGTAGGACATCTTCCAGTAACCTTGATCATACCTGCAGTCGACATAACTAAAACTCCAGGTGGTTAAACCAAAATCACACAGAACAAGGGATACCTTGCTCTGATACCAATTGAAAGTGCGTTATATCGACTAGAGGGGATGAATAGGAGATTTTTAAAATTTCATCGCTTAGGAAATTCCTCAGTGATGAATAACGTGCAGCGGAAACAGCATAGGATCAGAGGTGCAAAGATTACAACAGCCGTTTTCTAGATGAAGATTAAGAAAAACGTTTTGCACAGTACGCACGCACAGAACAAGCATATGAAGATTAAATGGTATGAAGAATTTGAGGTTGAGGAAATTCAGAGAAAGTCTTCAGCAATTCTTCAAACAGTGACAATGAAAGTCTTAAACATACAATATTGAGAAATTGAAAGAGTTGAAGAAATAGAACCCGTATCGCGATGAAGACAGTTGTTGATGACCCCGTTCCAACTATTGCGACAGTCGTACGTCTCGTTTGGAGCGGCTTGGTATTGAAACCAAAGGACACACAGTCCCTACTGTATTCTCCTTGAGCTAAGAACACACACAGTCCTTGCCCAGCACTCGTGGTAAGTCTTCAGAGCAGACTTCCAAACCCTCACAAACTCGGTCACCCGGCGATCCACAATTGACTGTTGGATTGCTCTAGACCATGATGCCTAACCATCTGAAGGATGCACAGTCCTCAAAGGTAAAAGGCTTCAGTTCCACACAGGAACAAATTCTTCAGTGATGCTCAAATCAGTTGGTTTTTGGTTTGTGGTTTGGTGTTTGGGGTATTTCCTCACTGATGATTTACTCTCGAAGAATCTCAGGATTTTGGGTTGCTCTAAATGACAAGTGTCAGTTTCTCACGGAGCAGCCAACCCGCTAGTGGTTGTAGGGGGGCGCTATTTATAGCCTGGGAGCATCCCGACATGATTTGACATAAATGCCCTTAAATATTATGACAGTTGGTGTGGATAATATCGGTGAGGTGGCGCGAATCGCGGCAACGTTCGGGACTCTCAACTGTGAGAGTCCTCATGTCTCTCATATTCCTCACTTGAGGCTTTTGTAGGATTAGGCTTGGGTTGAGCATCATGAGGAAATTCATTATGTAGTGTTACCTCGAGCCCTTTAACAGTACGGTATTCCTATGACTCAAGAGTTAAGAAAATGAAACAGAAAGAATAAATCTTCACGCTTCAAAGTCTTCGAACTGATTTTCTTCAGGACACACCGAATTCCTCATTTTCAGTATCTTCATGAGGAATATCAATTTCATTGTAATTTCTTCGCGATCAAAAGCTTCAGCAAAAGATCAATTTCTTCACCCGAAGATATACATTTTTAGGGGTCGATATTCATCGTATAACTCAAACTCCTCAACGACTTATAGAGCCTGTGTACACTTGTAAACACATTAGTTACTTAACCTATAAGTCTTCAAACCACCAAAATCACTAAGGGCACTAGATGCACTTCAACCTCGGGTACATGTCAATTTCTTGGGAGATCTCTTGTCTCTTGGACATCCAAGAAACAAAACTCGGTATCCTTAGCAATTGCCGAAGTTGAATACATTGCCGCTGGATCATGATGTACTCAATTACTATGGATGTCTCAACCGCATAATGATTATGGCTTTCATGTTAGAAAAGTCCCATTACAACAATGAAAGTGCTATTAAGATTGCATATAATGTTGTGCAACATTCTAGAACTAAGCACATCCAAGTGCGACATCACTTCATTCGTGATCATGTTGCCGAAGGAGATATTGATCTCATGCATGTTCATACTAATAAACAATTGGCTGATATTTTCACCAAACCACTTGATGAGAAAGTGTTCTATCATTTGAGGAGTGAGTTGAACATCATTCATGCTTCAAACTTGAGCTAGACTCACTCGGATGCATGCAATGGCATGAGCTTAACTGACTATTCCTTGATGCCGTTGATATGACCATCTTATGTCTTGGAAACTATGCTCCCTTGTATTGTATCTAACCTTTTGTAGGTACTTGGATGAAATACACTCCACAAGATTGCAACCAACTCCAAACAAAAGCAATCTTGACATGACCAAGTATCAACAACCTAATATTTCGAAGATGAAGGAAGAAGACAACAAAATCATATCCTTCACAACACTATGATTATGAATTTCACTCATGTCATTTGGATATATTATGTTCTTCCTTGCATGACTAACCATTGTAGGTGAAAAGTGAACCAAAACGACATGGATTTCTCCCAACACAAGATGATCTTCATCAACCTTGAGAATCCACAACAAGTTCACCTACATGCTACGTCAACAACGTCATTCGAAGGTATGTACTCATATCCTTGATAAAGCTCTACACCAATTAATGAAGTAAAGCAACTCAAGTGATATGAAGACATCGAAATGCTTAATCGAAAAATGGTAACCCCATTTCGCGCTTAACGATGAGTATGACCTATGATCAAGCATCCTTGCTTGACTCCTCAAGTCAAATACTCTAATATAGGTGACCTAGTCACCGCCCCACATCTAGCTGGAGAATATCGTATGGTTCACATTTGATCTTTCACATTCTTAGAACCATCCCTCCCTCATCTATATGTGAGTATTTTCAAAAGAAAAATAAATTGTAGTCTTCTTTTTGTTTTTTTTAACTGTCTCAGTTGGAATTATCATTCTTTTTACACTGGAATTTTGAAACAATACTCTCGAAACACCTGGTTTCTGTTAAAGAGTTGACTATCATTGCAACTCGGTTTCACCGGATTGGGAAACTCAGTGCAACCGACTTCTCCCATAGGCCCAAATATTAATCTCAGTTCTACCGACTCATTATGCCTCGCTGACTCCGATTTTCTGACTTTGTTGCTCAAATAAATTTTTTCCAGACTATTGTCTTAGGGGGAGACAACTTCTCTAGGGGAGAAAAATCTGAGTGATCCCATGCAATATAAGAGGGAGAATTATCAAGGATCCCTACCAGAGGGGGACATCATTCAAGGACCTCTTATCCATACCTAAGGGGGAGAAAATTCGATGAGCCCTACAAAATATCTAAGGGGGAGAAACCTAAATTCAAGGAACCCTTACAAAAGAAAGAAGTATCCAGGATCCCTATCTCTCAATGAGCCCTTACCATGTGCCTTTCTTTTTGGTAATTATGCCAAAGGGGGGGGGGGAATATCATCAAAGCTTACATTCAATGAACCTACTTATAGGGGAGACATATCATCAAGAAGCTTATACAAAAAGAGGTAGAAACAACATTAGGGGGAGATACTTGTATCCAACCTTACACATTAAGGGGGAGAGAAATAAACATGGCTTTATTGGTTTGGATTTATTTTCCGTGTCTACTCCCAATATCTACATGCTATGATTCAGGGGGAGAGGAAACTTTACATATTTATCTTTAGGGGAGAAAAATTCTTGTTCCTTGGAGACATATTCTTTCATCAAATCATATCTTCAATATGTCTTCAATTTATTGGTATCTTTGAAGTTCTTTGCATATTTACAACAGGGTACTCTTGTGTTATCTAACATTTGTTTTCCCAAGTGTACTTCTATGTCAAGACGCTCAAGATTCTCACGTAAGTATATGCATCATATCCTTGTTCATGATGACCTCTTGTTTCTTGCACATATTGTTTGCAAGAGGGAGTCTTGAATATGGAAGTCCTTCATTCACATATGTTTGATGCATATAGCCAAGATCCATATGACTTCTCTTGTCCTTCTACCTTGTGTGTGCCCATGCATTCCAAAGCAACTATCCTTTAAAGGGATTGTACACATTTAGGGGGAGCCTGTACTAGTCATATGTTTGTCAAAGCTGTCATATCCTTATGAGTATCTTTATTTGAAGCTTTGATTGTATGTTGTCATCAATTACCAAAAAGGGGAGATTGAAAGAACATATGCTCCCTTGGTGATTTTGATAATTCATGATAACATACATTGCATCTTGGACTAACACTTTTACCTAGATATTTTAGGTTTAGTCCATGAAGAGCTATGGCTTAAGGTTTATGTGGAGATGCCCCTAGATGCAAGAAATGGATAATATTGGCTCAAGCTTCAAGCTGGAAGACTCTTCATTTTATATTTATGAGAAATCACATTTGAGTCCATAGGAAAGGCAATACTATTAAAAGGGGGTGAGGTAGTAAAATGAATTGATTGCTCAAATGCTCAAAGTTAGCCACCGAAACACTCAGTCATTTTTTCCACATATCCACTCTGTCAAGTTCCACATTCACAAATTAGCCGTCACCAACATTGCCACATCGAACCCACCGAATTTGAACGTAAGACAGAACCCTAGTGAGTCCCACCAAATCGGTGCAACCGAAAGTGCATCGGTGCTACCAAGTTCAGTGTGACCAACATTTTGTTGCCAAGATACACAAAATCGAAATTTCCGAGTTTGAGTATCGGTGCCACCAAGTTTGGCCATCTGACCATTAGTCAACTTCTCGGTGCCACCGAGTTCTATATATCGGTCACACCGAGATTCAAAAGTTCACCACTTTAGTGCTAATCGGTACCACCGAGTTGTCCACTTCGGTGTCACCGAGTTTGCTCTTTTGTGTGTAACGGTTGGATTTTGGCTGCGGCCTATGTATACCCCTTCACCCACCTCTCATTCACAGGAGAAGCACTCAGAACACACACTTCATTTCCAGATCCATTTTTTGAGAGAGAACCACCTACTCATGTGTTGGGACCAAGATATTCCAATCCAATCATTTGAATCTTGATCTCTAGCCTCCCGAAACTGCTTTCCACCAAATCAACCTCTCCTACCCATGCATATTTTGTGAGAGAGAGATTTGTGTTGAGGAGACTATCTTTAGAAGCACAAGAGCAAGGAGTTCATGGATCTACCCATCTATTACCTTTTGGAGTGTGGTGCCTCCTAGATTGGTTAGGTGTCACATGGGAGCCTCCTACTTCGTGTTGTGGAGTTGAACCAAGATGTTTGTAAGGGCAAGGAGATCGCCTACTTCGTGAAGATCTACCGTGAGTAAGGCTAGTCCTTCGTGGACGGAAGCCGTGGTGGGATAGACAAGGCCACTTCTTTGTGGACCCTCCGTGGGTGGAGCCCTCCATGGACTCTCGCAGTCGTTACCCTCCGTGGGTTGAAGTCTCCACTAACATGGACGTACGATAGAGCCACCTATCGGAACCATGCCAAAAATCGTCGTGTCATCCTCATGCATTTGATCTTCCTTCCCTTCTCCTCTACTTTACACTTGCATGTTTTAATTTCCGTTGTTATACTCTTAGAATTGCTTGTGTAGGTTGCCTAGACTTCTTAGAACTGGTAGATTTCTGCCCTCCTAGAAATTAGGTTAGGCTAGAAATTTGATCTTAACAAGTAGTCTATCCCCCCCCCTCTAGACACATCTTCTATCGATCCCTCAAAAAGTGATGCCGCCTTATTCACTAAAAGAGTTCATGGTGAACTATTTGTGTGCCAAATATGTTTACGATATTATCTTGGGTTCTACTAACCCACATTTTAGTGAGAAATTTGGGAAGTTGATGTGAGATAAATATGAGATGTCAATAATGTGTGAGCTGGAATTCTTCCTTGGATTGCAAATCGAACAATTGAGAGAAGGTACGTTTATCTCTCACACCAAGTACACCAAAGACTTAATCAAGAAATTCAATATGCAAGAGTGCACAGGTATGAGAACCCCCATGCCTACCAGTGGACATATTGACCTCACTAAGGAGGACAAACCAGTTCATCACAGAGTTTATCGATCAATGATCGGTTCAGTGTTATATCTATGTTCCTCCCATCCTGACATCATGTTGAGTGTTTGCATGTGTGCCGATACCAAGCGGAACCTAAAGATTGTCATCTATTGGCTGTTAAAAGAATCGTGAGATACCTGATACATACGCCAAACTTTGGCATATGGTATCCCAAGGGATCCTCTTTTAATCTTGTTGGCTATTCCGACTCGGACTATGCTGGAGACAAGGTCGATAGAAAATCCACCTCGGGTACATGTCAATTTCTTGGGAGATCTCTTGTGTCTTGGTCATCCAAGAAACAAAACTCGGTATCTTTATCTATTGTCGAAGCTGAATATATGGCCGCCGGATCATGTTGTGTGCAATTACTATGGATGACTCAAACTCTTATGGACTATGGCATTCATGTTAAAAATGTTCCATTATTGTGTGACAATGAAAGTGCTATTAAAATTGCCTATAATTGTATGCAACATTCTTGAACAAAACATATTCAAGTGCGACATAATTTCATTCGTGATCATGTTGGTAAAGGAGATATAGATCTTAAGCATGTTTGTACCGACAAACAATTAGTTGATATCTTTACCAACCCACTTGATGAGAAAGTTTTTTTCCATTTAAGGAGTGAGTTGAACATCATTGATGCTTCAAACTTGAGCTGGACTCACTCGGATGCATGCAAGGGCATGAGCTTGATTGTCCATTTCATGATGCTATTGATTTGACACTATCTTATATCTTGGAAAACTATGCTCCCTTCTATTGCATCTAACCCTTTTGTAGGTACTTGGAAGAAATAAACTTCAAAATATTGCCATCAACTCACATCAAAAGCAATCTTGACATGACCAAGTATCAACAACCCCTTCTTCGGAGATGGAGGAAGAAGACAACAAAATCATATCCTTGAAAATTATATGATGACGTGATTCGCTCATGTCATTTGTATATATTATGTTTTTCCTTGCATGACTAACCATTTTAGGTGAAAAGTGAACCAAAACGACACGGATAGTTCCCAACTCAAGATGATATTCATCAACTTTGAGCATCCACGACAAGTTCACCTACATGCCATGTCATCAACATCATTCGAAGGTATGTATTCATATCCTTGATAAAGCTTTGCACCAAGTCATGAGGTAAAGAAAATCAAGTGATATGAAGACATTAAAAGCTTAATCAAAAAATGGAACCCCATTTTGCGCTTATCGATGAGTATGACCTATAATCAAGCATTCTTGTTTGACTCCTCAAGTCAATATACTCTAATATAGGTGACCTAGTCACCGTCCCACAACTAGATAGGGATTCTTGTATGGTTCACATTTTTCATTGCATACTTTCTTGGAACCATTCAACTCTCATCTATATGTATGTATATATTTCAGAACACACAAAAAATGTGTTGTTTTCTCTTATTTCCTTTTTAATCTTTGGATATTTCCTTTTTCAAAGTTTGTGGATATTTTCTTTCTACTTTAAGTTAAAGAGTTGATTTTCGTTGCAACTCGGTTTCACCGATCTCGGAAACTCGGTCCAACCGATTTCTCCGAGAGGCATGTTATCATTCTCAGTTCTACCGAACCATATTGCCTCGGTGACTCCGAAAATTATCACTGCCTAAGTTTTTTAGACATTTTCTGGACCTTTGCCTTAGGGGGAGAAAGATTGTCAATGATCCCAACTTTCATTACCTTCTAAGATATTATTGAAAATTTTGGGAAACAAAACCAGTTTTACCATTATCTTTGAGGGGGAGAAAACCTCACCAACCCCATACAATATAAGAGGAGAATCATCTAGGATACCTAACATAGGGGGAAATAGTTCAAGGAACTCTTATCTAGTCTTAAGGGGAGAAGAGTCCAATTCAAGGAACCCTTATCAAAGAGAGAAGAATCAAGGATCCCTTTCTCAGTGAGCCCTTACCCTCTAACTTTTTTGGAAATTAATGCCAAAGGGGGAGAAATATCAAAGCTTCCAATAAGCTTACATAAATGGGTAGAAATATCACCAATAAGATTACATAAAAGGGGAGATACATGTTCCTAAAGGAAGGTTTACCTAAAGGGAGATCCACCTAAGGGGAGATATATCAAATCTTATACACTCAGGGGGAGAAATACCATTAAGGGAGAGAGATATGATAAAATTGTTTCAGATATCATTGCATTTCTATCACTATCTTTGGATTGAACTTGTATTACCCTACCTACTCCCAACATCTACATGCTATGATTCAGGGGAGAGGTAATCTTACTTATTAATCCTTAAGGGAGAAAGTTCTTAATTCTCTTGGAGACATATCTATCATCAAGTCCCACTTTCAATATGTTCCCCATATCTTGGTACTTTTGAAGCTCTTTGCATCTTTACAATAGAGTACTCTTGTGTTATCTAACATTTGTTTTCTCAAGTGTACTTCTACTGCTAAGGCGCTTAAGAACCTCAAGGTAAGTATATGCATCATAACCTTGTTCATCAAGATCTCTTGTCTCTTGCACATATTTTTTGCAAGAGTGAGTCATGAACATGGAATTTCTACATTCACATATGTTTGATGCATATAGCCAAGATTTATATTGTTTGTCATGTCCTTCTACCTTGTGTGTGCCCATGCAGTCCAAAGCAACCATCCTTAAAAGGGATTGCACATATTTAGGGGGAGCTTGTACTAGTCATGTTTCTTTCAAATCTGTCATATTCTAATGCTTGTCTTTATTTGAAGCTTTGTTTGTATGTTGTCATCAATTACCAAAAAGGGTAGATTGAAAGCACATATGCTCCCTTGGTGGTTTTGATAATTCATGACAACATACATTGTCTCTAGGACTAACACTTTTACCTAGTATATTTCAGGTATAGTCCATAAAGAACATTGTCTATAGGATTGTGAGGAGAAGCCCCTTGTTGCAAGGAAAGGTGATTGGCTCAAGCTTCAAGCAAGAAGACTCTACATTTTATATTTGTGAGAAATCACTTCGAGTCCATAGGAAAGCCAATACTATTAAAAGGGGGTGAGGTATTATGATGAATTGGTTGCTCAAGTGATTAGAGGTAGCCACCAAAAATACTCACCATTCTCCCACAAAATATGTCTGTCCAAAGCCAAACCAGCAAAATCGGTGCCACCAACAATTTCCACTCGGCCCTATCGATTTTACACTTGACAGATCCTATGTCAAACCCTACCATCTCGGTACCACCAACATTCCTATCGGTGCCACCAATATTTAGTGATCAACTTTCTGTTGAGAAGATTCCACAAACAGGAATTTCCGAGATTGGAATCGATCTCATCGAGATTTGGAAACCGGTCTAGGTCATCATATTGGTACCACCGATATTTATTTATCAGTCTCATCGAGAATTCAAAAGTTGCCACATTTGGTGCAACTCGGTACCACCGAGATTCATTTTGGTGTCACCGAGTTGGGCAATAATGTTGTAACGGTTGGATTTTGGGGGATGCCTATATATACCCTTCCACCTCCTCTCATTCGCAGAGGAAGCATCCAGAACACACTTACACTTATTAGTTCCATTTTTCTAAGAGAAGGCCATCTACTCATGTGTTGAGATCAAGAGATTCCATTCCAACCATTTGAACCTTGATTTCTAGCCTCCCCAAGTTGCTTTCCACAATATCAATCTCTCCTACCCCTCCAAATCTGAGAGAGAGTGATTGAGTGTTGAGGATACTATCTTTAGAAGCACAAGAGCAAGGAGTTCATCGTTCTACCACATCTATTACCTTTTGGAGGGTGGTGCCTCCTAGATTGTTTAGGTGATGCTTGGGACCCTCCTACTTCATGTTGTGGAGTTGAACCAAGATGTTTGTAAGGGCAAGGAGATCGCCTACTTCGTGAAGATCTACCGTGAGTGAGGCTAGTCATGTGTGGACGGAAGCCATGGTGGAATAGACAAGGCCGCTTCTTCATGGACCCCTTGTGGGTGGAGCCCTCCGTGGATTCTCGCAGTTGTTACCCTCTTGCAGCTAAAAATCGTCGCGTCAACTTCTTTGCATTTGATCTTCCTAAACTATACTCCTTACTACATGTGCAAAGTCTTTACTTTCCGCTGCCATATTTGTTGACTAGCATGTGTAGGGTGCACTAGACTTGTTAGAATTGCTAAAATCTGCCAACTATTAAATTGGGAAAAGGCTAGGATTTTAATTTATGCAAGTATTCTATTGACCCCCCCCCCTCCCCCCCTCTAGACACCTCTTATATCGATCCCACAGTCTAAATTATGTGAGTTCTCTTGTATGGTCGTATTCTCTTTGACAGCGTATGAGAAGAGCATTGGATATTTGTCTTTGAAGATTCCATGTTGATACGGATTTTGATGACAAGAGATCTTGATGAACAAGGATATGATGCTTTGGGCCAAAAAATGGAGCCTGAGCCCGGCCCGGAGGCCCGAGCTCCGGGACGGGCTGTCCATGCACAGGTCTACTTCTACCTCAAGCAGGAATGATATAGGTGTGATGAAATCAAGCATGGAAAGGCAAGGAATGAAGACCAGGCTATGGAGTAGAAGACTGGACTCAGGAAGCAAAGAGTACCTACCTAGGGGCCAACCAGCCAACAACAGAAAAGTCAATGTTCGACTTAACCGAGCTTTTTGGATGAAGTCAGATAGTCCGACATAAACTATATCTATACAAATATTGTAAATTCTAAATTATTAAATATTAAAAGGAGAATGATTTCATAGTTCTCTATACGTCACCCCTTAAAAAAATCGTTAATTTTATTTTAGCCAAGGTGGTATTAAATTGTATAGAGCTAGCGAGCGTTTGTCCCGTCATTGTCCGTTTCTATTTCTTCGTCCGTTTACATGCTCCTCTGCGTTAGTGCCACAATGGGCCCATAGTACGTAAACATTCTTACTAAAAGGGAAACTCTTTTGCCTAAAAAAACTGCAAGGTAAACTCTTCTGTATATATATTGGACGGAGGTGCATCACTACTTGACCAAGACTTTTGCATCGTGCAAGACACAAACACTAAGCATTATTTACCTATAAATCTAACTCCTCACGAGCTCCTTGTTAGAGTATATATCATATAGCCATGTACCTCTTCCTATTTATCCCATTGTATAAGGGGTTTTCTGCATATAGTCCACACCTGTACGTATATATATATTGGCCTATGGTCTCATAGGAATACAAATTGCATATTTCCTAACATGGTATTAGAGCTAGGTTAATCTTTGCACGCCGCAACTCGTGCTGTTGATCCGCTCCGCGCCGCCGCTCTGCTCCCTGGTTGTCGCTCGTCTCTGGCCGGCTCCTCCTCGTTCCCATCGCCAGCTCATCGTCGTTCTGGTCAGGAAGCCGGCTCCTCCTCGTGTCAGCGCCTGCTCTGTCAAAGACTCACGTGGCCGCCTCGATCCCGTGGTTGCTTCGATCCCGTTGCCCCTAGTCTCGATCCCGTCGCCCCTGCAGTCAGTGTCGGCGCCAGTCCTTCGGCGACCCCAAGCCCCTCGCTAGTCCTCCGCCGCCGCTGCCCCATCCCGCCCTCCGCCGCGGCCGTCGATCTCGCTGTTGTCTGCCGCCCATCTCGCCCCACATCGGCGCCAGATCGGGCTCTAGACGAGGCGGCTCAACACGCAGCCTCCAGATCCTGCTATCGACGCGGTTTCAGATTGAGGCACGAGGCAGATCGAGGCAGACTTGGTTTTTTTCGTTGACTGGGTTCCTTGGTTAAAAAAATGTCTGCTGCATCGGGCTATGTTGTTGTTCCTCGTTGTCCAGTGATTTTTGATGGTACTAACTACAATGAGTTCATTGGCTTCATGCGCATTCACATGTGTGGCAGCCGTCTATGGGGCGTTCTTTCTGGCGAGGTCCATTGTCCGCCACGTCCGGTTCCTCCTGTGGCCCCCACTCCGCCGACGCCACCGGTTCTTCCCGCGGATGCTAATCAGGCTGCGAAGGATGCAGCTAAGCTTGTTGATGAGGCCGTTGTTCGTGCTTATGATGAGCAGGTTTTGACTTATGAGGAGGCTCTTCAGGCATATCATGGTGCTCTGTTTGTTTACACCCAGTGGCTTGATGATGATGCGCATGCTGCAGCTGTTCTCACTGCTAGTGTTTTGCCTTAGTTTGCTTCTGAGTTTCTGGGTCTTCCTACTGTCTTTGAGATGTGGACCTGTCTTCGTCAGCGCTATGAGCCCTCTGGTGATGCCTTATACCTCTCTGTGGTCCGTCAGGACCATGCTCTTCAGCAGGGTGACTTCACTGTTGATGATTTGTATGCACAGAGTTCTGCTATCATGGAAATACTAGTTTGGCCCAAGGAAGATTGTCATCATGGAAAAACTCATGTAGATGCTTAATTAGTAGACACTTGTTATGTAAAGCCAAGTTGAAAACTCCTAGTCCTCCTTGATATTTTGGGAGGCAAGATTTTCCATAAGCAATAAGAGTTGTGCCTCTGTCTTCTTCACCATATTTTCTCCACAAACAAATGTCAATAACCGTGGGCTTGTCATCTATGCCATATGTGTAAATTGGGTTTATTTTAATGGCATATGCATAGTTACTACGATGATATTGCAAAGATGAAATATGGTTGATCTCATGCATAACATATGCCAAGTCAAGCGGATTATCAAACATGATGTGACCAATCGAATTTTCACAAGATATCCTATGGAGTATAGCATCACAACTAGGTAATTCGACATGCTCATCATCATATGCATCATAAATTGGTGGCGCATCTAAGCATGAAGAAGACATAGCATGTGAAGTATCCATAAGGTGATCAACATCATGCAAGCAATCAATCTTGGGATAGTCCACTAGAGGGACAAAGTAGTCGAGGATCGGAGCGTCATCATATATGGGACCTATCACCAAAGGAGAAGACACAAGAGAGGTAGAGGTTAAGTTGTTAGAAATCAAAATGGCCTCACATGTCGGATCAACAACCTCACTCGCTCTATGTGGTGGTGGCTCACTCACTCCCTTTAGGTAGTTGCACTCAAAGTCACATATGGTGGAGTCACTTGTCTCACTCAAGTGGTGGGGGTTGTGGCTCTCCTCACATGGGAATTGGGGCAACTCATAACATATCAGGCTAGTGATGTAGTCACTCTCATTTTTAATATGGTGGCAAAAGTCTCTCAACTCATCACCAAATGCCGACGTGGTCAAAGGGAAAATCCCATGCTCAACCATGTCGTCACCGTCGTCGTGGATGAAGACCGAAGATGGCACATCATTACTCTCGCCTCCCAAGATGGAAGCATCATCCTTGGTCGCCACCTTGTCGCTTGCCTCCAAAGTATGTTCCTTGATTCCGCATCGTCTTCAAAAAGAGTTCTGGAAGACTCGGCATAGTCAATGACACAAAGAGGGATGGGGGTGAATCGGACTTGGGAGCGTCATCTTGGAGCTTGTCGGGCTTAGACATCTTGGTGGTACCATCCTCATGCTCGTGGCCGTGTAGCTTGGTCGTCGCGAAGTGTGCTCGGGGTCGAGTAGCCTTGGCCTTGAGTTCTTGTTCCGCCTTGAGAGCACCAAAGTAGAGGTCATCGAGAGACTTGTAGGTGTTGGTGAAGATAGTCTTGGCGATGTCGTTGTTCAATCCCATCATGAAGTGGAACTTCATCCAAATGGGGTCGGCAACTTCGGCTCGTCGCAAGGCTTTCTTCATCTCCATGAAGTACTCGTCGAGGGGCTTGGATCCTTGTATGGTGTTCTTCAATTGGAGTTGAAGATGTTCCGTGTATGTAGAAGGTACAAACTCTTGCTGCATAGCTTTCTTCGTCTTGGACCAACTCATCTCGAAGCACTTCGAAGGTGTGTGAAGACACCATGTCGACGCGTAGTCGTGGAAGTTTCTTGTGGCGCACTTCAGTTGATCTTCGGAAGGGACTTGAAGTAGATTGAGGTAGGTTTCCATCTTGCGCTCCCACTCGAGTTACTCGTCGGGGTCATGAGTCCCATAGAATGGAATCTCAAAGTCGATGTCAAAGTCGTAGTAGGTCGCGGGCCTGAGCTTGGTAAGCTTCTCTTGAGGTGTGTGTCGACGAAGATGCTGCATATCCAAAGGCAAAGATGCCTTGAAGTCGCTTGGCGAAGATGCCAAGGTAGGTGGTGAAGTCATCGAGTGGTGGTTGGTGTCAAGCTCGTGACCCTCACACTTATTTGTCGTTGGACGCCTTGATTTTGGCATCGTTATTTCTTCATGTTGATGATGGTGTCGATGCCGGTTTGAACTTGCCGGAGATGATAGCTCGGAAGCATGTGCACTTGAGCGTCTTCTCGAAGATGATGAAGAACTCGTGTTGTTGTTTATGAGGGCTTTGAGCTCCTCCATTTGAGCAGACATCTTGGCGTCCATGGTTTTCTTCATGGCATCGAACTCGTCGTTGTTGTTATAGACTGAAGTAGATGTGCTTTGCCTATCCATCACAAGACTCGAGCAAATGTTAGTGGGAAATGACATAAACAATACCAAGATACCGTTTCCCAAAGTTGAGGATGTATCCCGTTTCACTCAATGTGACTTAAGAGAATAGTGGAATTGGTACCGGACTTCTTCACTCACACCTACAAAGTAAAGCTTATCGAGTGGCTTGGTTAGGACAAGTGGCACAAATTCATGCAAATTGAAGTCCAAGATATTGTAAATCTTGAAATAAATCCAAATGACTCGAAATTCAAAGCAGGTGATCACAAATATAGAGGAAGGCAATAAAGAAACACACATGGTGGGATAATGTGGCTTATGCAACTATAGGGATGAGCAAAGCTCGTGTTGCACAAACACAAGGAGAGACGCTAGCTTATTGCACGTTTGGACACGGTTCACCACTTGGCACCAATCCTATTCATGCAAGCATACGTTTCCTATTCATGTATCCTCATGCACAAGTATCTTTTTTCTTTCTCAACTCTTTGCTTATAAGCTTTTGATCTTTCTTTCTTGCTTAGAAGATTTTTTGTCTTTTTGGCTCTTCTCTTCCTTTCCACTATTCTTATTGAGCCTCAACCAACTATATGAGACAAGTATCACAATATATGCACGGGAGCAAGCAATTGCACTATATGATATTTCCAATGATGCAACGATATGATATCGTATCACTATGGTGCGCAAGTTTCCGTGAAGCCCGACAATACTCGGATAGCTAGTCTCAATATGTATGAAGGTAATCGCAAAGATGGTGGGGCTATCAAGATGTAATGGCAAAGAAGGAGAAGTGTATGACGAAATGTATACCCTTCGTCACATTTAACCTTTCACGAAATCGGGGGTAAACTGGCCTTGCTTCCGGTTGACAATGGTCTCAAAGGATGGATGGTCATCATCGATGTCGATCGTCGATGGAGGATGTAGTCAATGGCACGATACAAGTCACTGGTGGTTGATGATGAAGTAACCGTCCCTAAGTAGCTGAAACACCTTAGGAGACTCAAATCACAACTCAAACAACCACAAATGCAAAGGTAACCAAAATGGGTTAGGTTGCGGAAGTCTTTGGTGGAAATGCGAATGATATGGTGGAGGGCCTAGGCAAACTTGCCAAATTTGGAAAAACATGATGGTGTCAAATTATGGTGGGACTAATTTTTTGGGATGGAGGATGTCAATAGCTACAAAACGAGCTAAAGAACGACAAAATCGGAATCGGGATGAATTAGTTATGGACAAAATAAAATTCAGCCAAAATCAGAAACTCCAGGTTACAAACGTCCGGAGGATGTCAGACATCCGAGGCTCGGACGTCCGGACGGTCAGGAGATCCGAGAATTTGGGGTTGTTGAGGTGTCCCGAGCGTTCGGGAAGGGTCGGACGTCCAAAACGTGTTGGACGACGATGGGTCGGGGTCAGCTCGGGATCCCGATTTGGGACACAATTTTTGGCGGAAATTGAAGATTTTGGGCTCAAAATTGATGGGGGAAAGGGTGAAATTGGGGCTAGGGAACACCAAGGGAAGGAGATCCACTTGCCAAACACTAGATCCGCGAATCAAAATCAACAAAAACCCACAAGAACAACAAATCACAAAAAATTGGTACGACTCTTTTTGTGGGGAATTTTCAAAATTGGACACAAACATACAAAATTAAGGCTAGAAAACGAAGGGGGGGGACTCCAAATTAGTGAGAAACCTAGCTCTTGATACCAATATGATACGGGAGAGACCCGTGTGTGTCGATCTTTCACGAATTTAAGGGAGATTCCTCAAGAAAACGGAGAAGACGGGGATGAACGGGGACAAATCACAAGAGGAAACACTCAAGAACAAGTCCAATTACACATCCACTAGACTCACCACACACAAGATCCACAAGGGTACATGAACAACAATGGTAAAGTAACATACATGGTAGAGTTCATCCCAAATCCCATGGGGAGATGGGGCCTTGAATCCACTAGGGGATCTTCCCTCGTAAGGGGCCTTGGCATCCACTACGTGGTCTTCTCGCATGGAGGCATCTCCATGGGAGGAGCTGGTAGATGGAGCTATGCTCAACAAAAGTTATGCATAAGCTTAGCTAACCCTAGAAAGGAGGTGGGGTGGAGTATATATAGTGCTAGCCACGAAGGGGTAAGTGGGAGAGAGATATAAGGCCAAAAGCCACGGCCGTGCACAAGGGGTTCCAGACATCAGGAGGGGGTCGGGCGTCCGATGGCTCAGGAGGGCCCGGACGTCCGGGGCATCTCGGACGTCCAACGATTCGGCTCTGTCGAGGAGGCGTCAGATTTTCGGGCGCGTCGATCGTCTGGGCCCTGTGATGGGAGAACTTGGGCAGGACCAGGTGTCGGTCGTCCGGACGGGCTCGAACGTCCGGATGCTAGGACGGCTCGAACGTCCGACGGGGCTCGGTCGTCGGACCACGGGAGCGTCCAGCTTCAGCTCTTCTTCTTTCGTCTCCTCTTCCACGCTTCCCTCACGGATGGTGTAGTCGTACGTAGGTGCGGGCACTCCTCCTCGTCATCCATGAAGCTCCGACAATGCATATGTGTGCACACGGGAGGAGTATCAAGTAGTATACCATCCTCAAAGGGGTCAAGTGAGCACGTGTAAGGAGATGATTCACCTTTGTATATTTGAAGTAGAAATAGCATGTGTCACCTGGCAAAGTGACTCTTGCCATGGTGATGTCCATGGGATGCGTCGTATTACTTGTGGTAGGTCATTCAACCTAAAGAATTGTTGGAAATTGCTTCAACATAGCCAAAAGTGGGAGTTGATTGACCAAGATGAACTAGTATCCCAATTCCTCATGCAAGTAATACTAGTATTAGGAGCTAGTTGCGAACCAACATATGGTTAGATGGTTAGAGGGACGGTAATATCCTCAATCCATCGGGATTCAAATTCTAGTGCTCACATTATTCCTGCATTTATTTCAGGACTTCCAGCGATATGCATTCAATGAGAGCACACGTTTCCGCCGATGACGAGATACCTATGATGACTTCGTAAATTTTAAGATGATATGTTAACTCAGTTTTTTAAAGGTGTTAATAGGGATAAGATATGCATGTATGCGTTTATAGAGATGAGTATGTACGTGTGTGTATAAAGCGCTTGCTCTGTACAATGTTAAGAAAATGTACTGGGAGCTAGCTGACTCGGATTCGTCGATTCGCCTGAACATCCAAGTAGTACGGTATGTACAAAGAACAGGCAATAAACAAGCTTCTTGCTTATTCCACAGCGGCGAGACCTTATATTGTCTCGTCTCCTCCATGAAAGCACCAGGCAGGGGGTGGAGACCCTGGTGCTTCGGCTCTTCCTTGTAGTTAGGGTTAGCCAAATGTTTTCTTATGGCGTTGCTTTCATGGAAGATCATCGGAATAATTTGCCTCTGCCCTTTCTTTATCTCGGTGTCGCTGGAATAATTTGCCTCTGCCCTTTCTTTATCTCGGTGTCGCTTTAATCGATGACATCGGGAGCTCGCAGCCTGATCGTCTCGCCAATCGGTCCGGTCATCCCGTCGATCCGACAAGGTGTCTGGTGGTCAACCGTCGGCACTCTCACGGTGGTGGTCCTATCAGCTGTTGTAGTTGTGTTTCTTGTCTTGCAATTGGATATGTGGATGACGATAGGAGGCGGTGTTCCTCTTCTTCAACTACATAGGATGAAGTTGACTGCATCGAGATCGGACGACTACGAGAAAGATCCCAAGCTGACGTGTCACAAAGTCTCGGTCTCGTCGTTTACAACAGTCCGATTCATCGACTCAAAAAGCATATTTACATGTGATGGTGTTCTCCTACGGCGGTTGGTCTCCCCTTTTTCCAGCATTGCCATGATGATGAAGGACGTTTATGGACAACATTTCGGCAGGGCACAAGTTTCTCCAATGGTGGAATAATAATTTTACTTCTTACAAAATTCTTTTTGCAAAGTTGCTTTACAAACATGTTTGTCTCTGATGATGATGATCATATATGTATTCTCTATGAACATATTGTCTAATGAAATATGTGGTTTCTTCAACAAAAAAAAGAGTTCACACAGATAAGATTTCTAGTTTTTCAACTAGTTTTTCAAATTGCCAACAAATTCTATCCGTTACATCCCTGAAGCACAGCTTGTGAGCAACACGCCATCATAGAGTATAAATTCTTCTATTTACGTAGATCAACATTAAAGCTATAATCTAGCTATACAATCTAGCTCCTTTCGTCTTTTCAATATAAATAGTATATTGTATTTAATTGATCAGCTTCTTTAAGAATATAACTTAAGAATGTTTCAACAAATAATAATTTCATGATAATCGTGTAAAGTAATTCTATGCATAAATACATGTATAATTTCATAATGAGGTATTTCAAATATTAGCGATTTTGTCATTTGAATATAGTTGCAGGACACATAATTTCAACGATCAGATTTGACATAACAGAGTATCATCTAGATCAGCCTTAGACGGGTCCTTTTGCAAAACTCAGGTTTTTTTTTATCTAAAGATTCAGTTAGACAATCCAAACAAGACAATACGACATACCGAAGATTCAGTTAGGAATTTAATTTAACGAGAACTAGCCAATTATTTTGCTGCCTTCTAGAATAAGGTGAAATAAGTTGCCCCCTATATTTTTGGTTGGGCTTTAGAATAAAGATGGATAGGGACAGCTTATTCTAGAAGCTTAAAAAAGCCACCAAAAAACTGACCCTTTGTAGTCTTACTATCCAAATAAAACCCAGGAGAACACACACTTTCAAAATTAGGTAATACGACATATCCAGCACTCCGAGTAGGGATATGGAAAGCACAGCAGATGTAAATGTTGAGTTGATGCCTTCCAAGTTTTCTCAACATGGTACCTGACGACAAAAAGCAGAAACTAATAATGCAACAGTGTGTATATACTCCCTCCGTCCATAAATAAGTGACGTGGTTTTAGTTTAAATTTAAACTAAAACCACGTCACTTATTTATGGACAGAGGGAGTATATGATATACATCGGAGCCTCATTTCTGCTTCACTGCTGCTGCTGCATGATACTGCTCCAGTTCAGCATCAAGATCCGCAACAGAGGCCACAACACGGCTGCGATCATTCCCTCTGGCTGTACCCTGTCCCCGCCCACCACCGTCCTGGACAGCGTTTCCAGGATGAACGTTGCCTTGAAACATTCCTCTTTTGCCAGCACCGCCCTGACCACTGCCTCCAGAACGACCATTATTACCATGAAATAGCCCTCTCGGACCACCTCTCTGGTGTAGACTGCAAAAGGAGTACCAAACTAATGAGCGTGTGGTGTTAAAAGGCCTGCCTACTCCTTTTAAGGAGGGCGTTGCCTAGGGCGTCGACCTTGCCTTAGAGCAAGTACAATAAGGTACAGTCAGCAGGCTGTAAGAATTAAAATACTATATTTTTGCTGAGTTGGATGAGAGAAAAGAGGAAAGAGAAGAGAAGCGAGATCTTCGTGAAGAGCCAGCTCTAGCACGTGCTCCTAGGTACTTTGTGAGAATGAAAGGTGGACCATATATGATAAAAGTAGTACTATTTTATAGCTAACTATTGTACAAGCTAGCTATAAGACAGGCTATAAGACTGCTTATAGCGAGCAGTTGGCTATACTATTAACCATGCTCTTAGGCACCTTATGTACCTACCTAAGGTGTCCGCCTTAAGCTTTAAGGCATGCCTTAAGCTTTAAGGCATCTACTTAGGCATCCAGGTTGGCGCCCTAGTCCATAGGGAATCGTTTTCCACCCGCGCGCCGGCCGAACCGACGGGCCGGTCGTCCCCGCGCGGGCCCTTGCAACATTTTTCCACCCGCGCGTTTCGCTGGTCAATGGATGCAACATTTTTCGTCTAAATTTGTTGCAACCAGAGTCATTTTTGCTGCAAGCATTTCTTTTACTATTTTTTGTCCCAGTAAAAAAACTACATATACGTTTGGTTGCAACTTCATTTCGTCGGATTTTTCGTTACAATCGATGTTTTTTACTTTTGCTACAACCGTGTTATTTTTTGCTACAACCGACATCATGTTTTGCTGCAACCGTTCACTAAAAAAGTTGCATACACGTCATGTAAATATTTGCTACAACCGACGTTTGACTTTTGCTATCACGTACCATCAGCTTCGCTTTTTTGCTACGATCACGCAGATTTTTTTTTTGCTATAAATTTTGTTTTTTGTTGCAACCGTTGAAAAAATTGTTGCATCGCATCAAAATGTTGCATGCGGATCCAACAGTGCGGACGCGCGGGGGTTAGTGGATCATGTGGCCCGCGCGCGGCCGGCCGAAAGTTTGAACCGGCACGCGGGCGCAGATCACTCCCCTAGCCCATATTGGACGCCTTGAGCTTGCCAGGCAGGCAGGGGAGCAGTTTTAGTCGGGAAACAAAGATACTGTTGGCACCAACGGGTAAGAGAGAGAGAGAGAGAGAAACAGCCCCCAATCCACATGCACCTCCTCTGCAGCAGATCCTCTCCGGCAGATCCTCCCCCTCCTCTCCAATGGCTCCTCCTCCTCTCCAGCAGCCTCTCATCCTCCTCTGCAGCAGATCCTCTCCCTCCTCTGCAGCAGATCCTCCCCCTCCTCTCCAATGGCTCCTCCTCCTCCTCTCCAGCAGCCTCTCATCCTCCTCTCCAGCAGCTCCTCCTCCTCTCCAGTACAGCAACAACCAGTAACAGGCAACAGCAAGGGATCCTACCAAATTATACTATATTCTGCTGCTTAGGTTGCCTAGTTGCCTACCAAATTATACTATACTCTGCTGCTTAGATCTCTCTAAGGCATCCGCCTTGCATTATGCCTTGGCGCTTAGGCGGTGAGCCCCCCCCCCCCCCCCCCCCAGCGCCTTGCCTCGCCTTACCGCCTTAAAAACATTGGGCATGTGGATGGAACCAGTTCTGCTAATTGAAATAAGGAGGCACAACCCTTAACTCCACAATCAGCATTCTTCAGGCGCAGAAAACTCACGTTCAAACTTCATTTATGTGTGGTGAAACAGCCTCTGGACTACCATCACTGAGCAGGTGCCCCTGGGTCAAAATCATAAAAAACCTTCTTCCCAACATATAGGTTAACTTTCTTACATAATGCCAGTCCATGGGGGAATCAAGAGCACACTCGTGAATTGCACTCAAAACCCGCCGCCTCTCTGGCCTGCATGGGCAATGGCCCCAGGAGCGCCAAGCTCCGCGCAAAGAACAAGGGACCTAATGGACCTGATGCAGAGCATCCCGTATCAAACGCCACAACCTCCAAGTGAACCATTGACAAGGGCACGTGCTATCGCAACCGAGTTGACATCCTTCCTATATGAGCTCCCTATAATTGCATGTGAGACATGACTTCTCCCTAAACCTGATCATTCACCGGGCCGGGCCTCGTTCTGTCCGGGCTTTTCAAAGCCCAAAGCAAAAATCCCAAGCCCAGGCCCGCCTAGCCCGAAACACATGAACAGTTACTTTTTCAATAAAAAATATAATATTCGGCGTATTAAAATAATAAAATATATCTACATTTTGAGTAAAATATACATTTAGAATCATTTCGGGCTTTCGGACCGTGCTTTGGGCCAGAAAATGGAGCCTGAGCCCGGCCCGGAGGCCCGAGCTCCGGGACGGGCTGTCCATGCACAGGTCTACTTCTACCTCAAGCAGGAATGATATAGGTGTGATGAAATCAAGCATGGAAAGGCAAGGAATGAAGGCCAGGCTATGGAGTAGAAGACTGGACTCAGGAAGCAAAGAGTACCTACCTAGGGGCCAACCAGCCAACAACAGAAAAGTCAATGTTCGACTTAACCGAGCTCTCTGGATGAAGTCAGATAGTCCGACATAATCTATATCTATACTAATATTGTAAATTCTAAATTATTAAACATTAAATATTAAAAGGAGAATGATTTCATAGTTCTCTATACGTCACCCCTTAAAAAAATCGTTAATTTTATTTTAGCCAAGGTGGTATTAAATTGTATAGAGCTAGCGAGCGTTTGTCCCGTCATTGTCCGTTTTTATTTCTTCGTCCGTTTCCGTGCTCCTCTGCGTTAGTGCCACAATGGGCCCATAGTACGTAGACATTCTTACTAAAAGGGAAACTCTTTTGCCTAAAAAAACTGCAAGGTAAACTCTTCTGTATATATATTGGACGGAGGTGCATCACTACTTGACCAAGACTTTTGCATCGTGCAAGACACAAACACTAAGCACTATTTACCTATAAATCTAACTCCTCACGAGCTCCTTGTTAGAGTATATATCATATAGCCATGTACCTCTTCGTATTTATCCCATTGTATAAGGGGTTTTCTGCATATAGTCCACACCTGTACATATATATATATCGGCCTATGGTCTCATGGGAATACAAATTGCATATTTCCTAACATGGTATTAGAGCTAGGTTAATTTTTACACGCCGCAACTCGTGCTGTTGATCCGCTCCGCGCTGCCGCTCTGCTCCCTGGTTGTTGCTCGTCTCTGGCCGGCTCCTCCTCGTTCCCGTCGCCAGCTCATCCTCGTTCTGGTCAGGAAGCCGACTCCTCCTCGTGTCAGCGCCTGCTCTGTCAAAGACTCCCGTGGCCGCCTCGATCCCGTGGCTGCTTCGATCCCGTTGCCCCTGGCCTCGATCCCGTCGCCCCTGCAGTCAGTGTCGGCGCCAGTCCTTCGGCGACCCCAAGCCCCTCGCTAGTCCTCCGCCGCCGCTGCCCCATCCCGCCCTCCGCCGCAGCCGTCGATCTCGCTGTTGTCTGCCGCCCATCTCGCCCCACGTCGGCGCCAGATCGGGCTCTAGACGTGGCGGCTCAACACGCAGCCTCTAGATCCTGCTATCGACGCAGTTTCAGATTGAGGCACGAGGCAGATCGAGGCAGACTTGGTTTTTTTCGTTGACTGAGTTCCTTGGTTAAAAAAAATGTCTGCTGCATCGGGCTATGTTGTTGTTCCTCGTTGTCCAGTGATTTTTGATGGTACTAACTACAATGAGTTCATTGGCTTCATGCGCATTCACATGTGTGGCAGCCGTCTATGGGGCGTTCTTTCTGGCGAGGTCCATTGTCCGCCACGTCCGGTTCCTCCTGTGGCCCCCACTCCGCCGACGCCACCGGTTCTTCCCGCGGATGCTAATCAGGCTGCGAAGGATGCAGCTAAGCTTGTTGATGAGGCCGTTGTTCGTGCTTATGATGAGCAGGTTTTGACTTATGAGGAGGCTCTTCAGGCATATCATGGTGCTCTGTTTGTTTACACCCAGTGGCTTGATGATGATGCTCATGCTGCAGCTGTTCTCACTGCTAGTGTTCTGCCTTAGTTTGCTTCTGAGTTTCTGGGTCTTCCTACTGTCTTTGAGATGTGGACCTGTCTTCGTCAGCGCTATGAGCCCTCTGGTGATGCCTTATACCTCTCTGTGGTCCGTCAGGACCATGCTCTTCAGCAGGGTGACTTCACTGTTGATGATTTGTATGCACAGAGTTTTGCTATCTAGCGCCAGCTTGACTCTCTCCGCAGTGCTGGTTGTCGTACTTACCCGTGTTGCCAGGTTGTGCAGGCCAATTTGGAGTTTCATCGTGTCTACGAGTTCTTGTCTTGGCTCCGTAAGGAGTTTGAGCCCTGGCGTGCTCAGTTGTTTGCTCGTGGCCGTATTTCTCTCATGGAGGCGCTTTCTGAGATTCGTGCTGAGGAGACTCGCTTACGTGGCGCTGGTCTACTAGGGGTTCCCTCTGTGCTCGCTGCTTGAGCTCCCACTACGCCACATGTTGCACCGACTGCTCGCTCGAGTACTCCGCCACTCTTGCCAACTCCTACTGGCGGCTCGGGCCGCCCCCGTCCACATTGCGGCTACTGCAACCTGGATCGTCATGTCGAGTCTCAGTGCTTCCAGAAGAGCAAACACCTGCTTAAGGCGCGATCATCATCTTCAGGGACTTCGTCTACTACCTCGACATCTTCAGCCACTGCTTTGACTGAGCAGGATATTCTGAGACTTAAGCGTCTGCTCGCTGCTTCAGGTTCTTCCTCAACGGGTACTGCTGGTTCTGTGACTGATACTTCCCGCACTGAGCAACCACCTTCTACACACTCAGGTACATCCCCATGGGTTCTGGACTCCGGAGCTTCTTTCCATGTCTTCTCATTCTTCCACTCTGTCCTCTCTTCGATCGCTTGATTCTCCTGTTCATGTCCTCACTGCTGATGGTACTCCTCTTTCTGTTGTTAGTATTGGCAATCTTACCACTCCTTTTTCTGTCCCTGATGTTGCTCATGTTCCTCGACTTACCATGAATTTGTTTTCTGCTGGTCAACTTACTGATTCTAGTTGTCGCGTCATCCTTGATGTTGACTCTTGTTCTGTCCAGGACCGTCGTACGCACACTCTGGTGGGGCTGGCCCTCGCCGTCGTGATTCTCAGGGTCTTTGGGAGTTAAGTTGTCTTCATGTTCCTTCCGCTGCCACCACTATCGCCAGTTTCTCCGCTTCGGTCTCTGCTACCGGTTCCTTCCAGCAGTGGCATCATCGGCTTGGTCATCTTTCTGGTTCTCGTTTGTCGAGGTCTTCTGGGATCTGTCTCAGGAGATGTCTCTTTAGAATGTCAGGGTTGTCGTCTTGGCAAGCAGATTCAGTTACCATATTCACATAGTGAGTCAGTGTCTAAGCATCCTTTTGATTTAGTCCATTCTGATGTATGGGGTCCGGTTTCCTTCGCTTCGAAAGGGTGTCATAAATACTATATTATTTTCATAGATGATTTCTCCCGTTACACATGGCTTTATTTCATGACTTCTCGTAGTGAGGTGTTGTCTATTTATAAGCGTTTTGCTGTCATGGTTCACACTCGGTTCTCTTCGCCCATTCATGTGTTTCGTGCTAACTCCGCTGGCGAGTATATTTCTAACATGTTGTGTGGTGTCCTTGTTGAGCAAGGGACTCTTTCTCAATTCTCTTGTCCTGGTGCTCACGCTCAGAATGGCGTGGCTGAGCAAAAGCATCATCATCTTCTTGAGACGGCTCGTGCATTGATGATTGCTGCCTCTCTCCCACCTCATTTTTGAGGCTGAGGCCGTCTCCACCTCCACCTCTCTCATCAATCTACAACCTTCCGCTGCTCTACAGGATGGTGTTCCTTTCGAGCGTCTTTTTGATCATTCTCCCGATTATTCGATGCTTCGCTTGTTTGGTTGTGTTTGCTATGTTCTTCTTGCCCTCGCGAACGCACCAAACTGACCGCTCGGTCTGTTGAGTGGGTCTTCTTAGGCTATAGTGATGAGCATAAGGGCTATCGTTGTTGGGATCCTATCAATCGTCGGATGCGTATCTCTCGGGATGTGACTTTTGATGAGTCTCGTCCCTTCTACCCACGCCCATCTTCCTCGACCTTTTCAGTGGAGGATATCCCTTTCCTCACTTTTCCTGATACACATCTCACCCCCATCGAGCCTTTGTCTATTCGTTCTGCTACCTCCGCTTCTCCACCTCTTGCCTATTTGCCACCACCATCTCTCACGGTTTCCTCCCCTAGCATGTCACCGGATTCTGCACCTTCATCTCCGGTGACTTCTTCGTCTTCACCCCCCGATTCTACCTTGGCGATCCCTCCTTGCATTGTTCCATCTTTTCCTCAGTGTTACACTCGTCGTTCACGTCATGTGGATGCCTCTGCGGATGTGTCGTCATCCTCGTCTCAGCCTCCCTATGGCTTGCGTTCTCGTCCTCGTCCGCCTGTTGATCGCTTGGATTTCCCACCGTTGATCGCTTGGATTTCCCACCGTTCTTGAGCCGACTTCCTATCGTCAGGCTGTTGTTCATCCTGAATGGCAGTTTGCGATGGCAGAGGAGATTGCTGCTCTTGAACGGACTGGTACATGGGATCTTGTTTCCCTTCCCCCGGTGTCCGTCCCATCACTTGCAAGTGGGTCTACAAGGTTAAGACTCGCTTCGATGGTTCTCTTGAGCGTTATAAAGCTCGTCTTGTGGCTCGTGGCTTTCAGCAGGAGCATGGTCGTGATTACGACGAGACTTTTGCTCATGTGGCCCATATGACCACTATTTGTACACTTCTTGCCGTGGCCTCTGCCCGCCACTGGTCTGTATCTCAGCTTGATGTTAAGAATGCCTTTTTTAATGGTATTTATCCCATTGTATAAGGGGTTTTCTACATATAGTCCACACCTGTACATGTATATATATCGGCCTATGGCCTCATGGAAATAAAAGTTGCATATTTCCTAACACTCCTCAAAAAATTTCAAGAAAATAATCCCTGCCCTAGGCCGTCACGTGACAGCGGATCAGCACCTCGAAAGCCGCACATCAGCAACATTAGCGCCCGGGGATCTCTGAACTTCATCATCCCCGACAGCCAGCATGGGGCCGCTCCCTGCTAGCAACCCGGGAATGGGATCGAACTAGAAGCTCACGTGTAGCGCCGATTGGATCTCCATGGCTTCCCATCAGCGCCCGTTCCCGTAAAATCAGTTCACATGGTGCTCCTCGCCTCCTCCCCTGCTCTATTGCACGGTTCCACGAGTGGTCGTCGGATCCAGTGGAGGTCATCAGCTCCCGTCCCTCCTCTACAGAGTCAATGCCAAGACGACCAGCACGGCGACGAGGGCCCTCTGTGTGAACGCCATCCGGCCTCCTCTCCCACGTGAAGATAGGGCTTACCGAACTCCCGTATGTTTCCAATTGTAGCCAGATTTGGAAGTGGAAGGATGAATCGGCTATGTTTTGTTTGGACCTGCATGTAGTGCTATCAGCCAGGAAGGCCAGCTGCTAATGAGCACATCCTACCCGAGCTCCCATGAATGGCTTTCTCTCAGCACATGGCTGCACTGTCTTTGACATACCGATTTCACTTTGTAGTTCCAGGATAGTTGAGTAGCTCATCCTTGGGTGACATGAAAATTGCAGTTACTAATTGTCTGGGCATTACAGCATGCAGCGTCTAATTAATTAATTATCAAGGTGTACGACGCCAACATATCATTGTTATGCCTTCATTATCAACATGGAGATAGCACGTGAAACTCTATGATTTCTCAACCTGATGGGCAACTAACGACTCATCATAGTACTCTAATACATACAGGACCAAAGCTTCTGAGTAATTTCAACTGAATTAAAAGTTATTCTGCCCTTTATATATTTTTTTGTGAAATATGTACTTAACAAATTCATCTTAATTAAGGATTCATTCATGGCCCTGATTATCTGATGATTTAGTAATATAACATGTCGAGCCCATTATGAAAATCTGCAAGGTTGAAACCCCGAGCGAAGATCTGACGGGATGGCTCCGCTCCGCTCCCACCACCCCTCCCTAGCCTAGGTTAGCCCACCCCTACCCCGCCGCTGTCGATTCCCGCAGGCAGCGCTCCTCCTAGCCCCACCCCACCTCCATGGCGTCTCCCAGCGCCTCCCCTTCCCGCTCCGGCGACCGCGTCTCCTACGGCGAGCGCCGATGGGGCGAGTCCGACGGTGAGTCCTCCTCGGCGCACTCGTACAGCGAGGTCGCGCGCACGCCGGTGGCCCCGCTGTGCCTTGCTGCCGCCGAGCCGGCGACGCCCGACCCCGCAGCGGCCATGGCGACGGCTGCGGGCAAGCTCCCCGCCAAGGCCCGCCTGGGACCCCGCTCCGAGGTGCACCGCGTCGGACGCGAGGTCGTTGTGGACGCGGACGGGTTCCAGAAGCCCCGGCGCAAGTACCATCGCCGACCTCGCCGTGCGCCCGCGCAGTCCCTCCTCGGAGGAGGTTGCCAGCCTGTGCTTCCGCTACCTCGACCGCCGCCACAGGGTGCGGGACTGCACCAATGATGTCAGGTGCCGGCGGTGCCTCATCTCCGGCCATGTCTCCCGCGACTGCGAGACCCACCTGCGCGCCAGCCCTGCGCCCCAGCCCTCCGCTGCGCCGCGTACAGCACCCGCACGCCAGGCCATAGCCCCACCCCCTCCGGCCCCAACTCCGGCAGCGCCGATGGCCGCTCATTCCACTCGAGGAGCGCGCATCATCATGGCTCGCTCCATCGAGATGGAGGAGGTGGAGGTGGTGCTGTCCCGCGCCTTGGTGGCCACCATCGCGGGCACCAGGCCGCGCGTGACCCCGGAGGACGTCGCCGGCGAGATGTACCGCTCATTCCACTCGAGGAGGGCGACTTCACGGTCCACTCCCACCACCCCGAGGATTTCCTCATCATCTTCGGCTCCCAGCATTCCATGGACCGACTCCACGGCGACCACTCTGTGCGAGGGCTGCACTTCACCCTCACGCTTCGTCCCTGGAGCAAGCTCGCCCATGCCGGTTGCGGCGCGTTCGAGTACCGCTTTGAGCTCGAGCTCCGCGGTATTCCCGCCCATGCCTGGCACCTCGCAACGGCGGAGCATATCCTCGAACCAAGCGATGGATTGAGCGCCTCCACCCATGCACGAGTTCTCGCGCCGACCTCGGCGTGTTCCGCCTCTCTGGCCGCACCCATGACCCCAACCACATTCGCCGCTCCAGCGAGCTCGAGATCGTCGAGCTCATCCCTTCCGGCTCTACCTCCGTCGCGCCCTCTGTCCGCACGCTCATCTACCCCTTCACCGTCGTGCTCGCCCGCTCCGAGGTGGACAGAGCGGTGGCCCGTAGCGCGGGGGGTGGCGCAGACCCTGGCGACGGCAACGAAGGGGCTGGAACCGGCAACGACCCGGCCCCTGACCCAGGGCCTAGCCGCGCCCGCAAACGCCGCCGCAAAGACGCGCCGCCGGCTGGCCGTGCCGATGGCATGGCAATCGACTCCCTCGCCTGGCACACGGAAGGTCGTGCGCTTCGAGCTGACGGGGTGGCCATCTCCAACTGGCCCTCTGCTCGCTCTGCAGCGCCGCCGTCCGTACGCTACGCGGGGAAGAAGATGGCGGGCTGGCCCGGTCAGCATGGCGGGGCCCAGCACCCTCGTCGCGTTGCCAAAAGAGGAAAGCAGACCTGGCAACGAAAGGGGGCACCCCCTGTGGCTGCTCCTGCGAAAGCTAGCAAGCCAACAGAGGCCCGCCCGACAGGATCAGAGGCGCCGCCAGCTGGCGAACGCCCATTGGCCCCGAACCCACCCACGACTGTGGCCCGGACCAGCGATGGTTCAAACTGCATGTCGCCAAGCGCAGGGTCGAGCGGATTCACTGGGACCAGCCTTGCTGTGACCAACCAGTGCGCGCCTAGGGATCAGGAGGCCCCCCCTCCCTGCAGCGAGGTACCAGACTCCCAGCCAGCGGGGCCAATCCGCGCCCCTGGCATTGATCCTGTGTCGGGACAAAGCGGCGATTCGCCTGTGTCACGCCCTGCTGCCAGTTTGGAGGCTTCTGCAGACCGGTCCAGACGCAGCCTGGCGTGGGAGGACGGGACTACCGGTGCCTCTCCCGCCACACTGGCCGGTGCTGGCCCCGACGCAGACGGCCCATGTGAAGGCCCCGACGCAGAAAGCCCATGTGAAGGCCCAACTCCTACACCACCGCGGAGGCCCCTTGCGCTACTGGACCTGGAGCCCAGCCTTGTGGCCGAGACACCGCGCACGTCGTAGCCGATTGACGACGAGTCCACGCCCGCGTCGGCTAACCCAACGCCTGGCAGGTTCGCTTCGCCTCCTGTCACGATGCGTCGCACAGGGGTGCGGAAGACGAGGCATCGAGCGCTCACGCTGGGGGAGTTCCTCACGACCGCCACCAAGCACCTGAACGTTGCTCTCCCCGCGCCCGAGAGACGACCACGACATCGCCCACTGATCTTCTCCCACACCCAGCGTCGCGGCCGATCAGCCACCAAAGCTGCACAGTCAGCCGCTCCTCCAACCGCAGAGAGAAGGGCGCAGGTCCAAGTGCTGCGCACACTCGACATCATCGGGATAAACCAGAAGATCACGCAGGCCGAGATGCGTGCCTATGATGGGGTCTTCGGCACACCCATCCCCTTGACCGTGCTAGCAGCCATTGCTGCTCTGGTTGACCGGGAGATTCCACCTGGGCCTCGATGAGGCGTCGATCACCTCTGATCCCATCGTCGCCACTGTCGCGACTTAGCCCTGTCGCACCGCAAGGCCCGTCGATCTCGTGTCTATGGATCACGGCCTTCAGATAGTAGTGGCAAACGTGCGAGGCATGAACGCGCGCGCAGGTCGAGTATTAGGTCGCTCCTTGGCACAACAAATGCATCGGTTGTATGTCTGCAAGAAACAAAGATGGCATTGATTTGCTCGTCGACCGTCCTCGAGGCATTGGGATCAGAGTTCAACGATCACACGTACTTGCCCGCCGATGGGTCGAGAGGAGGCATCCTCCTAGCATGGAAAAGCAAAGTCGTGTCCATCACGGACCCTTTGTTCACCACAAACACCGTCTCCGCCAAGCTCTCTACCGAGACAAGGACCCCATGGAGGATCACCGTGGTATACGGACCACAAGACGACGCGGCAAAAATCGCGTTCATGCAGGAGCTCTGTGATGTGCGTGCAGACTGCACCGGGCCATGGATGGTGTGTGGGGATTTTAACCTCATATACAAAGACGAGGATAAGAACAATGGAAACCTAGACCGGCGCATGATGGGCCGCTTCCGACGCCTCATAAACGACCTGGCGCTCAAGGAGATCTACCTAAACGGGCGGCGCTATACCTGGTCCAGCGGGCAGTCACCGCCCACCCTGGTCCACTTGGATCGTGTGCTTTGCACATCCGACTGGGAGGACATGCACGGAGAATGCCACCTACGCTGCCTTGCGTCCGTTATATCGGACCACAGCCCGTTGCTCCTGGATTGCTCGCCACTGCCAAAAGGACACCCACGGTTCCATTTTGAAGATTTCTGGTTACGCCTCGACGGATTCCAGGAAACTGTGCAAGCTGCGTGGCATTCTGTCCACGACAACGACCCATTCCGACGCCTCGCGCTTCGCCTCCAAGCCACTGCACGCAGCCTGACTAGCTGGAGTGCACGCTCTGTTGGGATAGGCAGGGCGCTGTGCCTGCGCTTCGACGGTGCGCAAGAGACCCGGACCCTCACCCCCAGCGAGCAATGGCTGCACAAGCAGCTGAGGCTGGTCCACCTCGTCCTTGCTTCCCTTGAACGCTCCATCGCACGCCAACGGTCGCGCATCACCATGCTCCAGGACGGAGACGCCAACACCTCATTCTTCCACCGGCAATGCACCTACCGCCGGCAGAAGAACAGAATCCATAGCCTCAACGTTGATGACCGGATTCTCACGGATCAGACGGACATGGTGGAGGCGGCCTTCGAGCACTTTGACGCGCTGTTGGGCACGCCGGTGGAGCGTGACTGCGCGCTGGACCTTGAGCAGCTCATCGAGCCTCGCGACCTGCTCGACCTTGACGCGCCCTTTGGGGCCGACGAGATTTGGAGCGCCGTGAAGCGACGGCCGGCTCGGAAGGCGCCTGGCCCGGATGGATTCACTGCTGAATTCATCCGCGCCTGCTGGGATATCGTCCAGCAGGACTACGTCGACGTGTTCCAGCAGCTCTACGAGATGCGAGGGCGTGGATTTAGCCGGCTCAACAAGGCCCTCCTCACGCTGATACCGAAGCGACCTGATGCGAGCCGCCTGGGCGACTATCGCCCAATAAGCTTGATACACCTCATGGTGGATGAACAACACTGAGTTTGGAGAGATAAAAGCCATGTTGTGCTCTATTCTGGGCCTTCGTCAGGAAATCCGCCAACTGTAACTCGGAAGGCACATACTGAAGAGCAACAACTTGATCCTGCACAGCAGCGCGCACATAGAAAGCATCAACACCAATATGCTTGGTGAGCTCATGCTTCACAGGATCGCGCGCAATGCTAATGGCACCTGTACTGTCAGATAAGAGCAAAGTCGGTGTAGTGACAGAAACACCAAAATCCTGAAGTAACCATCGTAACCAAGTCACCTCTGCCGTCAAAAGAGCCATCGCTCGCAACTCAGCCTCTGCACTCAAACGGAAAACTGCAATCTGTTTCTTTGTCTTCCAGACAATGAGAGAACCACCAAGAAAAACACAGTAAGCAGAAAGTGAACGGCGATCTGAAGGATCACTAGCCCACGTAGCATCCGAATAGGCCTGAAGCTGTAAAGAACTGGAGCGAGGAAAGGATAGACGGTGAGAGATCGTGCCTCGAAGATATCGAAGAACACGGAGGAGATGACTATAGTGAACCGATGTGGGAGTAGAGACAAACTGACTCAGAATATGAACCGGATACGAGATATCCGGACGAGTGACAGCTAGATAAACAAGACTGCCAACAAGATGACAGTAGCGCGTCGGGTCAGGCAGGGGATCACCATCAGTAGCAGAGAGGTGAACATTGAGCTCCATAGGAGTCTCAACAATGCGCTCATCAGTAAGAGCAGCACGAGCAAGAAGATCCTGGATATACTTTTCCTGGGAAATAAAGAAGCCATCAGAGGTAGAAGAGACTTCAATCCCAAGAAAGTAGCAAAGAGGTCCAAGATCAGACATAAGAAACTGCTCACTAAGACGGGCCTTGACGAAGGCAATATACTCGGGGTCATCCCCAGTGATGACCATGTCATCAACATAGAGAAGAAGAAGAGTCTGACCACGAGGAGAAAGGTGAATAAACAATGCTGGATCATGAACACTGGGTGAAAAACCAGCGGCAGTCACCACAGAGGCAAAACGCTCAAACGAGGCGCGGGGGGCTTGCTTAAGGCCATAGAGAGAGCGATGAAGACGACATACCATGCCATCAGGAACAGAATACCCAGGTGGAGGCTGCATGTACACCTCCTCACGCAGCTCACCATTAAGAAAAGCATTCTTAACATCAAGCTGAGAGATAGACCAGTGACGTGTAGAGGCCACGGCAAGAAGTGTACGAACAGTGGTCATATGAGCCACATGAGCAAAAGTCTCGTCATAATCACGACCATGATCCTGCTGAAAACCACGAGCCACAAGACGAGCTTTGTGACGCTCAAGAGAACCATCGGAGCGAGTCTTAACCTTGGAGACCCACTTACAAGTGATGGGACGGACTCCGGGAGGAAGGGAAACAAGATCCCACGTACCAGTGCGTTCAAGAGCAGCAATCTCCTCAGCCATCGCAAACTGCCATTCAGGATGAACAACAGTCTGATGATAAGTAGTCGGCTGAAGAACAGCAGCGCCAGCGGTGGAAAATCCAAAGCGATCATCAGGCGGACGAGGACGAGAACGCAAGCCATAAGTAGGCTGAGACGAGGATGACGACAGATCCACAGAGGCATCCACAGAACGTGAACGACGAGTGTAACACTGAGGAAAAGATGGAACAATGGAAGGAGGAATCGCCAAAATAGAATCGGGGAGTGGCGACAAAGAAGTCACCGGAGATGAAGGTGTAGAATCCGGTGACATGCTAGACGAGGAGACCGTAGAAGATGGTGGCGACAAATCGACTAGAGGTGGAGAAGCAGGGGGAGCGGAACGAGTAGGCAAAGGCTCGACGTGTGTGATAGGTGTGTCAAGAAAAGTGAGAAAAGAGATATCCTCCATTGAAAAAGTCGAGGAAGATGGGTGTGGGTAGAAGGGACGAGACTCATCAAAAGTCACATCCCGAGAGATACGCATCCGACGACCGATAGGATCCCAACAACGATAGCCCTTATGCTCATCACTATAGCCTAAGAAGACACACTCAACAGATTGAGCTGTCAGTTTGGTGCGTTCGCGGGGGGCAAGAAGAACATAGCAAACACAACCAAACAAGCGAAGCATCGAATAATCGGGAGAACGATCAAAAAGACGCTCGAAAGGAACACCACCATGTAGGGCAGCTGAAGGCTGGAAATTGATGAGATAGGTGGAGGTGGAGACGGCTTCAGCCCAAAAATGAGGCGGGAGAGAGGCAGCAATCATCAATGCACGAGACGCCTCAAGAAGATGACGATGCTTGCGCTCAGCAACGCCATTCTGAGCGTGAGCACCAGGACAAGAGAATTGAGAGAGAGTCCCTTGCTCAGCAAGAACACCAGGCAACATCTTAGAGATATATTCGCCAGCGGAGTCAGCACGGAACACACGAGTGGGAGATAAATGGATAACACCTCACTACGAGAATTCATGAAATAAAGCCATGTGTAACGAGACAAGTCATCTATGAAAATAATATAGTATTTATGACCCCCTTTCGAAGCGAAGGGAGCCGGACCCCATACATCAGAACGAACTAAATCAAAAGGACGCTTAGACACTGACTCACTATGTGGATATGGTAACTGAATCTGCTTGGCAAGACAACAACCCTGACACTCTAAAGAGGCATCTCCTGAGACAGACCCCGGAAGACCTCGACGAACTAACGACGACAAACGAGAACCACAGAGATGACCAAGTCGATGATGCCACTGCTGGAAGGAACCAGTAGCCGAGGCGACCAAAGCGGAAGAACTGGCGATAGAGTGGGCAGCGGAAGGAACATGAAGCCAGTCCAACCCCCAAAGACCCTCAGAATCACGGCGGCGAGGACCAGCCCCAACCAGAGTGTGCGTGCGACGATCCTTGACAGAACAAGAGTCAAGGTCAAGGATGACACGACAACCAGAATCAGCAAGTTGACCATCGGAAAACAGATTCATGGTAAGTCGAGGAACATGAGCAACATCAGGAACAGAATAAGGAGTGGTAAGATTGCCTCTACTAACGACGGAAAGGGGAGTACCATCAGCGGTGAGGACATGAATAGGAGAATCAAGCGATCGAAGAGAGGACGGAGTGGAAGAATTAGAAGTCATATGAAAGGAAGCTCCAGAGTCCAGAACCCATGGGGATGTACCTGACTGTGTAGAAGGTGGTTGCTCAGTGCGGGAAGCCTCAGTCACAGAACCAGCAGTACCCGTCGAGGAAGAACCTGAAGCAGCGAGCAGACGCTCAAGTCTCAGAATATCCTGCTCAGTCAAAGCGATGGCTGAAGCTGTCGAAGTAGATGACGAAGTCGCTGTAGATGATGATCGCGCCTTGCGCAAGTGTTTCTTCTTCGTGTAGCAGTGGGACTCAATATGACCATCATTGTTGCAGTAGGCACAATGTGGACGTAGGCGTCCGGAGCCTCCAGAAGGAGTGGGCAAGAGCGGCGGAGCACTCGAGCGAGAAGGGGTCGGTGCAGCAGGTGGCGTAGAAAAAGTCCGAGCAGCGAGCACCGAGGGAACCTCCAGCAAACCAGCACCACGTAAGCGAGTCTCCTCAGCACGAATCTCAGAAAGTGCCTCCATGAGAGAAATACGGCCACGAGCAAACAACTGAGCACGCCGGGGCTCAAACTCCTTACGGAGCCGAGACAGGAACTCGTAGACGCGATGAAACTCAAAGTCGGCCTGGACAGCCTAGCAACAGAGGCAAGTGCGACAACCAGCACTGCGGAGAGAATCAAGCTGGCGCCAGATAGCAAAACTCTGTGCATAGAAGTCATCAACAGTAGAGTCACCCTGCTGAAGAGCATGCTCCTGACGAACCATAGAGAGGTAGAAGGCATCACCAGAGGGCTCATAGCGCTGACGAAGGCGAGTCCACATCTCAAACAGAGTAGGAAGGCCCAGAAACTCAGAGGCAAACTGAGGCAGAACGCTAGCATTGAGAACAGTTGCAGCACGAGCATCATCATCAAGCCACTGGGTGTAAGCAGACAGAGCGCCATGATACGTCTGAAGAGCCTCCTCATAAGCCAAAACCTTCTCATCATAAGCACAGATGGCGACCTCATCAGCAAGCTTAGCCTCATCCTTTGCGGTCTGAGGAGCATCCGCAGGAAGAGACGGTGGGGTCGGCGGAGTGGGAGCCACAGGAGGAACCGGACGTGGCGGACAACAGACCTCGCCAGAGAGAACTCCCCAGAGACGGATGCCACGCATGTGAATGCGCATGAAGCCGGTGAACTCGGTGTAGTTAGTACCATCAAAGATCACCGAACAGCGGGGGACAGCAACATAGCCAGATGCAGTAGACATTTTTTTTAGGGAAGGAAATCAGTGGGATCGGAAACCGCGACTGGGGTGGAACCGCGAGATCCGTGACAGACCGATCTGGAGGCTGCATCGGATAGTGGATCCCTGGGGCGAGGCGGGAGGGAGTCCCGTCGAACAGATCGATCTGGAGGACCGCGTCGGTGTGAACCTCTGCTGCACGGTTGGTGGAGCGGGGCAGGAAGGGGTCCCGCGCGAGAAGATGGTGGCGACTTGATCGATCTGGAGGCCGACCCTTGGGGCGCGGTTGGTGGAGCGGGGCGGGAAGGAGTCCCGCGCGAGGGAGCCGCCTGGAGCCTGCCGCGGGATTGGAGCCGCCTGGACCCGCCGCCTGGAGCCTGCCACGGGATTGAAGCCGCCTGGAGCCTGCCGCGCGAGTCTGGAGCCGCCTGGACCGGGAACCGCCGCGAGTTTAGAGCGAGGACCAGATCGAGGCTGCAGCGGGGAGAGATCGAGGCAGCAGGGAAGAAGAGACGGGATCGGCGGCGGCTGTGCGAGGAATTAGATCGGGAGGAGCACAAGTTGCGCGTGCTAAGAAAACCTAGGCTCTAATACCATGTTAGGGATAAGCAACTTGTATTCCCATGAGGCCATAGGCCAGTATATATACACGTACAGGTGGACTATATGCAGGAAACCCCTTATATATTTGGATAAATACAAAAGGGTACATGACTTATATTATAACTCTAACAATAATTAAGGAGAACTCGAAGCTTTGGATCAAGTTGCTCCACACCGACAAGTCAATGAAGTTGAAGATGATCAAATCTTTTGCGACAACGACTCAAGTCCCACAAGAGTCGTCTCCAAGATCTTGACACTTCAATAACAAAATGACGATGATCAAAGATGCCATATCTTCCAACATCAAACGAGGAATCGAAGGAAGATCCATCAAGGTCATCATTGATGGTGGTAGTTGGCACAATTTGGCAAGTGAAGAACTATGCTCCAAGTTGCATCTTACAAAGAAGCGCAATCCTCATCCATACAAGGTCCAATGGCTTAGTGACTCCAACACTATCAAAGCGGAGCACACAGTTGAAGTCAACATAACATGGTCTCAATGACCGTTTGCCATCTTCCACTGGGCCATCCTTGGCAATTCGACCATGGTGTCATGCACAATGAGTGAACCAATCATTATAGCTTCAAATGGAAGGGCAAAAAATACGTGCCTCAGCCCATGATCAAGAAGATATGTAATCATTAGCTAGTTATCCCCAGGCGGGTCTGGCCAGGGCAGGGGTATGGACGCCATTTGCTCTTCTCTAAAGCCTTAAGGCATTTGTATGATTTCCCTGTCAAAGGTATATCCGCTTCTGTTATATGAGTTATATCTTGGTCGTATGACCCTTGTATGGTATTCATTCATTAAACTGACTCTCCGGGGTTGTATATGTATGTTCTTGTGGATCTGTATTGGAATTATGTTGTGATACTTGCTTTCCACCCACATGGCGTGCACCGTCTTAGGATCATCTGCATATTGTCGGTCCTGGGTGCTACACAAGGTTGTTGCCTCGGCATATGTCTAGCATCCACTCTTTACACACATACCCCTTCACAGTCCTCTGGGGCCACTACCCCGCCATACTCCACCTGCAAGTAGGCTGCACAGACGCATGACCTGACCGCCTCGTAACCCAAGCCACACCAGACGGTCGCCAGTGGCCCCCAAAGGCCATCCCGACAAACATGCCAAATCAAATCCAAGAGTCACACCGGCCAAGTCGACACAGACCACCACTCAATCAGCATCAAGCCATTGATCGTCTTCGTCCTGTCACCGTCTTTGTTGTCCCGAAATTCGATCCCGCTGCTGCGAAAGCACCGCACCATCTCCCGAGACCACCGCCCAAGCATCCAACACCCAAGTCCACTCCTGGCCTGGACCACTCAAGCGCATGCCTCGTTTCCAGCAGCATCTAATCATTGATATTCAAAAAGCAGCAAACTTATGTTCTTTATTTTACCTTTTCCGTATCTCCAGTGTGCACCTAAGATATACCGCAACATTCTCGGTTTCTCATTTTATGTTACCGGTAAGTCCTCCCATCAAAGAGGGGCAGAGTTGCTGCATGCACAAACATGAACAGTTTTAAGCTGGAAACTGCATGCACAATGTGCCTGATTGTCAGAACATGCTGAACTATAGCATAATATTTCGCTTCGCATTTTTTGGTAGCAAACAAAAGCCCTATATTACCGATTGCAATCATCACCACATTATTAGATCATTTAGACTGAACAGCCTAACTCTGTGAATGCTATTACTCAGCAGCAGTAGTAGGGGCACCTACTCAGTGTGGCTACACGATCACGGAGAATAATGATCAGAAGTGTTACCAACAAAACAATTTGACATATTGACAAACATAAACAAGTGTACTGGAATCTAAATTTCTACTTCTCAAACTTGGCTACTCTTCCATTTGGCCAGATGTAGGTTCAGGACACAACTTAACCAATTTGATGCATTAAAAATGACAGATTGCTTCAAAGGATTAGAAAAACATCAAGAGGTGTAGTGTAAGAGAATGTCATTTTATGAGCGAAAAGGATAATCCCATTCTTTGACAATGATTAAACCATATATATAAGAAACCAAATAAAAAAGCTAACCTGTTTGGAGTTGCATTGTAGTTAGAAGAAGCGCTGTTGTACATCAAAGGTTCTGTCGGGTGTGGCTCGGTCTTATTTCCAATGAGCTCTATCTTCATTGGCTTCCCATCAAGCAGAACACCATTATATCTCTCAATAGCATCCAAAGCATCTACTTTTCTTGCAAAGACAACTTCCGCACTTCCCTAACAAGAAAACAGTCAAGAAAGATGTGTGGTGTACAAACGATGATATAAGATACTTAGAGAAGACATTGCTCAACAATCTACCTGAGACTTCCCATCCTTATCATAGTTAACAGAATAACGTTTGAGCTCACCAATCTCTGAAAAGAGTTCCTGACAAGAAAAAGGAAAAAACAAAGCACATCGGCTACAATCTCACATAACAAAAAAGTAATGTATTGAAAGAATACAAGTTATGTGTTGTTCGCTTTCATCAAAAATTCATAATACTTCTTTACTTCTCATGATGAGTAATATCACTTTGGGCCATGTATTATGGGACTTGGATTACTTTGAAGGACAAAAAAACTGGGAGTATGGTATTTGTATAAATATATGACAAATTCACAATGAACCATGTTTAGAATAATGGACATTATCGCACTGACTCGCAATTGATCAGGCCTATATGGTCACACTAAACATGGTTCAATGCTACATAATGGTACAAGTATGCATGGTTCAAAGTGCAACGATTTCATTAAGTGGTTCAGAGTGACTCAACCTTTTTTTTATAAAGAGTATATATTAACATCACGAAGATACCAATTACACCCAGCCTCTGCAACAACGCAATGCCCTAATGGCATGACGGATGCACACAGCCTAAAAAAACAAAGAAGAAGCTAAAAAGGAAAAGTCCCGCTACAAAGATTCAGTACTTGCAGCAGCAGCACAACCACCACCAAGACAAACACATGACGTCCAAGTACTCCAAAAATGACGCCTCCAAGAAGGAAACAGTGCACTAGCACCGTCGTCGCCCGATTGTAAATCTTGGGCTTTCACCCTGGAGATAATCCCCACTCTCAAAACAATGTCTCCAACAAGGCCATTGACACGCACAACCAATTAAGGCCAGACCTTGGATTTTCACCCTAAAAGGTAGGACCTTGAACTTCACCAGTGATGTCGCCCCCACTTACATACCACTGCTACAAATTCCGAAACTCCAAGCAAATTCCTCAATGGCGTAAGCTACAATCACCATTACTAGTTCTTCAATCTCGGCTTTCCTGACATTCTCCGCCTTTGACATCACCATAGAGGAAAGTATCTCTTGATGGAAACAAATAGCAGAGCTTCGCGCCTCTCCCTCCGTAATGGAGTGGGCACGACCGAATTCCACCCGATCCAGCAATCTCCAGGCATAACACGCACATGGGAGTTTGCCGACGGAGAGTTCCGGAACCTGCCACTCCGACCAGATCAGAAGTACGAGCATCTGGCAGATCTTCGTCTTGGCGCAAGAGGAACCTTAGGACCGCCACCTTTATTCAATCAACCCAACAGAACTCGCCATTGTCGTAGGTTCCGCGCCGCCGCCTTCAATCAACACCGTACGTCCGCCCCCCTCAGCCCATCGACGCCACCCTGCATCTCGTCGACAGTCGCCGCGCATGGCCAAGCGTCGCCGCCTCGCTTCCAGACCACCCCGACACAAAGGGAATCCAGAACGATGCACCAGCCCAGCCGCCCGTCTTCAACAGCCATGACTTGGCCACCACCACTGCCACCTTCGACGGCAGCGGTCAATGAATGTTGACGCAGCAGCCGAACGGAGAGAGGGGGCATCACCAGATTGGATCTGGTCCGAACAGGCCGCGCGCAGGGATGCATCGGAGCGCCGCCTTCACGGATCCGGCTGAGAGGGGGCGAGGTCCATCACCAGAGACGAAGGCCGCGCGGGAGGAACAGAGATGATGGTGGACGGGCTCCCGGCCAGATCCATGAGTGGCGGGGAGGAGGCTCCCACGTGAGGGAAAGGAACCACCCCGCCGCCGCCATCCCTGGGCGCGGCGGGCTTCGCCGGCCGGCCCTCCGGCAGCGGCGCAGAGGGAAGCGGTGGTGGCCTAGGCGGTGGCGCTGGTTTCCCCCGTGTCGCCAGATGCGGGCGACGTGGGGGCCGAGAAGCTATTTGGTCTCTCAACTTTTATAATATCCATGCTGCAGTTGGGCCCATAGTTTTTATCACAATATAAACATGCCATGGTAAACTCGCAAAAATATAATTGTATATTTGTGATCAATCTGCTTGTACAATCTTGTGTGACCCACTCTATATATTCAAATATATAGGTTTACTATTCTACAACTTCCATAACCTGACTGTAAAGGAAGTACAATAGATCGAGTCAAGGCAGGACACATTGTTATTGGAAGGCAGTGCAAAAATAGTTGTAGAATAAGTATTATGCAACCGGTTGCAGAATAGTAGTACTACCTCCGTCCAAGTGTATAGGGCATACACGTAGTTCTAGGTTGTCAATTTAACTAACCAAATATATATTATATGCGATAAAAATTACATATTCATAAACTACATTCCCACATGAATCTAATGATATATTATTTATTATATATAATACATATTTATGTAGTCAAATTAACGATCTAGAACGGTGGTGAGAACTCGTTTGGAGGGAGTACATGAGCTCAATCTGTCACATGAAATTATGAAATCTGTGGACCCACAATCATGGCGATTAAGATATGGTCTCTCAAAGAATACTTTACACACTTTACGCTAAAATACTTTACACTAAAGATATGGTCAAGACCATATTCCAACACTGAAAATTTGTATGAAATTCAGAGAGCAAGCAGGATTAAGCCGCTCAGATCTGGGTTTCTACATGGAAAGCAAGAAGGTACGTACAGCACGCCACAGGCATCTATTTTGTCGCTCCACTATATTGCCTTGGTATTACTTGATCCTCGCATGACCTACTTGTTTGTGTAGAAGCCTTGTTCAACCTGCCTTGCAGTAGTATGCATGCTTAGGATTTATGCTTTACCATCTTACCCTCCTGCTGTTACCTTGGGTTATTACACTGTTAAGCTGGCTCGGATACACTCTGTTATTATGATGCTATGTGTGCAATATGAGATAGCAAGTTAGGAAGGTAACTTTGGGAGACCAAGTTGAGGGTATGGTGTTTTGTTCCATCAGAGCTGACCTAGGACCCGAGATCTTGGGCACTTAGGTTCAAGAATGAGCGCCATAACCACATGCGGGAGTGGTTTATGCCCCCCCCCCCCCACCCCACCTCCCCACCCACCCACCCCACCGACGGGTACTCAAAATTGTAGACTCTTCCAGGAGCCACACGCTGGTTTTACTTTTGTTTCTTCCATTCGGAACCACTAGGTGGTTGACCACAGTTAGGGGCTACAACCCCTAATGGTTCACAAACTGTGGACCGGCAGAAGGCTGACCTCAGTTCAAGGTAACAGTCAACCCTGAGTTCCTAACGGCTTCCTCACGGTTGAGTCCTAACTCGAAGAGCCGGTCGGACAGTTGATTTGGGTGTTGACTCGACGGGTGGCTTTCTGGTCTAGGATGTAGCTAAGGCAGCGTCGTGTCAGTTTCAAATCTTTCGGTTCATACCTATAATGGGCCAACAACTAGTTTTGACGGGCATGTGTGTGGGTACATTGGTGCAACCCTGCAGGGATAAATCTATTCAGATAGCCGTGTCCATGGTTATGATGACTTGAGTCGGTCGACTTGATCACAGCACAACTTCAACTTGTAATCTCTATAACTTGCCCAACCTTAATATTGTTAGTTAATAGAGTCGCACAACTTCAACTAATTAATAGAAGTTGCCAAGTAAGTGCCTTGGGGATTTTCTTCGTGGGTGACCGAAGGGGAATGCAAGGCTTTGTGATGTGTGGCGATAAGATAGAAGCTCGGTATGAGCGCGAACTGCGCGAACTGTGGAGTTGTATTGCACCACGATTAGCGTAGTTAGTTCTTATACGCTCTCATTCCTTGTACCTGATAGACGCAAGATGTAGTCTGTCTCTATAGGTGCTAGTGCTTGCCACCGCTAAACCCGTTACCACCTTTGATACCTGATGTATAAATAGTGTCTCAGGTAAGTCTCACAAGTACAGCTGACTACCCACCTTGCTTAATTTACAATTTTACCCGCCAATCCAGCCGACAACAATTTAGGAAGCAGGTTTGATGATGGATAACATTAGCTGGTTATCCCATACTCTTTTACCTGGATTGCCACCAATCCAGCCAGCAACGACTCGGGAAGCGGGTTTGACGATGGACGACGTTAGTTATCCCACATGCAGCGGCCTGGGCAGCGATATGGACGCCTTTGCTTATGTTTAAGCCTTCCTAAGGCAATTTGTATTCTTACATGTCTAAGGTATATTCGCTTCTGTTGTATGAGTTCTATCTTGATCGAAAAGCCCTGTTATATTCATTCGTTGAATTTGACTCTTTGAAGTTCTTGTATATGTTGTTGTTGTCGATTATTTCGCTATCTGTGTTGTGATACCGACTGTCCTGCCACACGGCATGCACGTTTCCAACGTGTGCGTTTTGTGAAGGTAAGCACCTTAGGATCGATATTATGCGAAGGCTAGTGGAGGATGCTAGATCTTGAGATCCTCCCCCCCTTTGTGTCCACGTAGAGGCCTCTTGACTCATACGTGAGTTTCACGCGCCGTCGCTCTCTTCCGGTTGCACCTGTTGACTTGTCTTCCCCGTCACACGTGAGAGGGGGTGTTACAGTATATGTGGATTGCACTAGCCCTTTCCATAAGTTCGGACTTTTGGTGTTTCTGTCACTACACCGACTCTGCTCTTATCTGACAGTACAGGTGCTATTAGCATTGCGCGTGATCCCGTGAAGCATGAGCTCACCAAGCATATATATCAGCCTATGGCCTCATGGGAATACAAGTTGCTTATTCCTAACACTGCATAGTGTCGATACCGGAGTGTTATAGAAACTCCTTAACTCAGTGATATCAGTGGGAGCGGGCCAGTTTTGGACAGTCTGAATTTTAACATGATCAGTTGATACCCCTTCAGCGGCAATCAAATGACCCAGGATCAGCCTGAATGAATCTCCTTTCATACCCAGTCAGCGCTAGAAAGCTCCTCAACTCAGTGACATTAGTGGGAGCAGGCCAGTTCTGCACAGCCTGGATTTTAACAAGATCAGTTGACACCCCTTCAGTAACCACATGACAGAGGTATTCCACCTAAGTTTGTCCAAATGGACACAATGAATTTAGCAAATAGTTTGTTGCTTCTGAGAATGGAGTACACAGCAGCTAAATGTTTCAAGTCCTCAGTCGTTGAGGAGCTGTAGATGAGTACATCATAAAAGGAAACAACTACAAAATTTCCTAAGATAAGGTGCCAGCAAAAAATTCGTCGAGGATTGAAAGGTTGCTGGTGCACTAGTAAGGCCAAAAGGCATTACAATATATATTCATAAGTCCCATGTGAGTTGAAAATGTAGTTTTGGCAATATCCCCATGTTTCATCCTTATTTGGAAATACCCGCTCCTAAGATCAATTTTGGAAAATAGCTCCTTGTAGTTCATCCAGGAGATCTTCAATTACAGGAATTGGATATTTATTTTTCACAGTTCGATGCATGAAAGGGCAGGCTCGGCCCTTGCTTATTCGAAAGATGCTACTAGCTACCACAACTTGGTACGTATGGTGGGAGAGAAGGCAAAGGTGCCGGCACGGTCGGCGCAAGCTATTCTGGCCCTGTGCATCAACTACGCTAGATCAAGGAAGAAACCGAGTGGCATCACTCAACATAGCAGGGAGAAGCTGCCAACCTGAATTATACAGTGATATTGCAGCAAGAAGCTGTGGCATGTTGTGCGTTGATTCTGCACCTATGGCTGAGCCTCATGCTCTCAGGGACGGTTTGCAATTGGCAGGAGATATGGCATGTAATAGTATTGTTGTTCAGTCGCCTGGAGGTTGTGGAGACCATGCGATCAGGCAATTCAATAGGCCAAACAGCAGCAGTTTATGAAGAATGCACATTCTTATGTCATAGTATCGCTAGGGACTGTCAGGCTGCGAGTGAAACAACGAGTGATCAATGCACTGTGTGGGCGTGTCGGAAGTCATCTCAACGGTTCATCGCTGATCCAACGGCTAGGACATAAGGAGGCGCTGTGGAAATTCCGACAACACCCCTGTTGGCCGGTCACGCGTCCCTCTTCTTCCCAATGCCGCCGTCCCTCTCCTCCCTGGCTATAATGCCATGTAATTTGTCCTTTTACAACTTTATGCTTATTATGTATTGGGGTTGAACCCTAGCCGCCGGTGGCGAGCTACATTGCCGTTCCTCTTTCAGTGAAATACAATCCTCCGCGACTTTCTCTGAATTTAGCTGAAATTCTAGCGTTCTTTGATCATACTCTGTTTCTTAGGCAAGCCAGTGCTTGACAATTGGTATCAGAGGCCCAGTCCTTCCTCGGCAAGGGGCGGGCGCAGAGAGAGTTTTAGATCTCAGATCGAAAGATGGTGAAGGAGGCGGACGGAGTGGCGAAAAGCGCGTGCTGACGGGCCTTCTTCCTGGTTGCTGGAGCATCTTGCTGCAGTGGTAAAACCCTAGGCTTGAAGATCGGTCAGGGACAGTGGTGCGTTGCTGGTGGCGGTGTGAGCAACGGTGGGAGACGGAGCTAGGTAAATTCCCTCCCTTTCCCTCCCTTTGAAGCATCCAAGGGGTGTGATCATGGCTGGAGCAGCAGAATCAGCAACAACCGCAGATTTGCAGCTGGAGTCTCTAGAGCTAGATCTGAAGACACTGAAACAGGAAAGAGATGAGGATCGAAAGGAATTTCACCAATTCCAAACTACGGTGAACAGGAACTTCATCACCATGCAGAAATTTTTTGATTAAATTCAGGACAACTTCAGGAGGCCATTATTGGATCCTGATCCTGGTAAAGGTGATGAGGCTGATCATGCCTCGGTCCAGGGGGAAGCTGTGCAAAAGGACAACCCTGTTGGATCACCTCAGGCAGCACCAGGGCGCCCAAAACAGCTGATTGCATGTACACCACCATCTGTGACTATGCCTGAAAAAGCTGCTATTGGAGGAATAGGTACAGCAGTACTAAGGGATCAAAATGGAAGAGAATTGAACATGGATGGTACCTTGAAACAACCCTACAGGCATCCAAATTTTGGCACTAACAAAGCTGAAGGCATGGGTCGAACTGCAATGGCATTGAATGCTGCTCAAGTGGAGGATCTGCAGGAGATAGAAGGATATGATAACAATTATAGAAGAAGAGTTGGTACTCCAATGGAAAGTAGAAGAAGCCCTCTTACTTTGAAACCTGCTAAGCTAAACATGGTAGAATTTGAAGGAGAGGATCCTGAGTCTTGGATACAGAATTTAGAGCAGTATTTTGCTGCTGCCAGAATACCTATTGAGCACAGAACTGAATTAGCAATATCATGCCTGAAAGGACCTGCTGTGCAGTGGTGGA